>NC_090224.1:29720703-30059453 GCF_024489055.1 Chanodichthys erythropterus | reverse complement strand
GCATGGTCTCACATCATATCAGTGCTCAGTTACGGATATTTTGTGTTTCCTACAAGAAATCATTTAGGTCTATCTGGCAGCTATTTCATGTGGGCTTGAGGGCTCAACGATCAGGCAGCATCCTCTAATCAGCAGATTTATGAAGGTTGCCCATCTCTCTTTGCCAGCCATCAGGAGAACTATTCCTGAATGGGACCTCTCCATGGTGCTGGAGATTCTGTCTCAATATCTTTTTGAGCCTCTGGGAAGTATTTTCTAAAGCTGCTGTCTTTCAAGGCGACTTTGCTCTTGGCCTTGGCATCAGCTAAACGTGTCAGTGAGCTACATGCACTCTCAGTTCATTCCTCGTGCACTAAATTCTCTCTTAGTGGAGAGAGGGTTTTTAATGAGATAAACTAATCCTGCTTTATGCCTTAATGCTTACCTGCATTCACATCAGAGGTGTTGGAGCTGTCCGCTTTTCATCCTCCACCTTTTTCCTCCACGATCAGAGGCTAAATGGACTGTGTCCTGTTCGTGCCTTACAGACATATATGACCAGGACCAGTGCTTTCCGGAAGAGCGACCAGATCTTTATTTCATGGGCATCCCCTCACAAGGGGAGTCCCATATCTAAATAACACCTCTCACATTGGCTTGTGGAAGCTATAGTTTTGGCATATGAATCAAAAGGAGTGCAGCTCCCAGGAGACATCAGAGCTCATCAGAGGTTCAAACAAATCACTTAGTTGTTCCTGCTTATAGACTGGCTGGCCACAAGAGTGTAGTTTGCTCCTATGGCCATCACGTGAATTTGGAGCATGGAAGGGGTGCGCCCCTTGTCCAGAATCTCCTGCAGAAAGGACAGCACCAGTAAAATGTCACAGGATCTTCATTCTGTACTGCACACCAGTTGGAGAAGACAGACCACTTAAGGGAGAAGAGGTGTCTGGTAGACAGGGCTCTAGCCTCTGAGATAGTGTTCAATACCCTTGCAAGGAGGCCCATAGGCTCCCGTCGAGGGGCCAAACTTGGAGGTCCCACAACTCGGGTTGGGGGTGCCAAATTGTTCCCTTCGCCTGGGAAAGGAGGTCCTTCCTCAGGGGAATTGGTCTTCTGTCTCAGAGGGGAGAGGGCCACATCCATGCACTTTTGTAAAAGTGTGCTGGGTCAGAGACAGTCCGAATGGAAGGACGGTATACTGGTAAGTCATCCTCTCAAATGCAAATTTAAAAAATGGTCTGTGATGGGGGCTATTTGGATATGAAAGTAGGCATCTTTCAGATCCACTGAGAAGAACCAATCCCCTGGGAAAACCTGCAAGAATATTTGTTTCAATGTCAACATCCTGAATGGCCGTTTCATTAAAGTGTGGTTCAAATTCCTGAGATCGAGGATGAGCCTGAGGCTGCTATCCTTCTTTGGCACAAGGAAGTAACAGCTGTAAAATCCTGACTCGCTGTGAGTCGGCGGCATTGTTTCTACAGCCTCTTTTCACCAGTAAATGGAAAGGAGGACGTGCACCATGTTGCTCCGTACCGACATGCAGATTACGCCCCAGAAGCGTGGGGGCCTGCGAGTGAATTGAAGCAAGTAGCCTCATTTGATTGTGTTCAGAACCCAACTCGATACTCCGTGGATGGTTTCCCAAGCCTGAGTCCAGGTGGCAAGGGGCTGAAGTGTTTCAGGTAACAGGCCTTTGTGCTGAGACAGGGGACTGACGCTCATAATATAGGGAAGAGGAAAAGTGCTCTTTTTTTAATGTGTTTGTTTTTTATTTTGTTCGCTATAACAGCGGTCAGTTGTATGGGCACGTGAACATGAATGTGCCCAGTGCCTGCAATGAACACATTGCCTCCAATGCCTGGAACTAAACAGGGGGTTGGGAGGAAAAACTCAAGACTTTTTTTGGAGGGTGGTCCAGCCTCAGCAGGACTTATCCCTCTCCTCTTCCTTCCTTGCAAATCAGGACGGCTTCTGTTGCTCGAAGTCCAATGCTAGAAGTTTGGCCTGAAAGACCTGGAGGACCGCCATGGTGTGCAGAGCCCACATACTGTCATCGGGGAGATCCTTCTCGGAACCTGAACAAGACCAGGTTGCTCGCACTGGAAGAGGGCCGCTGGTCTGCGTGTGTGAAGAGCACGGGGGATTCCTCTCTCTGTGGGGAGAGTGAAGCATGCGGGACCTGTGATTCGTGGGAGGAAGAGAATGGGAGAGCACGAGAGGCAGAGCCACTCTCTGAAAAGAAAGCGACCCTCACAGTGAAAAATGCCCGCCTCGGTGAGTGCAGTTTCTGTGTGGGCTCTCCCCAGACAGGCAACGCACTCACTGTGCTCGCCAGAAGCGTGCGTGAAATTTGCTCTGAAAGTTGATCTTTTATTAAATCGCCGGATAGCCACAGGGGAAGCGCTGGGTCAGTTTGTTCGCGGAGCTTCAGCTTGCTTGCAGGGCGCCACTAAATCTGCTCGTTCTGTGAGGCTTGTTCTGCGTTCTGCGAAAAGGCTTCATCTTCAGTCTTATTCTCAGAGTCCAGCGAGGAGAAGATCTTCACGCTGAAGGAGAAAGATTCTGTAGCCTATGGCGGAGATTTGTCCATTTATATAGCTGGGTATATTTTTCTTACAAAAACCCATTGCTTCACTTCCGAAGGCCTTTATTAACTCCCTGGAGCTGTATGGATTATTTTTATGATGGATGGATGCATTTTTTGGTCTTCAAAATCTCACCCCCAATTCACTACCAATATAAAGCTTGGAAGAGCCAGGATATTTTTAAATGCATCTCTGATTGTGTTTGTCTGAAAGAACATAGTCATATACACCTATGGCTTGAGTGTGAGTAAATCATGGGATAACTTTCATTTTTGGGTGAACAATGCCTTTAAAGCAGAACTAAGCAAGATTCGCGAAGCTCCCCCTACAGTTTCCTTCAGTGAATGACACTGTCATAAATACTCCAAGCGCAGCTCTGGACTACAACGACTACAACACTCGCCAGCGCAGTAGTTTTGCAAATACAGTACAAAAAAAAGGAGGTGGGTAATTTGCAAATACAGTACACTCGATGGAGGTGGGTAATTTTCGAAATTGTCTTATAAAGACATAATATATACATTGTTTTTGAATTACCGTAAAGCATTTTGTCACTCTCGCGTGAACGTGAACATGAGACAAGATTGTTTCGTGTCGGTGCAGCTCAAGTTGCAAGTGCTGTATTCTGGCGTAGACGTGCCAGAGGGGGTTAGTGCTCGCCTCAAACACACCACTACAAGTCAATTAACCATCGTAAGGACTTAGAAAACTATTTATGAAGGTAAAAAAGTTACTTAGTTCTGCTTTAAGGAAACTGGACAATTTTATGTTCCTGGAATGTTACAAATCAACATTCCTAGAATGTGAGTTGTTAATAAAATTAATTTGAAAGAGTGTTTCAGCAACATCATACATAGTTTTTTTTTTTTTTTTTTTTCCATTTTAATGTTTCCATGACCAAAACGGAATGTTTGGAATATGTTCTTGGAACAAAAAATTTGTTAGGTAAGTGGTGACGTAATGGACAAATGACATTATTTTATTTTGTGTCTTAAATAACTTTTTTATTTATTTTGTATCATTTTTTCATATTTTCTCTTAATCTTTCTAGATTTATGTCATCAAGAAAGTGTAAATAGTAAGCTACAGCAAGCCTACAGTGAGTTAGCGCTGGAGATCAATATACATTGACATTCACATAAATGAAGTTGATTACTCAGATCCAGAAAAAAAAAAAAAATCACCTATTCATCAATGTAAAATTATTGATGTACAAAACAAATTAACAAAATGTTTTGATAAAAACCTCATGAAGAAACCATTTCTAAGATGCTGAACATCCAGTATACATAGGACAAGCGTTTTGGAAAAACAAATGTATGGATTCTCTTAAAGCAGTGTCCATTTCTATTGTTCGCTCCAGACTTTTAAGACGCGCCCACGTTCAGACGGTCGGCGATGATTGGCTAGTTAAGATTTAAGTTGCGCCCTCTCACTGAGAATCTATTCTGATTGGGCGACGACGACTTTGAGTGACGTCATCGCGTGGAATGCCCATTCATCGGTGCAGTTGGGCGTTGGACTCCGCATCTTATTAGTAACCAGGGAAATTTCTCCATTTTCTGTGCAGTCTAGAGTGTTACAGGCATAAATCTATGATTTAAATAAATACTTGCACTTTCCAAGGTTTTTTTCTACAGTTTTCTTCTCTGTGACTGGATTTGCTTGCTACGTTCACTTTTAGCGCGCTCTTTGGCCAGGTGTTGTATTCTAAGGAAGAGGCTTGTTGCTCTTTGTTCTGTATTGGGGATCTGTTGAGCTCTTTGTTGGAGTAAAAGCATGGGAGCGCAATTCTCTAAGACTGCTGGAAAAGAAGAAACAGCGTCAGAAAAACCCGGAGATGCTGCAGCTTCACCCTCTAAAGCCAACGGGCAGGTAATAACGGTCATATAATAGGAGAACTGATTTATTTATGGTGTTCATTGTACGAATACTGACGCGGAGTTCTTCTGGAGACCCGCAACCAACAAACACACAAATTATTCAATGTTTATAACTTAGAGGCTTTGTCAGTTCTCATGTATTGGATATATGTATGATCGTAAAATGCTTTAATGTTGCTTAAATGTTTTTCAAAATCCGATTTGGCGTTATTTGTTCTTGAGAAACCTCTGTTTCGAATTGAAGAACGTTCTTTATGGAGAATTGAAAGAGTTGATGCTGGTTTTATCCGGGAAAACTAGGGAATAGTGTTAAATCATTTAATTTACTGTTTTAGTATGTTTTGTTTCGGTCCGTCTTGAAAATGAGGGGGAAGTGTGGGGGGTTGATTGTTAAGAGTAACAATGGCTCGCCACGCCTTTATTCACAGACGCTCGATAGACGCTTCAGTGTATATCAGTGGAATTAGTCCATTGGGGAAACCACAACAGATCAACTAAAACTGCTATAATAATTTAAATACGTTATACTGTGCCTTGATGGCCATTCATACAATCTGTGTTTTGTACGGGTTTGTTTGCTTATTTGGCGCGTCAGTTCTTTCGAAAGGTTAATGGTGTAACGCTGCCCTCTGGAGGTTGTGGCAGTGTAATGCGCCTCAACTCCCTACCTATGACACATGGAGGCTTCGTGTGTGAACAAAAGTGTTTACGCCAAATTTTCTTTTCTTTAACATATATTGTGGACAAAATCGAAGCAGTTATTTTTAGCGGTGTGCATAGCGAATTGTTTTGTGTATGCAGCCTCTCCACTGTGTCTTATTGTGGTAGTGCTTGTTAAAAGAGTGCAAGGCTTAAGGCTGGTTGTGTAATGATGGTCTGTGTTTTGCTTCAGGAAAATGGCCATGTAAAGGTGAATGGAGATGCCTCTCCAGCGGCTGCTGAGGAGAAAGAAGAGGTTCAGGCTAATGGCAGCGCGGCAGCTGAGGAGGGAGAGAAGGCTGAGGTAGCTCCTGCTGAAAAGGAGGCTGCGGAGGGAGAGGCAAACACAGAAGTGAGTGCACCCACTGAAGAGGAGGCTGCAAAAGCTGATGATAGTGCAACTCCCTCCACAAGCAACGAGACGCCCAAGAAGAAGAAGAAGCGCTTCTCTTTCAAGAAGTCCTTCAAGTTAAGTGGCTTCTCTTTTAAGAAAACCAAGAAGGAGACAGGAGATGGCGGTGAGGAGGCAGTGGCGGCAGGTAGTGAGGAAGCCAAAACTGAGGGAGCTGCAGCTGTTGAAGGAGGTGTGTTAGAAGAGAACGCCAAACCAGCAGAGGAGGCAGCGCCAGCTGTAGAAACCAAACCAGAGGAGAAACCGGTAGAGGAGCCCAAGGCTGCCAGTCCTGCCAATGAAGAGGCCAAAGAGGAGGAGAAACCAGTGGAGTCAGCAGCAGTGGCAGAGCCCGCGGCCTCTCAGAGTGAAGCACCTGTGGCAGAAGAATCTGCTCCCACTGTACAAGAAGCAGAATCCAGTCCAGAGGTCCATGCAGAATCTGCCACAGAGTAATCTGCACTTCACACATCAAGAGAGTGAGAGAGCGAGGAAAAAAGAACAGATAATCAAGGAATATTTCCCTGTTGTAAAATGGAGTAGCGCCAGGGTATGAGACTTTGGAGAACTTTGTCTGCAACAAGGAATATTTTAAAGATTTTTTTTAGTCTTTAGTTTTTTTATATCTCCCCCTCCACAAATCTCACTCCACCATTGTGGTTATTCCTAGAGCTGTGAAATGGATGGCTAAATTGAATAATACAGAAAAATTTGTATTTATCTATTTTTGGCATCAGTATTAACTTTTTTTTTTTATACAAACAAAACAATGTAAACTTGTTTAAAATATATGGACATGACTGTGAATTAAAGACAGCTGGTTCCGGGAACAAAATGGGGTGCAGGGATTGGGAATGGGAGTTATTTTTTTTATTTTATTTTTTTAAGTGTGTCACCTTGGTGGCTCAGGTTTATACCACAGATGTAAGGAGTAGCCCAAAAACAGAATGACCAACAATTCATCCACTACAGTTTACAACACTAGAGTGATTTTTTTTTTTTTTTTTTATTCTAAATTCAAGCCAATATAATCAATAATGCCAAGTTTATAACCACATATTTTAAAGATCCTGGGAACTTTTAAACACTTTTAGTGGTCTGTGATTTCAGTAGGAAAATGATTTGCATATGCTTTATGGTGTATCTCTGAGCTTATTAAAGTGTAAGTATGTATAGAAGGGGTGTTTCAACTGTGATTATTGTACAAATGATATCGTGATCTCAAAAAGCACATGCAGCTCTTTTATCAGCAAGTCCTCAGACCATTGGAGCATTTTTGAAGTCAAACCAAGCTGTGACACGTGTTCTGGTTCCTGTTTATACTGTGGTTTGTTTCGATTACAACAAAATTAAGGAACTTATCAGATGCAATGTTTGTGTAGCATCTTTTCTTTTTCTTTTGTAAATATTGGAGAAGCCTGCACGTTTGACTTAGAGATTGAATGTAACTTTGCCTACAAAATTGCAATTAAACCTCTCTGCTGAAGGTGTTCTTAATTTTTTTTTTTTTTTTTTTTTTTGTGAGCACAATAAGCAAAATAAATGTGAACAAAATTTGAATTGTTTTGTCTCTTTTACTGTCTTACCTTTCACAAAAAATGAGTTGCCACCATTAATAATTATTAAGTGCTATGTCTTTAAAAAAAACTATACTAAACTACATGGTTACTAAACAAATATTTCAGACAGTAGTATACTGCAATGTCACATGACCTCACCAAGTAGAGAAGTTATGTCCAGTTGTCATATTGGAGGTAAAAATTTTACAGTAATTTTGTCTACAAAAGCAGCCTAATTACAGTTGTTGTTTTTTGTTTTGTTTTGTTTTTTTTCCAAATGCTAACAAGTGTTTACCAATACTTAAAGTACTTTTTTCTAAACTCTTAACACAGCAACACACCTACATCACACGATTAGCCAAATAGTTAATTTTCTGCCCAAAATCATATTTTGTTAAATAAACTCAAACTCTACATTTCAAAAATGCTAAAAACCTTTTTCAACACATACTAACTCTATCAAAACACAGCAAACCTGATTCAAAATCGAGTCGTTCTGTCAAAACATAGCACTAGTTTTCTATCCAACATGAACATATGGTCAATCAAAGCGCAATGACTCTCAAAATACTAACAGCTGATGGCATTATGAAAACTGCATTAGTTCAGTTTCCTTTTACTGCAGTAAAAGTATAATGCATGTGGAATCGTGATAAAATCGTTGTAGTATGAAGCTTTTACTGAAATGAAAACATGAAATTGCTGACATTGATCAACAACAAATCCAACATACATGGTCTTTGGTTATTATGGAAGCTTTTTTTTCCACCACAGAATAAAAAAGCATAAAAGGTAATTGTGACTTTTTATCAAAAATATTTTTTATTTTGCAATTGTGAGTTGACATCTCACAATTCTGACTTTTTTTCTCAGAACTGTGAGATATAAACTAGGAATTGAGAGAAAAAAAAAAGTCAGAATTGATTCCTTTTTTTATTTTCTATTCATGGCAGAAATAAGCTTTCATAGGTTCATCATGTGTATGGGGGAAAACCATAGAGATGCACAATCCAGCACACATTCCTACTCCTCTTTCATACCTCTTCTTCTCCCTTGTCCTGATCCAACTTTTCCTCTCCTCCTTCATCTATTCCTCTCCCTTTCCTTATGGAAAGAAAATATATTTCCCTATATGAATGATCAATATATTACATGATTTAACAGTATATTTGAAAATATACGGAACATATATTGAATTGCCGCTTTTCATATATTGAAAAATATGTGATAATATATTTACTAGAATATTGTATGTAATTTTATATTCAGTAATATACTTCATAATATATAGATTTATATGTGATCCGATATGGTACCGCATGCATGTTACATTGCAGATATATTTACTCATGCAGTATAAACACGTATATGGTACAATATATTATGTAACACATTTCTTATATTTTATAATAATTTACATTTTAAATGTTCCATATTTTCAAGTTAGTTAACAAAGCACACCTGCATGTACTAAAGTTTTTACCAAAGAGATTATCACTGTGCTATAGCACTTATAGCCTTTGCTTTTTAAATAAAGTTGTTATAGTCTTAACGGTGTTCAGCCAATCATAAACCTAACCACAGGCTACTCTTCAGCACAATGGTAACCCCAAAAACTCACACATACAAGAAAACCTTTTAAATTCCAAAATAACACAACGTTAAACACTAACAGATCTCCCCCTATATCAATATTGAGCAAAACACAGGAAAAAGTACTTAATTTTAACATTTACTCCTTTAACAGTCAGAAGCAAAGCATGCGGGGAACTAGAAGTCTGTTGTAACCACTGATTGTAACTCATTCCATGAATGATATATATATATATAATGTGTGTGTGTGTGTGTGTGTGTAATACATTCACATTTATATGGGAACATGTATGTACAATTATGTACACAATAAAGGATAAAATGTATGAATGTAATGCTATTTTTGTCTTCATTTATAAATATTTTATATGTATCAATATATAGCCATACATGGTCAATGCATATATTGCAGTATATTGAAAATTATAAGCACTAGTTTCCCATATATGGAAATGTATTATGTAATACATCGCATTATATTTTGCAGTATATTCCCATATATTTTTCTTCAATAAGGGTTACCCAGATATCATTTTCTCTCTGCTCCTCTGTGTTGTTCTTCATACACACTGAACAAATCAGATTCAAAGAGTCCTATTTTACTGTGTCCATGTAATAAAAATAATTTCAACACCTGACTATGCCTCCAACTGAGATTGGAATCTGTTATTTCTAAATATTTACAGTTTTTTTCAGTTGCTAACAAGCATTGTTCAATACCAAAACCACATTTTCAAAACTCTTCACACAGTCTGCATTACCAGCATGAATGTTGGCCAAACAGTTAATCTCACCTACAAAACTCTGACAACAGGAAGCATTACATAATTGATGAACTTTTCTTTTTTAAAGTTTCAATGATTTTCCACATAAATCAGTTCTTCATATAGAATACTGTAACACAATTTCACTTTATTGAAAGCATTTGTAACACGAATGAATCAGAAATTAATAAACATGTCATTTTTTTTTAATATGAATATAGTACTTGAAAATTATAACCAAAAGGTGAAAAAAGAGGGAAAAAACTCCAGGGCTGCAATGATAATAAAAAAAAAGAATAAATAAAATACATTCTACACATTACTGTAACAACATGTGTAGTTGTTCATTATAGTAAATTACAGTGATCATTCTAGTCTGCTCTCTCTCTTGCATTGGAATGGATGGAATTTCAGCTAAAATTGCAATTAGCTTGTAATGATTATTATTTTAATTTTTGGATATAAAATTGAGAATATTTTAAAATAATGACTGCATAAATGCTTGGAATTTGCCATCATTCTGTTTTGAATGTGTTTTTAATCATTTTGAATGCAGTGTGTTAGCATTAGAAAAATGTGCTGAAAATACATAGTATTTTGCATGTTGTGGAGTATAAATGGGAAATATTGAAAACTGTGGTCACTGAATGCATTTTGTCTGAAAGCAATGAAAAATGGTTCACAGTTTGGTCTACATTGACTTTTGTTTTGCTGACTTTGCTGACAAGAGTTTTGAAAATGTGGTTTCAGTATTAAACAATGCTTGTTAGCAACTGAAAAAACTGTAAGTGATCTGCTAATTAAAAATGCTTATCATTTGTTTCAGTATTTGTTTTATATATTTTTTCCAGTACTCTTCCAGTACTGCTGTTGTTGCAGAAGTAGAGGTTTTATCCTATATTTACAGATTGGAACATTAGGTCTTCATCCCTGACTTTTGCAAATAAGCATTTGCAAATAAGATGAGAAAGATCCATGATTTTGGTATGGGGTAAACTTATATGAAAAGAAAATGTAAGCATTTTAGAGACGTGTTACAGTTTTTTTTTCAATTGCTAAACGACAGTGAGCACCACTGGAGCTACATGTGCAAAACTCTAACTACAGTCTGCACTACCAACAGTCACCTGAGCTAAACAGTTAACACATGGCTCAAAACAGGCTCAGTGCAGCCAAACACTATGCACAACCCTCACTGAGATAACACACACTGTCACTCAGAACACACTGAGAGTAAAAACACTAGCATCAAACACCAACACAGAAAATACAAACTTTTCATCTTTACAGTTTGAACAATTTCCTTCAAAGAAAAGAGTGCCATTCTTTCACATGATTCATTTACAGTTTTTTTCGATTGCTAAACGACAGTGGGCACAACTGGAGTCACATGTGCAAAACTCTAACTACAGTCTGCACAGCAGCAGTTCATGTGGACCAAACTCTAGTTCGTTTTTCATTGCTTGAACACAGTTTTCAAAACTCTACACACTTATCCCATGACTTTAACCACAACCTGCACAACACTGTGAATTTACAGCACTTTGTTCAAATGCTAACACACTGCTGTCAAAACTGTGAACCACACATTCAAAACAGAATAGATTTCAGCCTTGTGCCTTTCAAACATTGCAATTTCAGCTGAAAGGCTAAGCAGGTGTCTTGTTTTAGACTTGTTAGTGAACACACACACACACATATATATATATGTAACTCATTACTGTAATTCCGTAAATTACTTCAGACTATTGAAGCAAACTGCTAATTTTCATTTACCTTAAAGAATTATGTTCTAAAAATTTAAATAAATCATGTGAAAGAATGTCACTCTTTTCTTTGAAGAAAATATTACTTTGTATGAAGTCACTGAAATTGTTCAAAATGTAAAGATGAAAAGAATTTTCTGTGTTGGTGTTTGATGCTAGTGTTTTTACTCTCAGTGTGTTCTGAGTGACAGTGTGTGTTATCACAGTGAGGGTTGTGCATAGTGTTTTGAGCCTGTTTTGAGCCATGTGTTAACTGTTTAGCTCAGGTGACTGTTGGTAGTGCAGACTGTAGCTAGAGTTTTGCACATGTAGCTCCAGTTGTGCTCACTGTCGTTTAGCAATCGAAAAAAACTGTAAATTTTTAGAACATAACAGTTCTTTAAGGTAAATGAAAATGAGCAGTTTGCTTCAATAGTCTGTAGTAATTTACGGAATTAAAGTAATGAGGAAAAAAAGGTAGAAACTAAAAGTACATACTGTAATTCGAACAAATAATTGAGGGGCTAATCCTGCAAAATTGCAACCAGCAGTGTTTGAAAGGCACAATGCTGAAATCTATTCTGTTTTGAATGTGTGGTTCACAGTTTTGACAGCAGTGTGTTAGCATTTGAACAAAGTGCTGTAAATCCACAGTGTTGTGCAGGTTGTGGTTAAAGTCATGGGATAAGTGTGTAGAGTTTTGAAAACTGTGTTCAAGCAATGAAAAACAAACTAGAGTTTGGTCCACATGAACTGCTGCTGTGCAGACTGTAGTTAGAGTTTTGCACATGTGACTCCAGTTGTGCTCACTGTCGTTAAGCAATTGAAAAAAGCTGTAATTGACTGCATTTTGTGGGAAAACCACATGAATTGTGTTAATGGTATGGTCACAACAGACGGATGTTCTGTAAAATGTGTTTAGAGTTTTGAAAATGTGACTACAGATTGGACAAAAGTATGTTAAACTGTAAATGAGTCATATGAGCGATGTTAAATAATGTTAGGACCCAGGGCACTGAAAGTGTTTTACTTATCACCACATGACCAGGGAAAATGGCGATGGACTATCCTTTATGTTGCTAGAAATGAAAAAGGTTAATTGTCTTGCTAACACATGACTTGCTTCCGGATGGGATGGAGCCAGCAACCTTTTGATTATTAGCTATACATTATTAGCAATACATCCCAATTGCAAGTAACAATTTTTCCTTTCTCTCTCAGTGTACTCAGTCAAACCCTCTGGCCCAATGGTGCTATTCAATACAGTGATGATGTCATAAAGCAGTACCTGAATATATAGCGGACCCACCCAATGTTCTCCAATATCAAGGTCACACACATGTATATACAGACAAAAAGAAAGAGAGAGCAAAATATGCTGTTGGGAAAAACCTTGACACCATAAGAGACCAATATGCACAATATCCAACAAAAGTTTAAGTTAAATCAGCTGAATTCAAAGGGCTCTGAAAATGAGTAAGAGGATCCAGCCTCAAACTAACTTATAGGATACAGAAACACTAGTAGTTAGACATATGGAAAATCATTTGTACAGGTTCCGATAGGTTAACAATAGGCCTACAGATATCTATCAAAATCCAAACATAGTATTCTGTTCTTTACATGAATGTGGTTAATTAAAGACATTATCTTTGACACACAAGTTGCCATTTGTAAACAACTATCGTAAAGGTCACAAATGAGTCACACTGTTAGATGAACGAGCAGAGTCTTTTGCCTTCAAGGCTGAGATTTGTAAGGACTTCACGGTAACAGAACAGGAACAGGAACAATACAACCCCTACCTCAATGACTGCGGACCACACCTAGGAGAAAAAGCAGCTTTAAATGTCTGTGCCTACAATGCAACTGAATACAATTAATTGTACTCAATTGTATAATAGTGAAATGGTGTAATAGATCAAGTGAATTTGATCAGTTTTGTTGTATTTCTCACCTCTAGGAGTAATAAGAAGGCCAAACAATCTAAATATCAACTTCCTCATGGCTTTACCATTTTGGGGGCCCTAAGCAAAGTCAGGATCTGAAGCCCCACATGTCCCAACATTGCCGAACATTTGCACAACAGTAATATTGAATAAAATTAAATGAGACATTTAAAAACTGGATTTATTTTACTTTGAACTGAATAACAGCACACAAAAATTGTCTGCAGTTTAGCCCTTGCTCCTTTCAGCTATAAGATTTTTGGATTTATCTTTATTTATTTTCTTTATATTATATAAAATTATATAGAATTGTTTTAGCTAGGCTATTACAATCAACCCTCTTGGCTTTAGCTTGAGCAATAGTCTTATTTTTCAAATCATTTCAGTCAGTCTTTTAGTTCATGTCAGGTTTGCATATTTGTGCGATGCGTTTTGCTTTTTTTTTTCATGCTATTTTAAGTGAATATGGGTCAACGAGCAAAATCCACCACTCCACTACTAAGTGAAAATATACTTCCTATTTCAAAGACCTTACAATAGAAGCAAAACCAATTACTCTATATTTTTTCCTAGTTTTTCTTTCTTTCTTTCTTTCTTTTCTTTTTATATAATAGCAGTTTACAGTGAGCCGACTATAGGAATTTTGGCACAATTTTTTTGAGACGCATTGTAATCACCGCTGCCGGCAAACATGTAGGCTACTACTTCCCTTCTATAAAGTAGATGAAAAACAGTATGTGATAAAGAAGTATGTCCGAATTCACAGTACTCATAAAAGAGTAGGCTAAAAAGTATCCGGATGACTACTTCCAGCAACATTCTGAAATGTGCATTCGAAGAAGACTTTGCTATCCCATGAGGCCACGGGAGAGGATTTGTGAATGTCAGTGAAGCAACGTAACTGACGCTGGTATGACGCTGACATGATAATGACACTATGGCAAATGTAGTGAGTCCGGATTACATTCATACTACACACACTCATACTATATAAAACATGCTTTTTTAGCAGTCATGAAGTAGTAAGTATTCAAAATAAGTACCATGTCAATGTGCCAGCCATAGTGAGAGGTGCGGGAGCAGCTTGTTCATTGGGCAACCTGGCTGGATCTTCCTCATCATTAGATGTTTTGTTTTGATTTTTCGGCAAAACAAGTTGTAAGCTTTGGCAGTTTTGTATTACTTCTCTTTTGGGGATTTTTTTTGAGCTCTGCTTCGATATGTGCCCAGCCAACACAACATGGTGGGGCCCAGATGGGTGTCACCTGGGCTGCCTAACTGGGGCCCAGACATTTTTGTCCACGGTTTCCATGTAGGCCCCACATGGGTTAACCCAGATGAAATGAACACTGCTCAGTGTGCACACTACAGGTTGTTAAATGTAACACAGAAACATGCTGGAGTTAATGAGATAATTAGGTGAGCAGAATCACCGAAGGACAGAGAAACAAGAACTACGACTTCAGCCACAGCCTTCAATGAAATCAACTGGAGATAAAAGACATTAAATCACTCAAGATCTGATTAAACAACTCCACAAACAGCATTACCAGCTTCACTTATTACTAACCAGATTGGCTTTATTTCTGTCACATGCCTACAGAAGCTCTTATTGAGAATTACCAGAGGTTTAGATATTGATGATTTGTTGAAAATAAGTTTGGTTTGATGTCACCGTGATCGAGGTCAGCGCTTACTTCAGTTAGGCAGTTTGACTCTTGACTGTTCAACGTTAGTGTTTCTTTGGCTGTTCTTGCTGTTTATTAAGGCGAGAAAGGCAAGAGAAGATGTGTTTAGCTGTTGTCAGCTGTTTGATGATAAGCATGTAATTGTCATCATGTAGTGGCTTTATTCACTGAGCTTATGATTGAGATTTATATGAAAAAAATGTGACTAACTTTGAGCTGGATGTGTTTTAGAATAATACAGTAAAAAAAAAAATATCAAAATAATAAAACTGAAAAATACAATGTACGTTAAATGCTTTAAAACACCTGCAAGATTTATTCACACACAGACATCAAGAATCAGCGTATGAATCTCAACAATGGTGACACACTTCATGCTGCAATGCATTCTGGGTGCCTCATACAAACTCATCCATGACTCCCAGAATGCATTGCAGCATGAAGCATGTCACCATTGTTGAGATTCATACGCTGATTCTTGATGTCTGTGTTTCAAGTGAATCATGCAGGAGGTTTGAAGTGTTTAGTGAATGATGTGTTTTTTTTTTTTTCAAATTTTCTGATTAAAACGTTTTTATTGTTGTAATTCAAGAAAAGATCCAGCACAAAGTTAAACACATTGTGCTCATAAAAAGCTCAGCCATTTGATCAGTAAATTAAGCCAGTAATTAATGATTATATTCTTATTATCTAGCAGCTGACCACATTGTTTCTTATTTTTCTTGCCATAATAAACAACAAGAGCAGCCAGAGAAACACTAACACTGTCAAGAGTCAAACAGCCTAACTGAAGTAAGCGCTGAACTCAATCATGGTGACATCAAACCAAACTTATTTTCAACAAATCATCAACATTTTAACCTTTGGTAATTCTCAATAAGAGCGTGTGACAGAGATAAAGTCAGTCTGGTTTGTAATAAGTGAAGCTGGTAATGCTGTTTGTGGAGATATTTAATCAGATCTTCAGAGATTTAATGTCTTTTATCTTCAGTTGATTTTGTCGTAGTCGTAGTTCTTGTTGTTTCTTGTTGTTTTCTCTGTCCTTTGGTGATTCTGCTCGTTATCACCTGTAGTGAGCACACTGAGCAGTGTTCATTTCATCTGGGCTAACCCATGTGGGGCCTGCATGGAAACCGTGGACAAAAATGTCTGGGCCCCAGTCAGGCAGCCCAGGTGACACCCATCTGGGCCCCACCATACTGTGTTGGCTGGGTGGGCCTAATGGTTGTTTCTGTTTACTTATCCGGGTAATAAATTAGCCCATATGAAAAAAAACCTGTATGTTTCATATACAGCAACCATGTATCTTCCTTACTCAAATCAGCCAGCATTTCCTTATGCGTTTCATATAAGTCCAATACATGTCATATACAAAATCAGACCGATTATGGCCACTTTCATACTAAAAAGCACACATAAAACTTATATGGGATTTTTAGGTCATATATGAATACTGCAAAATTCTTATACGAGTTTTACATGACAACAGTATATAATAGTATATGATTTTAGTAGAAAATGTGTATGAATGCCAGTAAATTTCCTATACAAATCATTTAAAATTCTTGATTGGATCATATGCGAGTCATATAGGATTTATTTAAATTTTGCATCATTTGCTCATATGAATTTTATACAGATTTTATATGTTTCCACCTAATTCCTCATATCTCTACATATAATTATCTTACATGATTTCAGTAAATATTACAATATCTCTGCATCTACAAATCATATATGATTTCAGTCAATTACTTGCACAGATTTACATTAGAAATACTTTTATTTCAACAATCAACAAGACAATCAAATTATACTCCACAAGAGTAATTTAAAATTAAAACTTGATATCAAACTGAACTTTGTGAAGACAACACACACACACCCCAACAACAACAACAACAACAACAAAATACCTTGAACACACTGTCACGGCTATCAATCATCAAACACCATTAAGGTTTTCAGATATTTTTGTGTTTTCTTCCCTCTAATTTCATTAAGTTTGGCATTATTTGCTGTACCAATGCTGGCAGGCACCACATGAGGACACTTTCTGCACCGTTGCTCCTGTGAGACAAACAAATAAAAGGCAAAACATTGCTGATGTTAGGAAGCAAAGTGGCCCACAGTCCATGACTACATATAAAGTTAGACAAATCAACAGCAACATGTTTGGGGATCTGGACTTCCAAATGGAGCCAGAAAGTTGTGAGTTTGACAGGAATTGCCACTATTGTAGCACTGAGCAAGACACTTTTATTTCACTTTGAAATGAAAATTAGCCCAAGCTTTACTCACCCTCAAGTCATCCTAAGTGTATATGACTTTCTTCTTTCTGATGAACATAATCTGAGAAATATTATTAAATATCATGACACATCAAAGCTTTATTCAGGCAGTGATAGTGATCAATGAGTATGAGCTGAAGAGAGTGTCTCCATCCACATCCATCCATCATAAACATACTCCACATGACTCCAGGGTTTAATAAAGGCCTTCTGAAGCGAAGCGATGCATTTGTGTAAAAGAAATATCCATATTTAACAAGTTATGAAGTAAAATATCTAGCTTCCGCCTTCCGTATTCAACGTACAAAGACAGTGTAAAACTCTTGCAGCTCACAAAGCTTACGCTACATCCTACACCTTCCCTATTAAACTTACGGAAAAAGTGTAACTGACATGATCACAATTTACACTTTCTTCATAACTTGAATATGGATTGTGGTCTGGCGGAAGCTAAATATTTTACTTCATAACTTGTTAAATATATTTTTCTTACACAAATGCATCACTTCGCTTCAGAAGGCCTTTATTAACCCCCTGGAGCCGTGTGGAGTATGTTTATGATGGATTTAGGCACTTTCTTCAGCCTTATACTCATTGATCCCATTCACTGCCATTATAAAGCTTCGATGCGTCAGGATATTTATTAATATTTCTCAGATTATGTTCATCAGAAAGAAGAAAGTCATATACACCTAGGACAGCTTGAGGGTGAGTAAAGCTTGGGCTAATTTTCATTTCAAACAACTAATCCTTTAACCTAAACTTAACTCCAACTGGATCACTTTGAATATAGTATTAACAACAGGGTTTCAGCACTTCATTGACTAAATAAACGAGTACACTACCTGTTCTGTTGGAAGGGCTCTGTAATTACTCTGTGGCAAATCCTGTCCCATGTTCCAAGTCATGTGACTGATGCTGACAAACAGAGACTTCAGGGCCATCTTCACTTCATTTATCAGATTTGGTAGCTCACTGATTCTTGAGAGATGGGACAAAACATGTCCAGCAATTGTAACTGCTATTAGGTTTAAAAATAAAAATATTTTCTATTTTAAATGTTATGAGGGATTAATAATAGAAAGTATTTATCACAATTATCCCCTTCAATTTAATTTTATCATTATTATATCAAATGTATAACACTTATTGTCTTCTCACTACATCTAAAACAGTGTGTCCACAGAGAAGGGTTCAAAAATTTGTATGCAATAAAATGGATAAAAATGTTTTTTTTAATGATGAAAAAGCTTGTTTTATAAAAAGCAATACTTGATAATATTTCATGTCAGAGCAATATTGTTTTTCAATGACACATGCATGTTTTATAAGATTTCCAAGTTGTGTCCCCACTTTTTGTCAACACCGTCAGACATTTATTAAAATGTAATAATATCAGGGAATATCAGGGGCAGCTGTCACTCTGAGGGACCCCCTTGCCACATTCCACCTCTGCAGAGTACATCAATGTCAGACAGGCTCTAGTAAGTTTTATAATTTTAGAATATTTTAAATCTTAATGTTAATATTCCCTGTGTCACAACCATGATATGTCAACACCCTCTTCCAATTCATGAGGAAATTATTCAAAATTTTTAGATTATTTTTTTCTCCTGAAGCAGGTTCTATTAGCATATAGCATCAACAGAGAAAACAAAATGGCTACTGCATGAACTCCATTTGTTTTGTGAAAGAAATGCCAATATGTCAACACCGTCAGTGTCAACACCGTCAGATTTTCTGTCTGACGGTGGTGACAGGCCAATGACGGAGTTGACATTCAACATGAAGTCATCATATTTTTGTGGTTTTCAAGTCATTTTTAATTATATTAAATATAAAATAGTGTATAGTTTTTCTAATATTGTACTAATACTAACTATATGACCTGACAGCGTATATTGCTTTTGTGGATTAGTCATCACTTCTAGCAGAGTTAGGCTTAATTTAATTATTACCCTGCTGCTCCGATAAGCTTTATAATGGCAGTGCACAGAAACTACCTGTTTAAAACTCAAAAAAGTGCATCCATCCATCATAAATGTACTCCACACAGCTCCGGGGGGTTAATAAAGTCCATCTGACTTGAAGCGATGCATTTGTGTAAAAAAAAAATATTCATATTCAACACATTATGAAGTAAAATATCTAGCTTCCGCCAGACCGCCTTCCATATTCAACTTAGGAAGAAAGTGTAAAACTCTAACAGTTAAAAATGCTTCTTCCTTAGTTAAATATGGATATTTTTTTAACACATCGTTTCGCTTCAGAAGGACTTTATTAATCCCCCAGAGCTGTGTGGAGTATGTTTATGATGGATGGATGCACTTTTTTGAGTTTCAAACAGGTGGTTTCTGTGCACTCCCATTATAAAGCTTAGGAGCATCAGGGTGATTATTAATATTTCTCCAGTTGTATTCGTCAGAAAGCAGAAAGTCATAAACACCTAGGATGGCTTGAGGGTGAGTAAAGCTTGGGCTAATTGTCATTTAAAAATGAACTAATCTTTTAATCCTTTACTTGCCCTCATGTCGTTCCACATAAGACCTTCAGACCACAAATTAAGATATTTTTGATGAAATCCAAGAGGTTTATGACTTGTCCATAGACAGCAATATAATCACCACTTTCAAGGTACTAAAGACATTGTTAAAACTCAAGTGGTTCAACTTAAGTGCTGTGGTTCAACCTCAATATTATGAAGAGACGAGAATACTTTTTGTGCCCAAAAACTAAACAAAAATAACGATTTTATTCAACAGTATCCTCGCTTCTGTGTCATTCTTCTATGCTGTTTATATGTTCAGCGCTTCCAGGTTCTACAGATATTGTTGAATAAAGTCATTATTTTTGTTTTGTTAACATACTCACTGTTTGTTGTGTTTGTTTTAATAGAGTAATTGATTGATTCAAGTATTTGATAGTTAACATGACTACAAGTCAGGTTTTCGTCAACACCGTCAGATGTGTCAACTCCGTCAGATGAATATTTTGATATATCATTATGATATTTTATATTTGTTTAGGAATTGTTGGTCATAGGTAAAAATGTAATCTGTCTGCTAACATGAGAATGGGTTTTGAAATGTTAAAATCATCTTGATTTTTGTTAAAGATAAAGTTAAAGTTATATTTCACAGTCCAATTTAAAGAAACACAAATGAAAATCTTTATAATAAATATATATACACATATTGAAAGTATTTTTTTGTGGCCTCTGTCAGCCTTGGTAAAAATGAGTGTTTACTATACTTTTTATAGGTCTTGCATAATGTGAGTGAAAATTAATTTGTGTTTTTGTTGTCTGACGGTGTTGACACAATATAAGTGATGGCAAGGTAAAAAGCACATTTTGATTAAAAAGAGTAAAGTTGGGAGGTTGTATCAAAGCATTGCTCAGTAGCTTATTACATGTAAGATACATAAATGTAGTTTAATTTGCCTGAGAATAAAGTTTATTTTTTTTCAATATTACATCCTGTTTTGTCCCACTTCTCAAGAATCAGTGAGCTCTAGCAACAAAAATATAGCAAAATAAATGATAAAGCAATCTCTTAAACCTATTTACCAACTCGGCTGCCTCCTATGTGTACATATGGTCATCTAAGCTGATGAATTTAATGTTAATGATGCATTTTGCAAAGCCATCATGCCAGATGTTAGAGGTTGGATAACTTTCAGATTTCTTGTCATATATTTGATAATGTAATTAATTACCAATAATTATTAAGTTCTTTGTCTTAACTCTACATAGCAAATTGAATAATAATATTGAAACAATAGCAGTTCTACAATAAAAAATCTACTAAAATAAACCACCAAACAGTTTGATAGCTGGCTGCTGATTCACCAAACAGTAAAATAATAAGTGCATTTTTTCTTACTTTTTTGTTGTCATTTCTCAACTTTTCCGTTTTCCTCCATTATTTCAGCCTCTTCTGAGTCTCTGTCGAGGTTGTGCTTGATACTCATCAACAGACATTCATTTCTCTTGACCTTCATGTCCTTTTCCTTTGAGTCTGTCAAGAAACAAGAGATGGAAATTATACGCATTAATTTTCTTAGATATTTGTCTTCTTACCCCAATAAATGTAAACAGATGAATATATAAAATGTCTGTACCTGAAGGGGAGGGAGGCAGATCTCAAGGAGATTTTTTTAAGGGTCCACAATTATGCATGTGTTATGCACATACACACTAGTAATTAATGATTAACTTAATATACAGGCTAGTAAGGGCAATTTAGCCATAATTTAAGATTTATTAAACATTTGAAGGCTCCACATTCATGCAAAAACAAACAAAAATAAGCTAGTAATTAATGATTAACTGAATGTACAGTAAACGCCCTTTAATCATTTAGCAAACCATATATTATTTTTGATTAAGACATTACCATAAATCATATGAATATCTCAAATTGACACAATCAAATTAAACATGAATAGGCAGTTATTAAACACACATACACTCATATATCACTCTTTATCTCATTTCATCACGACACAATTATCATGTTTACGCGTGTTAGCTTTAGCCCATGTGCTAATCAGTTCAGCTCGCGCTGTGTGCACGCGGCCTACCGTACTCTAAACGACTTCGGTAAAGTTGGTTTTATATTCGCACATTCGGACTTCCGCGTTTAAGATTTGTCTAATTATATGTGCTTTGAAGTGAATATTTGCAAATACAAAGCATGGCATGCTATTCACAGCTAATTATTATCAATCTTTACATTTTCCAGAATCGAACAAGACGGCCATATATTGTTTAATCGCTTACTTACTTGCTGAATGTCTGCTGAATGTCCAATGTTGTGCGGAAAACCACATAGGGAGCGTCTCAAAAGTTCGATATTGTTTTATTTTGTGCAAACAGACAACTACATTTTTTCCAACTATGTACAATATAGAATATAGATATTTTTCTGTTTCTGTTTCTATACCTACAGAACATACAGCCCATGTATTGCTATTTTATTCACCTCTGTTTTTCTGGTTTGAAGTGGTAATAAAAACAGTGTTCACCACGTGTTAAATAAAATAAATGGCTAAACTTCTAAACTATCTTTTATATTTTCCTGTTGTATGACACCTTCGTTTAACAATAAACTCTCACAATATCACAAATCATGTGCATTGAAGGATGTTTAGTCCTGCAGAATTATCACTGTCCATGGTACTGAATCAATCAGATTATTGACAAGCATTCACAAAGTATAACAGCAAACAGGATGTTTAACTTGGGTGAACACTTCAAAAAGTAGTGTAAAAACTTTTTTTCAAGAAGGTTTACTGGACATTTATGAGAAAGGTAGGGTACCACAATGTTTATTCACCCAATTTGTAGGCTACTGCATTTAAAAAAAGTAATAGGCTATGTGATCATAAAGATGTTTCTACTTTTACAAATCATATTTGTATATCCTTTTTTTATGAACACATCTATATTGAAATATTACAAAATCTGAACATATTACAAAATTATTTTTTATGTGTCTACTTCACAAAAACGGAGATTTGCGTTTGTGGCTACGTGATGATGTCATCACGCAATGAAATCACAACGTAATTTAGCAACTTATAGCAACAAATCGACCAGCCTGAAATCAACTGAAGGCAAAAGACATTAAATCTCTTAATATCTCAGCAGAGGAGGATTAAAGAACTCCACAAACAGCATTACCATCTTCACTTATTACTAACTTCACTGACATTTATTTCTGTCAGACTGCAGCAGTTCTTATTGTTAATTAACACAACTTTTATATTTCTTTCATTGAAGGTTACCGTGATGGTGATTGATGTTTCCATTTATTGGTCTCTAAAGTTTTGTAATAAGTAGCGGCGTTCTTTGATTGCTGAGACAATTTGTTCAACAAACATGTTTGCAGTATATCAATATTTGTAATGTTATGAAACGATAAAAGATCGGAAATTACGGTTATATACGAATCATGGATTTTCCTTACTATCCAGTGTTAATTTGAATGTAATTGTTAACATGTACTACATTAATAAATTTAAATAATAATCCTTTTCTGCAGTGACACAAGAACACATCAACAATCAATGATTCTCAGTAACGGTGACCAAAGTTTCGTGCCGCAATGCATGCTGGGTACCATGGTAAACAAAACAAAAAAACCTCCCAGAATGTATCACACTATTAATAAATAATGCAACTGAATTGTACAATATATTTTTTCTAACTATTGTTGGAAAACGATAGTTGTTTGCTGTGATTTTTGTTGTGTTTTATTCGCTTTTTATGTCGAATTTATCTTTATGAATATTTTGTTTATTGTCACCATTGTTGAGATTCATATGCTGATTACTGATATCTATATTTCTCATTAGAGTCCTCTTTCTTTCAATCCTGCAGTACAGTTATAATCCGTGTTGTACTATCACCGGATTAGCGAATAAAATTTATTAAGGGCTCATATTAATTATTATATTTCAAACTCATTGATAAAACAAGATATAATTAATGACATCTAAAAAAGAACTACCCATAATACTACTCATACGTTTCCACTTCAGTTTATTGCTTCAATTGTGTTTTAACACACACCGATTCAGCAGCCAAGCATAAACTAAACGTTTAGTGGCCAACTACTGGAACCACCAATCACCATCATGGTAACCCATCTTTATCAAGCCTCTGACAATTACTCACAAGAACACTACTGAAAAAAAATCTTGCCTCAAATCTGCGCTTAAAAGTTACTTATGAAGCATCTCAGTCAAAATTTAAGTGAACTACATCTTAAGTGTCAGAGCGTCAGCGTCTTAGAGATGATTCACGACACTTTGCTGTGCCACAAATTGTATTTTGGATGACGACATAGGCATGGACCAATCACTGAATAGATTTCCTTATTTAAGAATATTCTCAGATAAATTCACACTGAATGGTGTAATTCCTCAGAGGACTTTACATTCAACACATTTGACAATAAATATTTTTCAAGGTAATACATTACGATATACACATTGGAAATGAAAGATACACATGTTTTCCACCACGTTTTAATAGTAATTTTTTAAACGGTATTAACTGACCTGCCTAGCCTAGATTTTATGATCATTCCACGCCAGATCATCATTCCAGATGTGACAGATACCTTTATATAGCCCACGTTCGTGATTTTTTTTCCAGCGGTGAAGGGGAGTGGTGTGGAATCCTGCACAGAAATCACCAACATTGTATTACAGTGAGGTTCTTGACTGTTTGAAGTAAAGTATTTGGAGTTTCGTAGGACTTTGCAGACGGTTCCTTCCATTCTGTCTCTTAGCCGTGTGCGTATAGAGATTAGTGCGTGTTTTCCACTGCGGATGAAAGCTGGTTTTGAGGAAAATAAGGCTGTTGCTGCTTGTCTATGTTACTACGATTAAAAAGAGGTGTTATTTGTGTAGTAACAGCGTTTAGCGCACACGTTATTGATCCGGGAAATTGGAATCTGTGAATATGCGGCCAAGTTTACTTTTACTCTGAAACCCTGTATTAAGTAGCTTGATTAACCAGTCGTTTATGTTTTGTTTGTGTGTGTCATTTATGTTTTAAACTTCTTCAGTTAAAATTATCATTAAACACTTTTTATTTGTTCTTTGCATTAATATAAATATTTTACAACTTCTTTTGAAAGGCTGTGAGTGTGTTATCAAAAGCTATTGAACTGGAACTGTCTGTGTCCATCAAAACAGCCTTAGACCTTTGATACTGAACTTTTTCAGTTAATATGACTTCATTAAACACTTTTCAACTGTTCTTTACATTAAGATAACTATTTTTCAACTTCTTTTAGACTGATATGAGGCTTTTTTCAAAAGATATTAATTTGAGAAGTGTGTCAATACAAAATAGCTTTATTAGACATTAAGGGCACAAACTACACTTTTACAGTAAATATTATATTAAACACTACAAGTGTGTTCTTTACATTGAGATAAATATTTTGCAACTTCTTTTAGACTGATATGATGCTTTTTTCAAAAGATATTAATTTTATAAGTGTGTCAATACAAAATAGCTTTATTACAGTTTAAGAGTAAAAAGTATCCTTTTCCAGGCAATATTTGTACATTAAACACTATGACTATATTCTTTAAATTGATATAAATATTTTGCACCTTCTTTTAGACTGATATGATGCTTTTTTCAAAAGATATTAATTTTAGAAGTGTGTCAATACAAAATAGTTTAATTAGACTTTAAGGGCACAAACTACACTTTCCCAGTCAATATTACTATATTAAACACTATGACTATATTCTTTACATTGAGATAAATATTTTGCAACTTCTTTTAGACTGATATGATAATTTTTTCAAAAGATATTAATTTTATAAGTGTGTCAATACAAAATAGCTTTACAACACTTTAAGGGTACAAAGTATCCTTTTCCAGGCAATATTTGTACATTAAACACCATGACTATGTTCTTTACATTGAGATAAATATTTGTAAACGTCTTTTACACTGATATGATGCTTTTTTCCAAAGATATTAATTTTAGAAATGTGTCAATACAAAATAGCTTTACTACACATTAAGGGCACAAACTACACTTTTACAGTAAATATTATTATATTAAACACTATTAGTGTGTTCTTTACATTGAGATAAATATTTTGCAACCTCTTTTACACTGATATGATAATTTTTTCAAAAGATATTAATTTTATAAGTGTGTCAATACAAAATAGCTTTATTACAGTTTAAGGGCACAAACTACACTTTTACAGTAAATATTATTATATTAAACACTATTAGTGTGTTCTTTACATCGAGATAAATATTTTGCAACTTCTTTTACACTGATATGATGCTTTTTTCAAAAGATATTAATTTTAATAGTGTGTCAATACAAAATAGCTTTACTACACATTAAGGGTACAAACTACACTTTTACAGTAAATATTACTATATTAAACACTGTGACTGTGTTCTTTAAATTGAGATATATATTTTGCAACTTCTTTTAGACTGTTCTGATGCTTTTTTCAAAAGATATTAATTTTAGAAATGTCAATACAAAATAGCTTTATTACACTTTAAGGGTACAAACTACTCTTTTACAGTCAATATTACTATATTAAACACTATGAGTATGTTTGATTAACGAGTAATTTATGTTTTGTATCTGTGTATTATTTATGTTTTAAAGTACTACCATAATAATGATAAATCAATGACAACTGCATACATAACTATAAATGATTATGAATTTTTTTTATAAAAACAAACAAAATAATGTTCAAAATAATAAGAAAGTAAAACACAAATGTATAGTTGCCTTTGAAGAAGATTTTATTATAGTAAAATTGATAATAATACAGCATAATATAAGCATGTCTCACTCCACAAATATAATCATACATGAACAAAGAGCAGAAAGGGTGTGCGCTTGCTAGTTAAAAAGTATGCTGTATGAGAAAATTTAGGAATGTGTTTACATGTATGGAAATTTATATTTCAAGCTGAAGAATATGTGTCACATGGTAAATGTTAAATTTCTCAGAATATCTATAAAATGTATGGCGAAGGGCTTTTGCCTGTATATATAGTGAGACGATAGCAGAAATCAGGAGCGGTCTCCTGAAGAGGCTATCTCCTTGGTTGTACAATAAAGTAAAAATACTTCTGTAATCAAAGATCTTTGACAAGTCATTTTTTTACATAGAGCATAAACCACAACACTTTCTTAAAGTAAAAGAGGTTGTTATTGAAAACCCTTACATTGTTCATATCACTTCACTTGCATCCTAATTATGAAAAAAAAGAAAGAAAAAAAAACATATTAGGTGTTTTAAATGTTTTTGTAGATAATAAAAAGTAAACTACCCAATATCACAAATATTTCAACCTCCCAAATGCAAGTATTTCTTCCCCCAAAATTCATTCACATAAACATTTACATAACATATCAAATAGGCAAAACATTTTTTCTTACAATGTAAGAACACTTTCAGCATAAGCTCCTCTAGCTGAATAGCTTACAGACACAAATCACAAGTCCATGGTTCTTCCTGTGCTGGCACTTTAAGACGATACCGACTCAGACAAATTTCACATTGAACCTGGGAGGAAAATAGGAAATGTTGTTAGATTTATTTGCACAGTGTTGTAATTATTAAATGTAGTTGTGAAAACACATGCTTTCACTTAAAACGAAAAGTCAACAGCCGGATAAACAATACCCAGTCGTAGAGCACATCTACTGGATCTCTTTGTCTGTATCCACAGTTTGAGCATTGATCATCTTTGTGACGTATTTCTTTGCGTTCACACTTAACGCATTGCTACTCTTTTGGGGGTAATTCTTTTTGCAGTGTGTGATTATGGTAGTCTTACACAACATGAACTTTGCTTAGTTTCCATTATTACTGTTTTGGATCTACACATGCTAAATATCTTTTTTAAAACAGACTATCATACCCGAATTTTTGGCATGCCTTTTCATTTCATTTCATTTGTACCACTCAGAGAGTCAAGCATGAAAAGGGTGTCAGTCTGAGCATATACAAACTAAATTGGATAAAAAGAAACAAATAAATTAGCAAATAAATGTCACTGAAAGATCAAACATGTCTAAATGGGCATATGTAGTAGCTTATCATTGAAATTAGCACTCTTTTACTTACCACAAACCTCCAGTGATTTTTGGTGATATTGACAAAAGTGATGACCCCATCATAATGCTCTAAGTTGACCTGTTTATCAAAAATTTAAAAGATCATGTCTGTGCAGTGTACATGTGAAAATTAAATATCATAAGTAGTTGCACTCACTTTTCAAAATCCTTGTTGTTCCATCTGCTCTCTTGTGCCATTTAAAATGACACCTGTGGTGTAATGGCTTAGCTGGTAGAGATTTGCATCCTCCTTAAGTACAGTTCTGAAATAGCACTCAATAGTCTAAAATGATAAAGCATTTCAATTTGAATCACATTACTTGATTGACATACATTGAGGACAACATTTACTGTTACATACAAATATAATTGTAATTATGCATTTAGATTTTTGTTCTGTAATGTGTACCTCTCCAAATAACCATTCATGTGGCCTCAGTGTACTGAATTCACTGTGATGTAAAAGGAACTCGAGATCCTGGCTAGGAGTCTGAACAATTACAACAACTAGCAGCTCTGTATGTTCCTTCTTCTTCAATAGCATCTGGATCTGTAATGATATGAAGTTCATAGAGTAAATAATAGCGTACCTTCATATATGCAATTAATAGTTTAACGTTTTGTTCTAATGACTTCATTACCTGTTCATCTACATGGAGTCCATCTGCAGGAGGCTGACATGCATCAGAACTTGAAGTTTCCATTTCCACATCCTTCTTGATCCTCTTTTTGGGGAGCAGGTATTTTATGTGGAACAGAAAAGAATTTGGATTCGGTGGATGGGAAACGGTCTTCCTTCTTCTTCCAAGTTTCTTGAGATTGATCAAGGTTCAAAGGTTCCTCAGGTTGCCGCAAAAGCTTTTGAGGAAGTTCATGCTTGATGATATGCTCTGTATACCTCGCTTGTAGAGACTTGTGCATCTTTCTTATGAAGGTCCCTGTTTTGACTTTTCTTTCTTTATGCATTATGGAATGTTTGACAATTCCAAACCACCTTTCAATGTAACAGTTGGCATCTCTTGTTTTTGGTTGTTTCTTTGTTGTCTCCATGTACTGTTCATGACATTCATCCATCAGGTCTCCCAACAGCAAGCCACTCCAAAGAGGAAAGATAGCAAGGTACATATCAAAGAGGACTGTGAGAATGCCTGGACAAAAGTATGGGTTGTCTTCTGTTGCCAACCCTGTGTCATCATCAACCATTTCTTCCTTCACCTCTTTCATAATCTGCTGAAAAAAGGCATAGAATGGTGATTTGGCACTGATGGTCGTTGCATGTGTTCTGTCTTTACTTTCACACATTTCCCAGTCTTCAGATTGGGGAGTTTCTTCCATGGCTCCTCTTTGGATCTTGAAATGACACTCTCCAAAATACGCAGACTCTCTTTGACGAGGTCTGTGTTTTGTTGGGTTGTGAGCAAGGCACATAATGCACGGAACACCTTTCTTTATTAAGTCATGTTGCTGGCATTTTGAAGTCTTGCGAAAGCATATATGGCAAAGTATCTCAGTCCTTTGTCATCTGTTTGCCTACAGATTGCCTGTCTGACAGCTTTCAGGATGTGAGCAGAGCAAATGTGTAGTACAATATATGACTTCATTTTATCCACTGATTTTTTTGTTCATGCAGAAGTTATATGCTCTGTTGAGGTAAGTGCTGATGTGCTATTTGTTGAAAGCGAGCATCACACTTTGTATTAAAGCCCAGCTATAATCAGTTTCGACCTGGTGAATTTTTATTTGGGTGTACTTTGATAAATGCAAAGTGAATTGCATGAGCCAAAATGTGATTGGTGGTACTGAGTGCTTCATTGGAGAGTGTTTCACAAATAGGCAGTGGTGGTGCATCTCGACCTGCATTTCCTGGAAGAGTGAGTGCATAGTACAACACCGGTTTTGGCTGTTCTGGAATGTTTGACACTACACCACCAGTGGCATCAAGATAGAGGGACACAGGAGACTTACTTCGCAAATGATGCACAAGAATGCTGATCCTCAACTCAGAGTAAAAATGAACAATGAACCGATTCACACTGAAATGCTGTATGTAGCCTGGTATTTTGAAGTATTTTTCGTCCTTAAATATTGTCTGCCTTAAGGATATTTCCATCTTGATGTTAGAGTGTTTAATGAAGTCATATTAACTGAAAAGTTCAGTATCAAAGGTCTAAGGCTGTTTTGACACACATAGTTCCAGTTCAATAGCTTTTGATAACACACTCACAGCCTTTCAAAAGAAGTTGTAAAATATTTATATTAATGTAAAGAACAAATGAAAAGTGTTTAATGAAGTCATTTTAACTGAAAAGGTTTAGTATCAAAGGCTTAAGGCTGTTTTGATGGACACACACAGTTCCAGTTCAATAGCTTTTGAAAACACACTCACAGCCTTTCAAAAGAAGTTGTAAAATATTTATATTAATGTAAAGAACAAATGAAAAGTGTTTAATGAAGTCATTTTATCTGAAAAAGTTCAGTATCAAAGGCTTAAGGCTGTTTTGATGGACACACACAGTTCCAGTTCCACATAGTGCGCATTAGCGACATCTGGTGGTCAGACTTGTTTCTCCACCATATCTAAATCATCTAAATCACAGATCTACGGTTTGAAAAAGCACTTGACCAAAGCTTCGTAAGTCCGTGACATACGGAATAACTCTTGTCTTGAATCAGTTATATCTAATATAAACTAATCTCATCTAAATTAATTAATATGTGCCTCGAAGCCTCGGTATCAACCGTCCCATCACTAGACTTAAGTACCATGGACAGTGAGTCTTTATCACGCTGTCAATCGAAACTTGCACTTTGTAGATGGTTCCTCAGATTAACGATGAAGTCACAGCACTCCATAGAGGTAAGTGTATTTGTTTGCTGTCGAGTTCTACAGAAAATTGTGTTGTACTTTGTGCTCATAACAGTCAGTAACGATAATAAAATTAAATTAGCCTTTTTTAATGCTGATTCACAAAGTTATTGAAAGCGGCAGCCCGAATGTGCGAATATAAAACCAACTTTACCGAAGTCTCCGTCTCTGAGATCCGCTCCGTCTCTCTCTCTTCTCTGTCTCCGGCGACAACACTTCAGGCTGACGCGTCGACTTCAAAAGCTCCACTTTTAGTGCACTCAATCACATTTCCAGTTAGATCAGTGGATGTTCTGGAGAAACTGTCTGTGCTGATCTGCTCTGACTCTCTAAGCAGCGCCGGCGCGACCAGTGGGCGCGACTTATGAATGCGCCGCTACTATTGGCTCTTAGGGGTGTCTTTCACTGCAGCACGATCAGTGATTGGATGAATCTCTCTTTTTTTTTTTTTTTTTCCCTTAACTTTTTTCTCTTTACTGGTAGCATAGGTTACCCGGGTTACATCAATTAACCAACTATTGGGGTCGAGACAAGATGGCGACCGAGACAGACGTATGTTGAAACGTTCTGTAGGGTTTTGCTTCTATCCTCTTCAAAACGACTTGTCATGTGTTAAATCTTAAAAAACAACAAAACAAAAACAAACTTGAAACCATCGTGTAAGAAAACTGTCATAGAAAAACTGATATTTTTGGATCAAGATAAACGTAACTGCGTGGCTCATAACAAGCCGTTTAAAATGAGCGCTAAAGACAAAAGAAAGAAAGCAATCTCAGACCACTTCTACTCAGCTGATCGCACAATCACCTCTCCAACAGATTCATCTTCAGGAGAACTACCAGTAATTCTTCCTCCCGCTCCCGATACTCCACTGACCAGCCCAATGCCGAAGAAAAACCGAGGTGAGCCCTCCCTGTCTGAATTACAGGAAAACATCATCACGACCCTCACCCTGAAAATTAATCAAAGGGCAGATTCACTCGAGCAGATGATAATCACTAATTCCAACACAATCGAGGAGCTCAAAACATCCTTAAATCATCTTTACGTGGAAATTCAGGAGCTTAAGGAAGACAAAACCAAGCTAGGTGAGAAATTTGCGAAGCAGCAAAAATCTCTTGTCAATCTGGAAGAACGAGTCGCCGATGCTGAACGTTACAAAAGACGTTGGTGCCTGCGTCTTTATGGTCTCTCTGAGCAACCGAACGAAGATGTGAGGGCGAAAGTTGTTGAAATTTGCAAAGTTGTTGCCCCTGAGTCTTGCATGAAAAGTTTTGAAGTAATTGACATTGCTCACAGGCTTGGCAAACCGCAATCGGGCAGAATTCGTGCCGTCATTGTTCTGTTCGCTTTGCGTTCTGTGCGAGATGCCATCTGGAAAAATGACAAAAACAGCGAATTCCTGAAACAACACAAGCTTCGCTTCGTGGAAGATTTAACCAAAGAGGAAAAAGACAGGCGATCGCTTCTGTGGCCACATGTGAAGAAAGCACGTGAAGACAACAGAAAAGCCTACTATGTCGGATCCAAGGCGTTCATTGAAGGTATTGAAATCAAGCTCGATATGGAGGGCCAAAAGATAGACTGAACTTTATAACGGCCGTTATGAAATATCAACAGGAGAAAATAACAGAAATATGAAGAGGGTTTATCGCTTATATCACTTAATGTAAAGGGCATTCGAGATATTGTAAAAAGAAAGGCAATATTTTTGTTTTGTAAAGAGATGAAGGCAGATTTTATTTTTTTACAAGAATCCCACTCAAGTGCAGAAGATGTTTTGTTTTGGAAGAACCAGTGGGGTGATGATCTTTGGTTAGCACACGGAAATAATCATTCAGCGGGTGTGAGCATATTAAAAGGCAATTTCAGAGGGAAAATTCTTTGTAACAAATGTGATGTCAAAGGGCATTGGGTTATTTTGGTTATTGAAACTAGTAGTCATTTGTTTATATTATGTAATGTTTATGGATACAATTCCTCTTCTTTAAATTCTGATTTGTTAAAAACTATAGAGGAAAATGTCAATATTCTCTCAACTAAATTTCCAATGGCAAAGATAATTATTGGTGGAGACTTCAATATGGTTCATGATAATGTTCTAGATAGATTCCCCACCAAAGTTTTTAATAAGAATAACAATCTCCAGAATTTTTGTGATAATTTGGCTCTCATAGACATATGGAGAAATAGAAACCCCCTCATTAGACAATTTACATGGAGCAATAAACAGATAACTCAGCAATCAAGAATTGACTTTTGGCTGATTTCCTCTGATTTAGAACAGAAAGTTTTGGAAACCGAAATTTGCCCAGCTATTCTCACCGATCACAAAACTTTAACCTTAAAGATTAAATCTGAACATATACGTTATAATTCTAGAAATGTAGGTTATTGGAAACTAAACAATTCACTTTTGTACCATGAAGTTTATATGGAACAAATCCAATTATTAATAAATAAATACTGGAAACAGGCAAATATTCAGAAGGAATATGGCATGATGTGGGAACTATTAAAATTTGAAGTAAGAAAATTTAGCATTCAATTTGGGAAAAAATTGGCTATGAAAAAAAGAACACGTATTCAAGAAATAATCAGAGAGATTTCAAATTTAACTCAAATACCCCACCCACCCAATACTGATATTTTAGAAAATTTACAGAAAGAACTAAATAATATTTATCAAGAAAAAGCCAAAGGTGCTTTTGTAAGATCTAGAAGAAAATTGATGGAAGAAGGTGAAAGAAACAGTAAATACTTTTTTAGTCTTGAAAAAAGAAATGCAGAAATGTGTCTGATTAGAAAGCTAAAAATTAATGACATTGTTACTGAAGACCTAGTTATGATCTCTAAATTTGTTTCTAAGTATTATAAAGATATCTATTCATTAGAAGAAAATCAAGATAATTCCACTCCTTTTAAAACAATTAGAAATCCAAAAATCCTATATTTAGAAAGTCAAATTGAATGCTCCCAAAACCTTTCTCTAAATGAAATTGAGATATCCATTAAAGCACTAAAAAATAACAAATCACCTGGAAATGATGGCCTTACTTCAGAATTTTATAATAGACGATATATCTAAATTCCTTTTAGCGGTTTATGAAGAAGCCATCAACAAAGGATCCTTACCTATATCACTTAGACAGAGTGTCATCACCTTGATCCCTAAACCTCAAAAAGATAAGTTATTATTAGAAAATTGGCGACCTATCTCATTATTAAATAATGATTATAAAATAATGGCAGCAGTTTTTGCCAAACGTATGAAAAATGCCTTAAATGAGATAATTGATGAAACTCAATGTGGATTTATGAAAGGACGTCATATATCATCTAACATTCGTTTAGTTATTGATTTAGTACAATATAACAATTTACTAAATGGAGACCCTTTAATACTTTTTCTAGATTTTAGAAAAGCTTTTGATACAGTAAGCCATAAGTTTATATTTGATTCCCTAAAATTCTTTGGTTTTTCACAATATTTCATCAAAAGTGTAAAAACTATGTACTATGGCAGTAATAGCTCTATTAAACTTCAAACCAGGTTTGAAATAAACCGTGGCATCCGTCAGGGTTGTCCAATTTCTGCATTTCTTTTTTTAGTTGTAGCTCAAGTGTTAAGTAATATGATAAACCAACACCCATTTAAAGGAATTAAAATTCATGAAAGACAAATTAAAATATCGCAACTTGCTGATGACACAACAATTTTTCTTGGCGAGAGTACTGAGGTACCTTTGGCTCTGAATGTAATCAATAGCTTTTCAAAATTCTCTGGTTTATATTTAAATTTGTCTAAATGTGAGATCTTACAACTCAAAAACAACAACCTATCCAATGTGTGTAATATTCCTGTTAAAAGTATAGTAACCTATTTGGGAATTAAAATTTCTAAAAATACTGATGTAATGGTCAACTCTAATTTTATGCCTGTTATTGAAAGGATGCAAAAGAAATATAACTCATGGTTAACAAGAGATCTTTCTATTCAAGGGAGAATTTTATTGAGTAAAGCAGAAGGTCTCTCAAGAGCAGCATACCTTTTTTCTTCTCTTAGTGCTCCAAAGGATATATGCTCACAAATGGATAAATTACTCTTTAAATTCATCTGGAGAAATAAACCTCATAAAATTAAAAAGAACATCCTTGTTAATAAATTATCTAATGGTGGGTTAAATGTTCTTAATTTTACTACTTTCAACCAAATTCTAAAAATTAATTGGCTTAAAAACTTTGTAAAAAATCAAACAAGTATTTTCAATATAGTCCCATATTTTTTACTTGAAAAACTTGGGGGTTTAAATTTTTTGTTGCAATGTCCTTATATAACTGGTAAACTTCCTGTTACTTTGGCAAATTATCATAAACAAGCATTACTCTTTTGGTCACTCTTATACAAACACAATTTTTCTCCTAGCAGATGTTTTATATGGAACAATGGTAATATCATTCATAATAAGAAGTCATTGTACATGGATAATTGGGTTCAACACAACATTTTAATTGTTAACCAGCTCATTGACAAAAATGGGCAATTATATACATACCCTAACTTTATTTCAAAATATGGTCTTTCTGTGAATGAAAAAGAATACAACAGAGTAATTAAGGCTATACTCAATGGCATAATAATGTTAACCAAATTCTCAGACGTAGATGTTAGTAATACAACCTTACAAAATCCTCAACTTTTTGTAAATGGTCTCTCCTTTTTTGATAAACATTTTAATAACAATTTTATAAGAAATTCTTTTAATGTTGAATCCATTCCTTCATGTCAATCAAAATGGCTTAAACCTCATTGTATATCTTGGCATAGCATTTGGACTTTACCATATAAATATATCATTTCTAATAAAGTAAAAGAAATCATTTACAAAATTATTCATAGATGTTATCCTGTAAATGCAGCCATTAGTAGATATATCCATACTGTCTGTGATAAATGTACTTTTTGTAACACCTCATCTGAGGATATTGAACATTTATTTCTTTATTGCCCTTTTTCTATTTCTTTTTGGACTGACTTTAAAATAGACATAACAAAAAAATTAAACAGAACTCTTAATTTAGAACCCAGGACATTTTACTTTGCTTTCAAAACCCATATTTTTCGCAAAAACAAAATTATGTTATTAATCTTTTAATTATTTTGGCAAAATTTTATATTCATAAGACAAAAATAACTCAAAAGAAACCCTCATATATTACATTTTATAACACCGATCTCACAATATATTTTGAAACTCTTTCAAACATGAGATCACAAAACAAAAAGCTTATAAAAACAATACAAATTTTGAAGCTTTTCAAGTTCATGTAACTGCCCTAATAATATATAGTACTTTGTATCCTTTTTTTTTTTGTATACATTTTCTTTTTGCATTTTGTATACATTTTCTTTTTGTATTTTAGTTATTGTTGGCACTTGTTTTGTGTTATATACTCTGATATGTATTACAATGTCTTATATTTGTCATGTAAAATAAAAAAATAAAAAAATTAACCAACTATTGTTTAAAAATTGCTATATGGCTAGCTTAAAATGAACCCAAAATAGTTGGGAAATTAAAAACCAGATGCAATTAGAGACAACAATAATAGACAAAAGGTGAATGTTTATTAATAAGTTTTAATATTTTATTAATATAAATTTAATAGTTTAATAGTTTATTAATATAAATGTATTAATAAGAAATGTAATAAATGTTTATTGTTTAATAATTATTCATTGAACATTACAGTTTTTTCCAATTGCTAACACACTAAAATGACATGCACAGCACAATTATTTAAACTGACACACAGAGAGCAAAACTTCTTCTCAAGTCTCCAAAAGTCTAAACACCTTTTCTGTTTTACACACATTTTGCATTTCAAAATAGCACTTTTTAAATTCACTAAATACAGTTCTCTGCATAAGACACAACAATCTGACATAAAGTCACATGTTTGCCATTTCAAAACACTGCCATTCAAAATGACACTACATGAGCTAATTGGCCAATTACATGTGCCACCTGGCCAAACACCTCAGTGGTTAATTGTTAACACTTCAATCAGGATGTAAGCACTATGAAAAGACCACAGGTGAGAACCTTTTTTTTTTACAACAACAATGGAAGACATTGCAGAGAGAGGAAGAGGAAGAGGAAGAGGGAGGTTGAGAATAAGAGGGGGAGGAAGAGTGAGAGGTAGGGGTAGAGCAGGTAGAGGAGTTCATGGCCAAAGAAGACAAACACTTTCAAATGAAATCAGAGCAACCTTAGTAGATCATGTCATCAACCATGGGTTGACAATGCGTGAGGATGGACAGACTTGAGCCGTTTTACTGTCGCCTCTGTCATCCGGACCTTTAGACTGGAGAACAGGTATGTAACCAAAATTTCATGTAGTACACATGTAGTATACCCCATGTCATAGTGTATCAGTTGGGTGACACCTGTTTACCTAGTGTATGACATCAGCCATTCATGAACTGTACAAGTTTCCTGTACAATGTACTCTACTGTGGGGGAAAATATTTAGGCTGCATTGTCCAAGCCCTATATATATTTTTTTATTTTTTCTAAAGGACTGAGAGACGACACCATGGTGGAGGAAGGGGCCAAATGTTCACCGGGGTACAGGAAGCTGCCATTGTAAACTTGGTTTTGGAAAATAATGAAATCAGATTACGAGAAATTCAAAGCCACATCATCCAAGACAACACCTTATTCAACAACATTCAACGAGTTAGTCTGTCCACATTGGCTCGCATTCTCAAGCGAAACCAAATCAGAATGAAACAACTTTATAAGGTGCCGTTTGAGAGAAACTCTCAAAGAAACAAAGAGTTCAGACGAGCATACGTGGATGTAAGTACTATATTGACTGCAGTACACTACACACAACATTGTTTCCCAGTGTACTGGATAACACCATATTGAGTGATTTTTTTTTTTTTTTGTTCTTTGTTTTCAGGGAGTACTGGAAATGGATGCTCATGCAATCCCACATGAGTTCATCTTTATAGATGAGGCTGGGTTCAACCTAGCAAAGACCAGAAGAAGAGGGAGAAACCTCATTGGCCACAGAGCCATTATAGATGTTCCTGGCCAACGTGGTGGGAACATCACAATGTGCGCTGCCATCTCCAATATGCATGGTGTCCTCCACCGTCATGCCAAACTTGGACCATACAACACAGCCCATATTCTCACATTTCTGGACAGACTTCACAACATTCTCATACCACCAGAGCGTATGAATGATGCAGACCATCAAAGAAACCGGTACGTTGTAGTATGGGACAACGTGAGCTTTCATCGTGCAGCCCCAGTCCAAAACTGGTTTGCTGACCACCCAACATTTCTCGTGCAATACCTCCCACCATACTCACCATTTCTGAACCCCATAGAAGAATTCTTTTCGGCATGGCGGTGGAAGGTATACGACCGGCAGCCCTTTGTGCGCATGCCTCTTGTGCAGGCCATGGAAGAGGCATGTGATGAGATTGATGTGGGTGCAATTCAGGGATGGATAAGGCACTCAAGGCGCTTCTTCCCTCGATGTCTGGCAAGGGAAGATATTGCCTGTGATGTTGACGAGGCGTTGTGGCCAGACCCGGCTGTGCGGCAAGATGCTGCCTAATTATTTTTCTTGCCTTTTTTTTTGTTTTGTTTTTTTTTACTGTAATTTTTTTTTTTTTTTCAGAAATTTTCTTTTTCAGTTTACTTTTTTTGTAAGAATATTTTTGTTCAGTCCCATGTAAATATATCTGCTGTGCTTATGTTGTACTGACTTGTTTACTGTAGTGAAGGAAAAAAAATAAAAATGTTGCAACAGCATGTGTGTGTATCTGCAAATATTTCTGTGCATGTGAAAAATCTGATACATATTTTAGTATTATGGCAAAGCATACTAAAGATGGGGGTGCTTTTCATTATGCCCAACAGTGTGTAGGTGGTTAGGCAAAAATCTGGTAATATGAATGAAGTGTGTGCCATTTCATGCAAAAGTTTGATTTTGATAATGCTCTGTGTAGTTTCGGTTGCAGTGCTTCATTTTGCAGGATATATGAGGTATTTTGCAGTTTGGGTGTGTGGTTTTGTGAATTGTGTAAAGTGTTTTGATAAAACCAGACTAGTTTGAAAAATTGTGTGTTAGCAATTGGAAAAAACTGTAAAATGTTAATTTAATTAATTAGTTTTGTAATTAAAATGTTAATTTTGTAATTAATATATGTGCTTGTGTGTAGTTTATATGTGTTTCATCTGAGATTGAAAGTCTATGATTATACATTATATGACTGTGATTGACAGGCGTAGGACTCGACTTAGGACAAGATAAGAGCGAGGGAAGTGAAGTACAGCCTTATACTGATGCACTATGTTTTATACACATCTTAAGAGATATGGTGGACATTCATAAGCCTATTAAATTTGTATTATTTACCTGTTTTTACATTATGAAAATCTGTAAGACTTTAGTTATATCTTGGACATATATGACATATAGGATTGAAAATACATAAATATTATGCAATTTGTATATGCGTTTTTTGCAGCATATATGTCCCTTATAATATTCTGTTAGAACATATAAGAATCACATATGTTTTTAACAAAACTTTTCCATATGGGTAGGTCAAAAATGTGTCATCAATCTAGTTAACTGCTTTTGGCCACAAGGGGGGCCCCCAAGCCTGCTGGGCCCCATACATTTGCGTGGTGGTTAACAACGCTACTGTAGCTCAGCCTGGTTCTGGTTCTCAACATCCCCCCATAAGTTTGTTCTCCATCATTGCATTCTCACGGATGAGGCATGGAGATAGCATAGTTCAATGATTAGTCAACATTGAATTATATATCATCAATAAATTCTTGGTTAGACTCTTTCAAAATGCAACTGAAAAACATTGAATGTTTGACATCCTATTAGTTGAAATTACATAATTGCAGCAGTTCTATCATACCTAAGTTAAACTCAGTACAAAGGGGAAAATATGTTCTCCTTTGAATCCCCATGTGCAAGAATGTGAATATGGCAAGCCACCAGCACATAAATGCCAGAATGTAACTTTATGCACATTTAAATGTGATCCATTTCCATTTATACCTTACCAATTAACGCACAATTGGTGCCTATTTTCGAGTACACACTGTGTTTCATACCATTAGGACACTGGAGGACTTTGGTGAATTGAGACATATCTGTCATAACAAGAATGACCTGAGGGTTCCTGCAAAGTTTTGGCACAGTACCACCTAATAGTCAAGAGATGTGGAAAAACAACTATTTTTGCTTATAACAGTTTGGCCAAAAATCACAAGACTGGCCTCTTTAAATTCTGTGCAACATATAACTGATTTTTGTCAGCCATGTTGAATTTTGTCATTTTAGGAATGCATTGGCGTTTCATTATGAAACTTGGTACATGTATTTGCCACCATGCCCTGAAGGAGCTTGTCAGTTTGGTGGCCAGCGCCACCTAGTGGTCAATAAAATGAAATATACAGTATATAACTATATTGTCAAATACTTTGATGTCATAATAAAACCAAATGTCAAAAATTAGATTTTACTGAAAAAAACATGTTTTTATGTGCACATTACAGTTTTTTCTCAATTGATTTGACAAATTTCTCCAAACTCAGGTCATTGTTCTCAAACCAGTTAACTCAGTGATCTGACACTTGTAAGTGTTCTAAACAGGTTGTCCATTTTCCTACATTTTATGCAAATTACAAATCACATGCATCATTTTCTCAAAACAGTGTGCATAAAATTCTCAAATGTTTCACAGTAGTTCACACATCCAACCAAAACTTTAATATATCAGCCAAAAATAATTGCAGCTCTTTTATTGGTTTTTACAAAAATTACAACCATTTGTGCACCATTTTTCCAAACACAACAACAACAAAAAAACTCTTTTTGTTAGTTTTTTTACAATTGCTAACAAGCCTTTACCATTACATAAAGTACTTTTTCTAAACTGTTGACACAGCAACACACCTACACCACACAATTAGCCAAATAGTTAATTTTCTGCCCAAAACCAAATTTGGTTAAATAAATAAAAACTCTACATTTCAAAATGCTAAAAACCTTTTTCTGCATATACTAACTGATTCAAAATTGAGTCGTTCTGTCAAAACACTAGCACTAGCTTTCTATCCAACATGAACACATGCTTATTCAAAGAACAATGACTGTCAAAATACTAACAGTTGATGGCATTACAAAAACTGCATCACTTGTCATGTTTCAGTGCAAAAAAATATGAAATCCATTGTTTTTATAATTGAGTTTCCTTTTACTGCAGTAAAAAGTAGAATGCTTACATGTAAGCCATTCTACATTTTTGGTTGAGTGTTGAATGCATGCATTCTTGGCAACATAGCAACATAGCAACTGTCTAAAAGTAAATGAATCATTACATTATACAATGTACAGTTGAAAAAAAAAAAAAGAAGAAGAAGAAAGTAACAAAATAGCTCAGGGCAGTTACTGGACAAATGGGTCCCCTATGCAGAACTTCAGTTGCCCCCTTGGTTGAAATCTCTTTCTGGGGGTGGGTGAGTAGTGTTGATGTTGCTCCATAGAGGGTGGGATGGTGTATCCTTGGTAGTTAGTGGTTATTATGGAATAATATGTTTACAATTTTTTTTTTCAATTGCTAACATACTTTTGTCCATTCTGTAGTCACATTTTCAAAACTATAAACACATTTAGCAGAACATCCGTCTGTTGTGACCATACCATTAACACAATTCATGTCGTGCAGTCAATTACAGTTTTTTACAGACGCTAGGACACATTTCTCAATACTTAGGCCACTTTTGCAAAACTCTTCACACAGTGAGCACAACAAAAGTCTATGTGGGCTAAACTGAGGATCAATTATCATTGCTTTGGTATAAAATGCATTCAATTACTACATTTTCTCAAATTTCATGAATTCTTTTCTCCGCAGACACAACAACTGCCAAAACTCTTTGTACGTACAGGCCAATTTGCACATGCTTACATACTGTTTTCAAAACTGCAACTTATGTTCAAAACAATAACATAATACAAAACTGAATAAGACAGAAATTTGCTGCATTTCTACAGTAATATACTTATGAAATATTTTCTGAATCTAAAAAATCAAATACTATCAAAGCAATTAGATGAAACGGAACACCTACACAAGCATTAGTCTTTCAGTTTCATTACCATCCATTCAAAAGGGGAAACTTAGGAATAATTTTGTTCTGTAATGCAAACATGGACCATGTAATGTACTGCAGTGAATTATAAGCAGTAGAGAGTGTCATTCTTGTTTTATAAAGAAATTTTAAAAAAGAAAACATTGTATAATGCTAACTGATGTCAGTGTTTTTAGGTCAGTGATTTATGAGTTACAAAGTGTGTTTGCTGGGTGAAAACCTTTAGTGAATGAGTTGATTTGAGACATGTATGAAGTGTTTTGGTAGGTTTAGTGCATTTAGAATGTGAAGTTAACCTCTGTGCCAAGATAAAAGTTGGTTCGGAGAACTGTGTGAAGAGTTTTGAAAAAGTTAACTAAGTATTGAGAAATGTGTCCTAGCGATTTTAAAAAACTGTAACACATTTCTTACAGTTTTTTTCAATTGCTAACAAGCGTTTACCAATACTTAAATTACTTTTTCTAATCTCTTAACACAGCAACGCACCTACATCACACAATTAGCCAAATAGTTAATTTTCTGCTCAGAATCATATTTTGTTAAATAAACACAAACTCTACATTTCAAAATGCTAAAAACCTTTTTCTACACATACTAACTCTATCGAAACACAGCAAACCTGATTCAAAATTGAGTCGTTCTGTCAAACACTAGCAATAGTTTTTTATCCACATGAACATATTGTCAATCAAAGTGCAATGACTGTCAAAATACTAACAGCTGAAAACTGTAAAAATTATGAAAACTGCATTACTGCATGTTTCAGTTTTACCTGCAGAAAATATGAAATTCATATTTTTTTAAAATTCAGTTTTCTTTTCCTGAAGTAAAAGTATAATGCATGTAAGCCATTCTACATGTTTGGTTGAGTGTTGAATGTGTGCATTCTTGGCATCAGAAGTGGTCATTATTTTATAGAATGTGCAGTAGAAAAAGAGAAGAAGAAGTAACAGAATTGCTCAGGGCAACTACTGGTCAAATGAGTCCCTTATGCAGAACTATAGTGTCCCTCTTGGTTGAAATCTCTTTCTGGGGGTGGGTGTGTGGTGTTGATGGTGCACTCATGAGGGTGGGATGGTGTCCACTTAGTGCCCCTTAGCTAGTGCCCTGTGCAGACCACATATTTTGTAAATATGGAACAATGGTTGTGGAATTATTGTAGTATAAAGCTTTTACTGAAATGAAAACATGAAATTGCTGCCATTGATCAACAACAAATCCAACATACATGGTCTTTGGTTATTATGGAAGTTTTTTTTTTCCACCACAGAATAAAAAAGCATAAAAGGTAATTATCTTTTTTTTTTATTTTCTATTTATGGCAGAAATAAGCTTTCATAGGTTCATCATGTGTAAGGGGGAAAACCATAGAGATGCACAATCCAGCACACATTCTTCCTCCTCTCCTCTACCTCTTCTTCTCACTTGTCCTGATCCAACTTCTCCTCTCCTCCTTCATCAATTCCTCTCCCTCACCCAGATATTATTTTCTCTCTGCTCCTCTGTGTTGGTCTTCATACACACTGAACATATCCGATACAAAGAGTCTTTACCGAGACTGGAATCTGCCAAATATTTAAGTGATCTGCTAATTAAAAAAAACTTATCAATTGTTTTAGTATGTGTTATATGTATATTTTCAATACTTTTGAGCTTCTGTTGTTGCAGAAGTATAGGTTTTATCCTATATTTAATGATTGGAACATTAGGTCTTCATTTCTGACTTGCTGTGTTTAAGCATTTGCAAATAAGATGAGAAAGATCCATGATTTTGCTATGAGGTAAGCTTATATGAAAAGAAAATGTAAGCATTTTAGAAACATGTTCATTGACTGCATTTTGTATGAAAACTACATGAATTGTGTTACAGTTTTTTCCAATTGCTAACACACAATTTTTGAAACTAGTCTGGTTTTATCAAAACACTTAACACAATTCACAAAACCACACACCCAAACTGCAAAATACCTCATATATCCTGCAAAATGAAGCACTGCAACCGAAACTACACAGAGCATTATCAAAATCAAACTTTTGCATGAAATGGCACACACTTCATTCATATTACCAGATTTTTGCCTAACCACCTACACACTTTTGGGCATAATGAAAAGCACCCCCATCTTTAGTATGCTTTGCCATAATACTAAAATATGTATCAGATTGTTCACATGCACAGAAATATTTGCAGATAAACACACATGCTGTTGCAACATTTTTATTTTTTTTCCTTCACTACAGTAAACAAGTCAGTACAACATAAGCACAGCAGATATATTTACATGGGACTGAACAAAAATATTCTTACAAAAAAAGTAAACTGAAAAAGAAAATTTCTGAAAAAAATATATTACAGTAAAAAAAAACAAACAAAAAAAAAAGGCAAGAAAAATAATTAGGCAGCATCTTGCCGCACAGCTGGGTCTGGCCACAACGCCTCGTCAACATCACAGGCAATATCTTCCCTTGCCAGACATCGAGGGAAGAAGCGCCTTGAGTGCCTTATCCATCCCTGAATTGCACCCACATCAATCTCATCACATGCCTCTTCCATGGCCTGCACAAGAGGCATGCGCACAAAGGGCTGCCGGTCGTATACCTTCCACCGCCATGCCGAAAAGAATTCTTCTATGGGGTTCAGAAATGGTGAGTATGGTGGGAGGTATTGCACGAGAAATGTTGGGTGGTCAGCAAACCAGTTTTGGACTGGGGCTGCACGATGAAAGCTCACGTTGTCCCATACTACAACGTACCGGTTTCTTTGATGGTCTGCATCATTCATACGCTCTGGTGGTATGAGAATGTTGTGAAGTCTGTCCAGAAATGTGAGAATATGGGCTGTGTTGTATGGTCCAAGTTTGGCATGACGGTGGAGGACACCATGCATATTGGAGATGGCAGCGCACATTGTGATGTTCCCACCACGTTGGCCAGGAACATCTATAATGGCTCTGTGGCCAATGAGGTTTCTCCCTCTTCTTCTGGTCTTTGCTAGGTTGAACCCAGCCTCATCTATAAAGATGAACTCATGTGGGATTGCATGAGCATCCATTTCCAGTACTCCCTGAAAACAAAGAACAAAAAAAAAAAATCACTCAATATGGTGTTATCCAGTACACTGGGAAACAATGTTGTGTGTAGTGTACTGCAGTCAATATAGTACTTACATCCACATATGCTCGTCTGAACTCTTTGTTTCTTTGAGAGTTTCTCTCAAACGGCACCTTATAAAGTTGTTTCATTCTGATTTGGTTTCGCTTGAGAATGCGAGCCAATGTGGACAGACTAACTCGTTGAATGTTGTTGAATAAGGTGTTGTCTTGGATGATGTGGCTTTGAATTTCTCGTAATCTGATTTCATTATTTTCCAAAACCAAGTTTACAATGGCAGCTTCCTGTACCCCGGTGAACATTTGGCCCCTTCCTCCACCATGGTGTCGTCTCTCAGTCCTTTAGAAAAAATAAAATAAAAATATATATAGGGCTTGGACAATGCAGCCTAAATATTTTCCCCCACAGTAGAGTACATTGTACAGGAAACTTGTACAGTTCATGAATGGCTGATGTCATACACTAAGTAAACAGGTGTCACCCAACTGATACACTATGACATGGGGTATACTACATGTGTACTACATGAAATTTTGGTTACATACCCGTTCTCCAGTCTAAAGGTCCGGATGACAGAGGCGACAGTAAAACGGCTCAAGTTTGGCTGCACTCTCTGTCCAGCCTCACGCATTGTCAACCCATGGTTGATGACATGATCTACTAAGGTTGCTCTGATTTCATTTGAAAGTGTTTGTCTTCTTTGGCCATGAACTCCTCTACCTGCTCTACCCCTACCTCTCACTCTTCCTCCCCCTCTTATTCTCAACCTCCCTCTTCCTCTTCCTCTTCCTCTCTCTGCAATGTCTTCCATTGTTGTTGTAAAAAAAAAAGGTTCTCACCTGTGGTCTTTTCATAGTGCTTACATCCTGATTGAAGTGTTAACAATTAACCACTGAGGTGTTTGGCCAGGTGGCACATGTAATTGGCCAATTAGCTCATGTAGTGTCATTTTGAATGGCAGTGTTTTGAAATGGCAAACATGTGACTTTATGTCAGATTGTTGTGTCTTATGCAGAGAACTGTATTTAGTGAATTTAAAAAGTGCTATTTTGAAATGCAAAATGTGTGTAAAACAGAAAAGGTGTTTAGACTTTTGGAGACTTGAGAAGAAGTTTTGCTCTCTGTGTGTCAGTTTAAATAATTGTGCTGTGCATGTCATTTTAGTGTGTTAGCAATTGGAAAAAACTGTAATAGTATGGCCACAACAAACGGATGCTCTGCTACATGTCTTTAGAGTTTTGAAAATGTGACTACAGATTGGACAAAAGTATGTTAGCAATTGAAAAAAACTGTAAATGCTTAAATTTTCTTTTCATATAAGCTTACCCCAAACCAAAATCATGGACCTTTTCATCTTATTTGCAAATGCTTAAACACAGCAAGTCAGAAATGAAGACCTAATGTTTCAATCTTTAAATATAGGATACAACCTATACTTTTGCAACAACAGCAGCTCAAAAGTATTGAAAAAAATATATAAAACAAATACTGAAACAATTGCATTTTTGAAACATAAACATTTTTAATTAGTGAATCAGTGAAATATTGAGATAAAATAGCAGATTCCAGTCTCAGTTGGAGGCATAGTCAGGTGTTGAATTTCTTTCCAGGACACACAGTAAAATAGGACTCTTTGAATTGGATTTGTTCAGTGTGGATGAAGAACAACACAGAGGAGCAGAGAGAAAATAATATCTGGGTAAGGGAGAAGAATAGATGAAGGAGGAAAGGAGAAGTTGGATCAGGGCAAGGGAGAAGAACAGGTATAGGAGAGGAGGAAGAATGTGTGCTGGACTGTGCATCTCTGTTTTTTTCACTTACACGTGGAACCTGTGAAAGCTTATTTCTGCCATGAATAAAAAATAAAAAGGTAATTATGTATTTTTATCTCACAATTCTGACTTTTAATCTCAATTCCTATAGTAATGCATTTTTCATAATGCCATCAACTGTTAGTATTTTGACAGTCATTGCACTTTGATTGACAATATGTTCATGTTGGACAGAAAACTAGTGCTATTGTTTGACATGACGACTCGATTTTGAATCAGGTTGGCTGTGTTTTGATGGAGTAAGTATGTGTTGAAAAAGGTTTTTAGCATTTTGAAATGTAGAGTTTGTGTTTATTTAACAAAATATGGTTTTGGGCAGAAAATTAACTATTTGACTTATATAACTATAAGTATTGCTAAACGCTTGTTAGCAATTGAAAAAAAAACAAAACTGTAAGCATTTGCAAATAAGTTGAGAAAGATCCTTTTGGTATGGGGTAAGCTTGTATGAAAAGAAAATTTAAGCCTTTTAGAATCATGTTAATTGACTGCATTTTGTGTGAAAATGATATGAATTGTGTTACAGTTTTTTTTTATTGCTAACATACATTTGTCCGATCTAGTCACATTTTCAAAACACTAAACATATTTAGCAGAACATCTGTCTGTTGTGGCCATACCATTAACACAATTCATGTCATTTTCACACAAAATGCAGTCAATTAATATGTTTCTAAAATGTTTAAATTTCCTTTTCATATAAGCTACCCCATACCAAAATCACCCTTGCGGACGTCTGCTGGCCACATAATAAAACATAAAATAAAGTCCAGGCCTAGTCCTCTCTCGTCCTTCACTGTCGTTGCTCCTCCATTTATGCTTCCGGAGCTCCTCCGTGAGAGACTCAAGGCCGGTGCGCCTCGCAGGTGGAACTCATTATCTCTCACATCACCCGCCTCGCGCCGTTCCCTCGCGGCTCTTGCCCACCCTGCTCGCCACAGTCACAATTACCTTTTATGCATTTTTATTCTGTGGAGGAAAAAAAGCTTCCATAATAACCAAAGACCATGTATGTTGGATTTGTTGTTGATCAATGGAAGCAATTTCATGTTTTCATTTTATTAAAAGCTTCATACTACAACGATTTTACTACAATGATTCCACTACCACTGTTCAGTATTTACAAAATATGTGGTCTGCATAGGGCAGCTACCAAGGGGACACCATCCCACCCTCTATAGGGGCAACATCAACACCACACACCCAACCAACCCCAGAAAAAGATTTCAACCAAGGCGCCAACTGAAGTCCTGCATAGGGGACTCATCAGACCAGTAGCTGCCCTGAGCAATTCTGTTACTTTCTTCTTCTTCTCTTTTTCTACTCTACATTCTATAAAATAATGACTCACTTCTGTTGCCAAGACTCGATTTTACAGTTTTTTACGATTGCTTACACACTAAAATTAAACTTTTCCCGCAATTAGCAAAACCTAACACTCAAGGAGCAAAACACAAGGCTAGATCTGCACAACTATAAGCACATTCTCAGCCTCACACTTTTTGCAAAACACTACACTTATTGTTTTGCACAACACTAAACACACTTCTCTACATTACACAGAAATGTAACATAATGTCACTTCTTTGCCATTTTAAGACACTGCTGTCCAAAATACCACACACATAAACCAATTGATCAAACACAGCCGTCAGGTGTTCAGACACTCAGGTGCTTAACTGTAAACTCAACAATCAGGTGCAAGTACTATAAAAAGGCAAAAGGTGAGTTTATGTATCTTCAACAAAATGGAAGGCAATGCTGCAGTAAGAGGGAGAGGGAGAAACATTATTTTGAATGTCCCGGGCCAACGCAGTGGTAACATCACAATATATGTTGCAATCACGCAGAATGAGGTCATCCACCAGCATGCCAACTTAGGCCCTTACAACACGGCCCACGTATTCACATTTTAGACAGACTGCACAAAATTGTTACAGCAGAAGACCAAATGGATGCAGAGCAGATGAGATACATTGTCATAAGGGACAATGTAAATTTCCATCTATCTGCTTTGGTCCAAAACTGATTTCATTAGCGTCCACAATTTTCACTCCAATACATTCTACCATACTGTCCCTTCCTTAAACCCATTGAGGAGTTTTTGTTTTGTTTTTGTTTGTTTTTTTTGGCATGGCGGTGGAAGGTTTACGATCTCCAGCCCTATATCAGGATATCCCTCATTCAAGCCATGGAGAAGGCCTGACCTAATTGATGCTGGGTCTGTGCAAGGATGGATTCACCTTTCAAGAAGATCCTTCCCTTGCTGTCTTACGAGGGAGGACATCGCCTGTTATGTGGATGAAGTGCTATGGCCAGATCCAGCTAGGCCAAGAGATGATGCTAAGGTGTTTTTTCTATTTTTATTTTTTATTTTTTTCATTTAAAATCATGCTTTGTTTTGTCTCCACAATTTTTTTGTTTTGTTTGTGTAATACATTGTATTTAGAATATGTTCTGATTTTCAGTGCAATATATAATATATATATTCATGTACTTTACTCTAACAATATCTCTGAAAAAATCAAACCCAGACTATATAATTAGAAAAGTATAGAAGTTACAAGTGTTTAAGATTGAGCACAGCAGTGTGTAAATGAATCAAACAGAATCAGAATGTATGAACCATGTGTGTTCCATACGGTGTCAAAGTTGGGTTTTGTTAAATTAATGTAAAGTTTTGAATGAAGTGTTTCATTTTGCAAATGATCTGAAGTGTTGTGCTACTTTGGTGTAGGGTTGTGTTAATAGTGTGTAGTGTTTTGACAAACCGAGCCCTGTTTTCAAAACTGTGCTTAAGCAATCGTAAAAAACTGTAAATCAGGTAGCAAACCTAATTTATGTTTTGATAGAGTTATGTGTTGAAAAAGGTTTGTGTTTGAAGTTTGTGTTTATTTAACAAAATATGGTTTTGGGCATAAAATTTAAAATTTGGCTAATTGTGTGATGTATGTGTGTTGCTGTGTTAAGAGTTTAGAAAAAGTACTTTATGTATTGGTAAATGCTAGCAAATGAAAAAAAAAACTGAAATGGTATGGTCACAACAGATGGATGTTCTGCAAAATGTGTTTAGAGTTTTGAAAATGTGACTACAGATTGGACAAAAGTATGTTAGCAATTGAAAAAAACTAAATTATAATCCAGAAATAAGTAAATAACGAATGCAGTGTCAGTACAGTAGATGGCAGTATGCACATATTCAGCTTGTTTGCAACGGCCATTAAAACCCAGCGAAGAAGCAGCAGCACCAGCAGTAGAGGCTTTTATTTTATCTCAAAGGCAAAGAGGGACTTTGCTTATAGATCGTGCGCACACGTGTTTCTGTGAGTCCATGCGGAAACGTGCATCGGAGCATCATGGAAGAGCACGATAAGCGCCCGTGTAAAAAGGGCAGCAAAAGAATGGACACCAAGAATGACGAGGATTTTGACGATGAAGACTGCGATCATACCGAAGATGACAATAATGAAGAGTTTACACTGGAGGATGTATTGCGTTTGGGCGGGACAAAGGTGAGCTTTTAGACCGTCTCCTACACACGTGTCAATCCTCTATTAAAGATTAAAACATGACCACACCGAAGGTGAAAACTGCGAACATTTCTAGTAACGTTATGTTTTCTAATATAAATTCATCAAGTTTCTTCAACTATAGCAAGTAACGTTGCAGCCAGCTCATAGTTTTTTTTTTCCTTATTTAATAAAAGTCCGTACAGAATGTTATTATATGACAGCTCTATATGACAAAAGTAAAAAAACAAAAAAACAAATATCTATACAAGAAACTATACACGGGGTTAATCTTCAAAGAAGACAAGAAGTGAAATTTCAGGGCATTCCTGTCACACATATTTTAATGTTATGAAACATGAATGATGTAAGTTACAAGATTGGAGAGAGAGAAAGGGATAGAAATAAACTAAACTCAGGTCTCATATATCAACGTGTCTTCACATGAACATGTTTTATATATTTCTTATATATTTTTGTATTAATTTTGTCAGCGAACAGAGAAACGTTTAGAAAGTTGTAACTATTAATAGTAAGTATAAAATTATAGCTGATAACTGTTTTTATTTACTTTTTTGACCCTTAATAAATTGTTTCGAAAAGCAACCCAAAATAAAGGTGAATAAAAGTGAGTTTTTGTACGTGAAGCCCCACAAGACCCATAAATAATATATCGATAACTTCATGAAAATGGAAATTTGCACATCATTATTTAAAGCAGATTCTCATGATTAAAACGAGTTCAATATAATCAACATAATCCAATAAGAGATATTCCTCACGGTATTACGACATATAAAATCCCACAGGTGCATATTCGCTAACTACAACTAAAATGGATCTTTCGCATGACATTCTATAACTTAATGAAACTGGCACATCATTACTTTGGGTGGATGTTCCCGATTGAAATGAGTCCAAAATCAACATAATCCCTTTCGTCGATCACAAGATATTCCTCGTGAAGGAGCGATTGTAAAAATGCCCGTTATGCCAAAAAGACGACAAGGGTAACGTTACCTTGGTTCCAAATGCCGTAATTTATGATTACTTTAATCTACCACAAAAATTTATCCAGATGCAGCTTATATGTATGGGAACTTCACCAAAAAAGAATTGTTCTCCTACCTTATTTCCTTTCTGTAAAAAGTTCTGTAAAAGTTCCCTTGAGCAAACCTTTATTTTTTAACTTTTATCAACAGTTTCTCAGAATGTCCCAATGTATTTATTTTTTTATTTAAAAATGTAAAACGTTTTCTTTCAAATGATACCAACCCTTTGACTCTCCTTGCTACACATTTGGAGTTAAAAGTCATCATTTTTGTGCATGTCACTCAGAAAACGTTTTTTTTTTTTTTTTTTTTTTTTTTTAAATGTCTACCTTTGTTCCAGATGCTGTAACTTTTGATTACTTTATGCTATCACCAAAAAGAGTTATGCCCCTACCTTATTTCCTTCATGAGATATTGCATGTCAAATTAGAAAGATATGTAAACTTCCCCTTGAACACTTTTTTTAAATTTTTTATCTTTATTAGCAATTTCTCAGCATGAGAATGTCCAAATTCAATTTATTATTATTATTATTATTATTATTATTATTAATAATATATTTTTTTCTTTCAAATGATACCATCCTTTTGACTCTCCTTGCTAGGATTTTGGAGTTACGAGTCTTTACTTTTTTGTGTCACTCAGAGAAAACAACTCTGAAAATGCCTTCAGGGTTTAAAGTAATAGTTCACCCAAAATTGAAAATTCTGTCCCCATTTACTCCCCCTCAAGTTGTTCCATCTTTGTTCTGCTGTACACAACGGAAGATATTTGGAAGAATGTCAGTCAGTTTGGTTACTGACATTCTTCCAAATATCTTACGTTGTGTACAGCAGAACAAAGAAATTTATACAGGTTATACAGAACTGTCATTGGATGTATTTAAATGGGACAATAGACCTTTTGACCATTGACAGTATACATGTTGCTAAGCCATCTTCTCAATCAAGTGTGCATTATTGATCATTATTCAAATAAAATATATTTTGTTACACTCTAAATGTGATTTCTGCAATTTAGAGCAAAATGTAATGTGTAATTATCATGGCCAAGCAGTCCTCACTGTCATTAAAATATTTTCCAATGTGCCAATTTCCAATTCAAATGTGCCTCTCTCTGTGTGTGCAGCTATGCATATAGGCAACAGCAAGTATTTATAGGCTGCTGTCACTTTAATGAATGCACAGATCCAAAATAATGATACACATCCTTCTCTTGTTCTCTTTCTCTTGAGACATACAGTATCTCGCAGAACTGAGTACACCCCTCTTATTTAAATATTTTATTATGTGTTTTCATGTGACAACACTGAAGAAATGACACTTTGGCACAATGTAAAGTAGTGAGTGTACAGCTCATGTAAATTTACTGTCCCCTCAAAATAACTCAACACACAGCCATTAATGTCTAAACCGCTGGCCACAAAAGTGAGTACACCCCTAAGTGAAAATGTCCAAATTGGGCCCAAAGTGTCAATATTTTGTGTGGCCACCATTATTTTCTAGCACTGCCTTAAAGGGATAGTTCAGTGAGGTCTGATCACGCTCTGACAACGGCAGTGATGTCTCCCGCATATACTTCAATGAGTGCTAGACATCACTGCCGCTGTCAGAGCGCGATCAGACCTCACTAAGCGAATGCTGAACGCAGTTGGACATAGTGGTGTTTTAGAGGTAAAAAATGATATACATACTGTTTGGTTTGGAAACGGATCGTTTCATATTTTAGGACATCAATGTGTCGTCACGAGCCGCAGGGTTGGATTTGGATTTGTCTAAGTTTTATTTACTCTTTATAGTAGAAGTTCCCATTCACTAGCATTATTTTACTGACAGACTGCAGCGGTTGGAGTTAAAAATCATCATTTGTGTTCTACTGAAGAAACAAAGTCACCTACATCTTGGATGCCCTGGGGGTAAGCAGATAAACATCAAATTTTCATTTTTGGGTGAACTATCCCTTTAACCCTCTTGGGCATGGAGTTCACCAGCGCTTCACAGGTTGCCACTGGAGTCCTCTTCAAGTCCTCCATGACGACATCATGGAGTTGGTGGATGTTAGAGACCTTATGCTCCTCCACCTTCTGTTTGAGGATGCCCCACAGATGCTCAATAGGGTTTAGGTCTGGAGACATGATTGGCCAGTCCATCACCTTTACCCTCAGCTTCTTTAGCAAGGCAGTGGTCGTCTTGGAGGTGTGTTTGGCGTCGTTATCACGTTGGAATACTGCCCTGCGGCCCAGTCTCCGAAGGGAGGGGATCATGTTCTGCTCATTCATGGTTCTCCCTCCATAAACTGTAGCTCCCCAGTGCCGGCAGCACTCATGCAGCCCCAGACCATGACACTTCCACCACCATGCTTGACTGTAGGCAAGACACACTTGTCTTTGTACTCCTCACCTGATTGCCGCCACACATGCTTGATACCATCTGAACCAAATAATTTTATCTTGGTCTCATCAGACCACAGGACATTGTTCCAGTAATCCATGTCCTTAGTCTGCTTGTCTTCAGCAAGGGGGCTTTCTTGTGCATCATCTTCAGAAGAGGCTTCCTTCTGGGACGACAGCCATGTAGACCCAATTTGTTGGAGTGCGCGGCGTATGGTCTGAGCACTGACAAGCTGACCCTCCACCCCTTCAACCTCTGCAGCAATGCTGGCAGCACTCATACATCTATTTCCCAAAACACCACCTCTGGATATGACGCTGAGCATGTGCACTCAACTTCTTTGGTCGACCATGGCGAGAGTGGAACCTGTCCTGTTAAACCGATGTATGGTGTTGGCCACCGTGCTGCAGCTCAGTTTCAGGGTCTTGGCAATCTTCTTATATCCTATGCCATCTTTAGGTAGAACAACAATTCTTTTTTTCAGATCCTCAGAGAGTTCTTTGCCATGAGGTGCCATGTTGAACTTCCAGTGACTAGTATGAGAGAGTGATAGTGATAACACCAAATTTAATATTCCTGCTCCCTATTCACACCTGAGACCTTGTAACGCTAATGAGTCACATGACACCGGGGAGAGAAAATGGCTAACTGGGCCTAATTTGGACATTTTCACTTAGGGGTGCACTGATCCACCTTTTTCGCTTTCTGATACCGATACCTGGGATTCAGTATCGGCCGATACCGATCCGATCCGATATACAAGTGCTAAATTACCTAATAAACTGTATGCCTCAGTTATGGCTGTGACAATCGACATGACAACCGCGCCACCGCGGTCGCGGAGTGTCACCGGCGGTAGTGTGGCGTGTATATAATATATAATCTAAAAGGTTGCGTTAACCTAGAATTTTTTTTAGCAGTGACGGAAAAAATCTGCAGCCTGTCCGTCATCCGTCACAGATTACTGAGGCTGAATTTGCTTGTAACTGTAATTCCCACCCTGTCCAGTAGGTGGTGAGTGCGCTCCAGTGTGGTAGCAGAGCGCGAATTCAGAACAAAATGATGCGTTTGATTACACGCATCCAGTTTGTCCACCCTATATTATATTATTATACTTATGCTTACATAATTAAGTTTCTAATCCGTTTTGTTTTAAATAGTTTGTATATTTAGATTTAGAACTATTTACAACAAAGACCAAGATCCGCCCACATTCATAAGATACAGAAACAAGTGAGGGAGAAAAAAAAAAAGAGAGGGGAATCATTGTTTAGAGATAAATGCAATACCTCTCAAGATTTCAAAAGGTCTGATAAAGTCTCAATAAGGTCCAACCAAAACTGTACTGTCCTTCTGGTAGCACCATGCACTTTAGCTGTGGTACACTCCAAAAGAGCAATGTCCAGCAGATAGGACATCCAAGTAGACGTAGCAGGGATAGATGGCTCAAACCAAAGTTTCAGGATAACCTTTTTGGCAGCAGTGAGGGCAGCAGACAAAATCCTCATTTGATTGACCGACAGTGATAGTGAGGAAATCCAACAAAAGAAAAAGCACTGGATCCTTTTGGATCCGAGTCTTTAGAATATCAGTCAATATGTCCTGCACCGAGGACCAAAACTTCTCAATTCTAGAACAGTCCCAGAACATATGCATATATGTACCTTGACTTGCATTGCTGCATAGGTGACATAAGGGGTCAGGCTTTCTTTTCATTTTATACAATAAACAGGGGGTGGCATACGCCTTATAGATTAACTTATAATGAATCATTTGATGTGCTGGGTTCTTTGAGGTAGCAAAACAATTTCTCCAGACAATGTCCCAGTCAATCAGAGTGTTAAGTTCTCCCTCCCAGAAGCTCTCAATCGGAATATTTGAGTACTGTCGTACCACAAGCGATTTATAAACTATACTCAAATTACCTCTAGAATCCATACTAGAATCTATCCAGTTTATCATAGGATGAGGATATAGTTTAGTTGATCAGGGTACACCATATGCTTTCAATGCAGATCTCAATCTTAAGTACAAGAAAAAGGAGAATCCTGGGAGGGAGAATTTGTCTTTTAGAATCTGAAAGGACTTGAGCCCATAATCATTGTATAGATCTTTTAAAGTGTAAATACCACATTCAACCCAGCATTCGGAAACGAATGGTTTGTTACCAGTACAAATATTATTATGATGCCAGATGGGGGTAGATTCACAGTAGAGATTTGAAACTCCCATAATCTTTTCTGCTGCTTTCCAGATTTTAATAGAATTACTTATAATTGGGCCAAACTTTTCCAGTGCTTTCTTCGATACATTAGTAAAGGATAAATCTTGTAGACGTAATGGGTAAATAATATTAGCTTCTAGGGCCCGCCATGGCACAGGGGAGTCATCCTCCATCCAAGTCCTAAGCGGCCTCATTTGGTATGCTAGATAATAAGAACAAAAATCTGGTAGGGATAAGCCACCATGAGGTTTTAGCCGGTGCATAGATTTAAGTCGAATTCTAGGCCTTTTATTATTCCATAAGAATTTTGTTACTGCCGTATTAAGCTTTTTAAAATAACCAATAGGTGATGCCTGAGGTAACACTGAAAATAAAAAACTTACCCTTGGAAGTATATTCATCTTAATTGTGGCTATCCTACCATGCAGCGCCAAGCAGAGTGGAGACCAACAGAGAAGATTACTTGTGATCTTATCCAGGAGAGACTGATAGTTCCACTTGGAGATGCGAGATAATGAAGGAAAAACTCTAATTCCAAGATAGTTAATCTGGTCGCTAACGGGAATCATATTAGGTAAGGCCTGAATCTCTGATTTGGCAGCTAGGTTGAGGGGCAGAAGTACTGATTTGCTCCAGTTAATTTTATAACCAGACAGTCTACCGAATGTATCAAATAATTTTAAGCATCCGGTAACCGATTCTGTAATATTTGATACATACAACAAAACGTCATGGGCATAGAGTGAAATTTTATGGGACGTATTCACACAGCTTATAGGTGCTATTGCAGGGCATTGTCTAATCGCTTGGGCCAGAGGCTCCAATGATAAATTAAAAAGCAGGGGTGACGGGACATCCCTGAAGAGTGCCCATGCCAAGACAGAAGGAAGGAGAAATGGAAGAACCAGTAAGTACCCTGGCTGAACAATTAAAATAAATAGTTTTAACAGCTTGCAAGAAAAAAGAGCCAAATCTAAAATGATCTAAGACAGACCACAAGAAATTCCACTCAGTTCGGTCAAAAGCTTTCTCTGCATCCAGAGAAAGGACTGCAGAAGAAGCTGTATAGGAGTCTGCTTGTTGCACAATATGAAGAAGCCTACGTATATTGTCTGCTGCAAATCTCCCCCTTAGAAAACCTGATTGATCATGACTTATCAAGTCTCCTACACATCTATTCAATCTTAGGGCCAACACTTTTGCCATCAGCTTAGAATCTGTGGACAGAAGGCTAATTGGCCTATAACTAGAGCATTCAAGTGGATCCTTCCCTTTCTTCAGCAGCAAAACTATTAAAGCTGTGTTTTGGTCCCTGTGTAAAGCACCTGTTTCTAAAGCAAAGTTAAGAGAGTTGAGAATCAAGGGTGCTATTATATCCCATAATATCTTCAGTAACTCTGGGGGAATCCCATATAACCCAGGGGCTTTATTAGTGCTCATGGAATCCAGGGCAGATTTTAATTCCCCGATCGTCAATGGGCTATCTAATATATTGCGTTGAGAGTCATTTAATTTAGGGACATTTAGATGTTTAAGGAATAAATCAAAATTAGTTGGGTCAATGCTGGATTCGGAAGTATACAGATATTTGTAATAGGATTCAAATATCCTATTTACGTCGTTAGGTTGAGTATATACTGTACCCTCATGCCTTATAGCTGATATACTGGCCTTAGATTCAGCATCTTTCAGCCTCAAAGCCAACAGCTTAGAGCGCCCTCCATGGAAATAATAAGAGTGTCTTGTACGATGAATGATGAATTCTGCTCGATGTAAATATATGGATTTTAATTCTGATTTAAGAACTTTAATTTCTTTAGCTTTAGATTAGCAAAATTTGCCTTTTAGTTCTTTCTCTAGTGAATTGATTTTTCTAATTCAATTTTACGGCTCTCTCTACGCTTTTTATTAAAGGATGAAAAGCTTATACATTTACCCCTAATAAAACATTTAGTAGTTTCCCACAATACCTGGGGGTTAGAGACTGAATCTTTGTTGATCTGTAAAAACTCTTTCATGGAGCTGCGTAGTTCAGCCACAGATCTACAGTCTTGTAATAGCGAAGTATTGAATCTCCAGCGATTGTGTCTGGAGCCCAACGATACCGCGGTTAAAGATGTAATTACTGGAGAATGATCCGATAAAAGAAGTGGCAGAATATTAACTTTACTAATAAAGGGAATAAGAGAAGGGAACATAAGTAAATAATCAATCCTTGAATAGCTCTTATGACGAGCTGAAAAAAACGTATAATCCTTAACACCGTCATTTTGTAAACGCCAGACGTCACATATGTTAGTGTGTCGCAAAAATGAATTAAAACAACCAGAAATTATTGAATCAGCCTTAGAGGCATGAGATCTATCTAACTGGGGGTCCAACACAGTATTAAAATCGCCCCCTAGCACCACAAGACAGTCCTCTAAACTCACAACTAAACGTAAAAGTTCTTTAAAAAATAAGGGATCATCCTCGGTGGGTGCATATACAGACACAAAAGCATATTTAGTATTATTAACGGAACCAACAGCATAAGTGATTCGGCCTTCTGTATCTCCACCTGATCTTATAAAATTCAAAATTACGCTTAGAGACAATCAGCAGTTTACATCAGTTACTCGTTACTTTTTAAAAAAAAGTAATCAGTTACTTTACTTAGTTACCCCCTTTGGAAAGTAACTTTTTATGTTACTCGTTACTTTTACGTTACTTTTATGTTGCTTGACTTTGGGCAGAACCCAATATCTGTTCCAAAATGTGTAAGCCTACATAAAGTTATTCTATGGAGGACATAACAGGCATTTCTTTTGTGCTCTTTATTATTAAAAAAAAAAAAATAGCATCAATAAGCTCCTTAGGAACAACATGGTAACCTCAAAATGGGTCATATGTCTCAAAATAAAACATGCGTGCCTCATCTAAATCCAACAGAAAAAATAATAACTTAAAAATGGCTTGATGTCGATGGCTTGTGTAAATAAAATAAAATGGCACAATACAGTTTAGAGGCAAAGACATTTTAGCCAAAATAAAATCAAGCACGACTTAAAGCATGACGAGCCTCAGAATTAAAAAGGCTATGTTAACTGAATATGCTGGCCCTACTTCACAGTATGATGGGCAGATAGAAAAGAGGATATTAGGCATAGGCTTGAGTTGTCTATAGCATGGGTGGCAGGCAACCTATTCCACATCAGCACAAAATGGGTGATTATACCTCATCAGGAGCAGTCTTTCAAAACGTTTATCTGAAAGTCTGCTTCTTCTGGGGGTAAGCACAAGACCTCCCAGGCTGAACAGCCTTTCCACTGGTGCATTGGATGGTGTGGCAGTGTTGTATTTCATGAACACAGCTTTCACTCGGGGGAAACGGTTGAGAACTTCTAACTCTGAGCCTGATCTCATGTACTCAAGTACCTCTGAGTCTGCACTAAAGGCCATTGCGTCTTCCTCCTCCTCACCAAAAAAAAAAAAGTCCTTCTCATTGGGGCTGCTGCGTGTGGCAACTTCTGTTTTTATTCTCAGCCGGCTCTGCATCATGGGGTAGAGTGCGACACTCCGCGATGAGCAGCGCACGCGCCGCTTCTCTCCGCTCCGCTCCCCCTATCCACCGAACTTTAAATTTCGGCAACGTCAAGGCAGCCAATAAAGCTTCCCTGCTCTCCAACACCGGTGCGAATCGCGTCTTAATAGCCTAGGACAAAATGACACGAAGAAGAAGACACAAGCTTAGTTTTCAGACATACGACTCACTCTATCAAGGTAGAAAAAAAAAAAAAAAAGAGATTTTGAGAAAAAATATATATTGTTTAAAAGTACACATATCAAGCTTTCTATATATTTCTCAGGTCTGTGAGGCAAGTAGCTTATCTGAGTTTATCTGAGACTCCAGTTCACGCTCCAGTTCATGCCTTCCTGTCATGATGATTATATTGCATGCTATATTTACTTTCTTATTTATTAAATTCAGGTAATTGGTTGATAAAACATTGATTAAAATTAAGATACAATTAATACAAAACGAAATTCATTTTAAAGAAAGGCTTTCTACAAAAACAAACTTAATAAAGTGGTCATGTCTGCCCACTCCATTTGTCTCCTGATATATTGTGCAAAATTATGATCTTACTCATGCTTTACCATTTTCATATAATCAAGATGAAATACATTTTTTATTTATTTTATTTACACATTAAAGAAAACGATTTAGTTTCATATTTATGACTAGGAAACAACACGTAGGCCTGTAGCTAACTTTCAGATAGGCTATTAAGAATTGGCTTACCTGTACAATTACACCCGGTAGGTCTGCTGTCATCCTTGACATTTTGGAGTGCGAGCGTCCTTGACATCAGGGTCTCCAGGGTTGGTAGAAGACTACCATAGTAGCAGTTCTCTTCGCCTTGCAAGATATCCAGTGCTACTGTCATCGGTTTCAAAACACTGCAGTATTCCTTTAGGAATAGATGTTCGCGCTCTGTCGGGCCTCTGATGTCCAGTCTAGTACAAAGCGCATTCAAATCTTGGGCCGGGATGTCACTGACAAGGCATCGTGGAAGGAATTCCACCTTTTGGATGTAGGCACGTTAACACAGATTTCATCGACAATCTCAGAGGCCACGGTAGAACGGCTTGCATTTGTCCAAAGAGCAGCAGACTTCGCCATTGCACTCCTGTACACAGATTTTGAGTCAGTTTTGTTGGATGACAACCATTTGTCGATGTCATTGCACAAGATCAAATTGAGCGTATGCGCCTGTCTCCTGTTGTAGGTATTTTGCTAAGTATCTTTCTGAAAGCAGGAGATTCAACAGTATTGATGGGCAACATTTCATCGACGATAAACATAGCGACAAGTTTGTCCAACTCTTGTTTAGTTACCTCCTGGTGGTGAAATGAAGTTTTAGCTGCTTATTTGGCGTTGGACTCGACATATCATAATTTCCCCGCCGGGGATCTTGAGCGACAAGCTTCATGTTAGCATTTTTTCCTTTCAAATGCTTGGTGAGGTTGGCAGTTAACGGCAGTGGACAAAAGTTTCTCACCAGGACACAGTGTACACCTTACACTCACATTCTTCCCCTTAGTTTCAACGAGTTTGAAGTAGTGGGAATACCTCCATCCCTCAAAAGTTAGCGTCGGCTGCTTCTCACTTGCCATGATTGCTTTGCAGACTGCTACCAGCCTCTGTCACGTACCGTGTGGAGCGTGTGACTATTGCGCAAGCGCGCAGATGGCAGTGTCACTGTCAAATCTAACCATGGGAAAAGTAACGTTGCGCCGAATTGAAAAATGAACTACGTTTCGTTACCAAATTTTCAGTAGTAGCGCGTTACACTACTTTTTACCCAAAAAAGTAGTTACGTTAATGTAACGCGTTACTCACACAACACTGTTTACAACACTGATTGAACTGACGTGATACAGATTTTGGGAAGCTACTGCAACTTTCAACATATTTTTTGATTTTCATTCATGTTTATTTACTTCTGTAAAGTAGTAAAGAGGAAGAGATGATCGCGTTCACTCATTATCCTCAAAAAGTGTTGAGATGAGATGAAAGATGAAAACTGAAAAGTGACTTTATTTAAATTTTTTTCATAATACTTTCTTTTCATAATATAAACAAATGCATATCCTAGGCCTATTTGTTTATCTTATAAGTTTGTGAATAAATATGAAAATGTGGACGAAATCAGAAGCTATTAAATGTCTTATAATTAAAATATAAAAATTTAAAATGATGCAGCAACATATGATATATAGGACAGAACAAAAAATGCTATTAACAATCTTTCATTGCGCAAAAGTATTATAATATGAACAGCTCCCATACAGAGCGGCACAAAGCGCTTATGCGCATCCTGTGTGCAGAATGACGCGCTTGAAGCACCATGGAATCAGAGAGCGCAGCGGCAGCGCTCCGCAGTGAAAAGTTCAAAGCACAAAGTGAAGATATATTGATGCGTATTGTATTACCGGTATCTTGATTAAGTATAATAATAGAAACAGTGATTCATCTTGGAGAGAGTTTCATTGTGTTGACTGTTGTAACCGAACGCGACACGCAGTCTGAATGCTGAATGGAGAATGACTGACAGCCGCAGCAGAGGGAGGCATTTACGTGAACTTTAACGACTTAAATATTTATCTGTACCTCCTATTAAACTATGGAATGGCTTCAGAACACTTGGAATATAGTGCACAGAAACTTTATGGTGCTTTTTAATGTTTTTGTGCCCTTTGTGAAGCTTAACAATAACACAGAATAGTTCATGCACAGTATCGGATTTGGATCGGTCCCTTCCGGCCGATACCCGATCCGGCAAAAATGGCAGTATCGTAGTCGATACTGATCTGAATATAGGATTGGTGCATCTCTATTTTCACTTAGGGGTGTACTCTCTTTTGTGGCTAGCGGTTAAGACATTAATGGCTGTGTGTTGTTATTTTGAGGGGACAGAAAATTTACACTGTTATACAAGCTGTACACTCACTACATCACATTGAAGAAATTACACTTTGCTACAGTGTTGTCACATGAAAAGATATAATAAAATATTTACAAAAATGTGTACTCACTTCTCTGAGATACTGTAACCGACTGTGTTCTAATTTTGTGTATGTGTCTATTCAAGTGCAAGTAGACGCGAAAGAGGAATCAATTTGGAGTTTGCGCGCTATCTGAAATGCCTTTCTTTGTGTGTGCAGCTGTGCGCAAAGATAACTGTGCGCGAGTACAGAATTAAGTTCTCTTTTGCCTCTTCTAGCGCTGGAATGGTTTCACATCTATTGAATGTGTAAACTAGCAAGAAATATCACATCAAAATTATAAACTAACTATCCACAAATAATCAATGTGGTGTTATTTTTAATGTATGTCTGGTAAATTTTGTTTTTGTATCATTACAGGCAGATTATGTCATGCTGGCCGGCATTGGCGACTCTACTGAGCTCATCAATGGAGGAAAGAAAAATGCAATTGATGATCTGGAGAAGGGAGAGCTGGAAGATTTCATAACAAAGCTGGGCATCCGTGCTTATGCAGATCAACAAATCATTCAAGATGAACAGGATGAAACATCCTCTGAGCCAACCAAAAAAGAGGGTAAGAAGGCAAAAGGCTCCAAAATGAAAGAGGATTCAAAGCCTGATGTGAAACATACTGTTAAACCCTTAACAGAGAATTTAAAAACCCCTGTAGAATCCACAGAACTTGGCCATACTACTGGAAAGAAGGCCAAACAAAAAAACACAAACTTGTTTGAGTTTTATCCACGGCAGACTCTGCTTATCAAACCTGGCGGTAAGTGGTTTGATTTGGAGTATGCCTCAGAGAGCACGTCTGTAGCTCAAAATGAGTCACTGGTTATTCAGTACAAAGCTTTGGCTCAGAAACTCTATGAGAACGAAACTGCCCTCTACAAAAGCAAGAAGAACTTCCAGAAAGGTGCCAACTCATCCTGGATGAAGAGTGTAGTGTCCACAGGAACTCTGACTGATAGGATGGCAGCTATGACTTTATTAATTCAGGATGCTCCAATTCACAGTCTTGAGCACATTGAGAGCCTTGTGTCCCTGGTGAAAAAGAAAGGAAGTCGCAGACAAGGGCTTATGGCTTTGGATACCCTTAAGGAGCTGTTGCTTAGTGACCTTCTCCCAAAAAACCGCAAGCTTCAGACTTTCTCCCAACATCCTTTTGAGCAGTTGGAGGAAAAATCCAGTGGCAATAGAGATGCCCGGGACCGCAGGCTCATCCTCTGGTACTTTGAGCACCAGCTGAAACTTCAGGTTACAGATTTTGTTGTCGCACTAGACCAACTGGCTCACGATACGGTTCAGACCACAAAAATGCGATCACTTCTCACTGCCTACGAGCTGCTGTGCAACCAGCCAGAGCAGGAGAAAATGCTTCTTGTGCAGATTGTCAACAAATTGGGGGATCCTGAATACAAAATTGCCTCCAAAGCCTCGCACCTGCTGGAAACGGTGCTTCACAAACACCCCAACATGAAGACAGTGGTGTGCTGTGAGGTTGAGCGCCTCATATTCAGATCTAACATCAGTGCAAAGGCTCAGTACTATGCAGCATGCTTCCTAAACCAAATAATTCTGAGCCATGAGGAAACAGACCTAGCTGCCAGACTCATCACCATCTACTTCACGTTTTTCAATGCATGCATTAAGAAGAAGGATATCGAGTCTAAAATGCTCAGTGCTCTGCTAACAGGAGTGAACAGAGCGTATCCGTACGCAAAGATTGGGGATGAGAATGTGTGCAAGCAGCTGGACACGCTTTTTAAAGTGGTGCACGTCGTCAGATTTAACACTGCTGTCCAAGCCCTCATGCTGCTCTTTCAGGTTATGAGATCCCAGCAGACCGTTTCAGATCGCTATTATGTAGCACTCTACAGGTAAGCCAAAACTGATTATTTTTCTGATGAATATCAAAAGATTAATATCAACTGAATGACTTAGTAGGTGCACTTAATTAAACTTATTTTATGTATACCAACATTTCAGTAGTTTGTACCAATCACATTTAAATACTAGTAAAGAAATGTATTTAAAAGAAAGGTAAAAAAAATGGCCATTGATCACTGCTCTCATTCAGCTGCATGTGATGAGTGCTCTTGAGAGAGTATGTGCACATACACACAAGCATTTTTTGAAAGCAGCAACCTGTCGATTAGTGAGTTGTGTGTATAGAACATGTATTGCATTCCAAACAGCATAAAAGATGCCTTTTGTAAGGGAAAACACTCTTACAGGGGAATGTAAAGTCTCCAAATGGGGTTGGTATTGCAGAAAGACATTACTGATATATAGTGATTCTTATTTTAGTATTGACTTGGTATTGAAGTGTCAGTACTTTTGACATCACTACTTTGCAAAGAAATACAGAACAAAAATTTTTTCAGTTGCTAACATACTTTTGTCCAATCTGTAGTCACATTTTCAAAACTGTAAACACATTTAGCAGAACACCCATCTGTTGTGACCATACCATTAACACAATTAATTTCACAAATCACATATCATATTTCAAAACATCATTCAATTCACAAGTCGTTTTCACACAAAATGCAGTCAATTAAAACATTTCTTAAATGCTTAAATTTTCTTTTCATATAAGCTTACCCCATACCAAAATCATGGATCTTTCTCATTTTATTTGCAAATGCTTAAACACAACAAGTCAGAAACGAAGACCCAATGTTCCAATTAGGGCTGCACGATATATCGCATGAGATTGTCATGCGCATTTTGTCAGTAAAGCCGGTTCCCTGATTACCGATAAATCGCCATCACTTGCTTTCAAAAGGAGCGGCATTTAATAGACAGAACCGTAGATAACTGACAAGCCACGCAATATCGCGTTCATATCGTAGATGAAACGCCTTCGATTAGTTCGATAATGAACGCGATATTGCGTGGCTTGTCAGTGAACTACAGCTCTGTCTATGTCTTTTTTAATTAGCAGATCACTGAAATGGCAGATTCCAGTCTCAGTTGAAAGCATAGTCAGGTGTTCAATTTATTTTCATTACATACACAGTAAAATAGGACTTTGAATCGGATTTGTTCAATGTGGATGAAGAACAACACAGAGGAGCAGAGAGAAAATAATATCTAGGTGAGGGAGAGGAATAGATGAAGGAGGAGAGGAGAAGTTGGATCAGGACAAGGGAGAAGAAGAGGTATGGGAGAGGAAGAAGAATGTGTGATGGATTGTGCATCTGTTTTTTCCACTTACACATGTGGAACCTATGAAAGCTTATTTCTGCCATGAATAGAAAATAAAAACGGTAATTATGTCTTTTTATCTCACAATTCTGACTTTTTACATAATTTATATATAACAATTCTGAGGGGAAAATAAAACAATAAAAAAAAAAAAAAATAGAATTGTGAGATAAAAAGTCACAATGACCTTTTATACTTTTTTTATTCTGTGGCAAAAAAAAAGCTTCAACAGTAACCAAAGGCCATGTATATTGGATTTGTTGTTGATTAATGTTAGCAATTTTTCATTTCAGTAAAAGCTTCATGTAAAGCTTTTACTACAACGATTCCACTACCCCTCTTCCATATATGCAGAATATGTGGTCTGCGTAGGGCACTAACTACCAAGGGTACACCATCCCACCCTCTATAGGGGCAACATCAACACCACACACCCAACCCCAGAAAAAGATTTCAACCAAGGGGCCAACTGAAGTCCTGCATAGGGGACCCATTTGACCAGTAGCTGCCCTGAGCAATTCTGTTACTTTCTTTTTCTCTTTTTCTACTGCACATTCTATAAAATAATGACTCACTTCTGTTGCCAAGAATGCACACATTCAACACTCAACCAAAAATGTAGAATGACTTGCATACATTATACTATTACTGCAGTAAAAGTACATATTTTACATATTTTGTTAGTTCTGAGTGCTGGACAGGACTTTTTTTTTTTTTTTTTTTTGTGTGTGTTGGTTTTGAAGTTTTTGTGTGTGAAACTTTGTGTGCTGCCAATTTGGCCAGGACTCCCTGTTAGAAGAGATTTTTATCTCAATGGGATTATTCCTGGTAAAATATGGGATAAATAAAAAAAATAAAAAAGGAAACTGAATTGTAAAAACAATGAATTTCATATTTTCTGCAGGTAGAACTGAAACATGACAGTAATGCAGTTTTCATAATGCCATTAACTGTTAGTCATTGCGCTTTTATTAACTATTTGTTCATGTTGGATAGAAAATTAGTATGTGTTGAAAAAGGTTTTTAGCATTTTGAAATGTAGAGTGTGTTTATATAACAAAATATGGTTTTGGGCAGAAAATTAACTATTTGGCTAATTGTGTGATGTATGTGTGTTGCTGTGTTAAGAGTTTAGGAAAAAGTACTTTAAGTATTGCTAAACGCTTGTTAGCAATTGAAGAAAAAATAAAAAAACTGTAAATATGCAAATATGGCTTACAATATTTCAAAATTATTTAAAGATTATACTGCTTTGCAGAAGCAATAGGAAAGGAATATTTGGCCAAAAAACAAGCATTTTCTAATTTACTAACTTATCTAATTTACTGTGACTCATTTTAAAAGGATGGTGATTTGTAACTGACAAGCTTTAAAAAAGCAAACGAAAGAGTGCCATAAAATCAGTCTCTTTCTTTGTTATTCCAAGTATGAATTAATCTAATAGCTTTATGCAAAAACATTTGCTTATTTACATAAGTGTTATACCATATAAAAAAAACAACTGAATCTAATTTGTTCCCACATCTGTTGTCATATATTAATTGACATAAGTGCGTAGACTAATTTCAGTACAAATGTATATAGTGAATAAACATGTATTGAATATTTTAAACTCGCGCTTACTCTGTTTTGCTGGTGAATGTGTGCCCAGCCTGTTTAATAAAGTAAAACAATAACAGATTCATTCATTCATTCGTTTGCTATGGACACATGACCTTCAAAAAGTCTTAAATTCTTAAAATTGATTAAAAACTGAAGAAACCATGTTATTGGTAAAGTAACACAGAGAGCATTATGGTTCATGTCTCCATTTGTTTGTCCACAGGAAATTGCTGGACCCAGGATTATTGTCATCCTCAAGAAAGAGTATGTTTCTCAACCTCTTGTATAAGTCTCTGAAAGCTGATATAGTGCTCAGACGGGTGAAGGCATTTGTGAAAAGGTTACTTCAGGTCAGCTTTGAGCAGACCCCTGCCTTTATATGTGGTGCACTATTCCTTGTGTCAGAGGTGATGAAGGACAAGCCAGGCCTCAAGTTACTGCTAAAGGAAGAGGGGGTAAGTCTACACATACCCTCACAATCTACAGTGTAATGTTTAGTCTGATGTTTTCTTTTTATATGAGGAGATACGAACCTCTCATGTATTACCGGCTCCACCACTGGAGAAAGTATGACAGTCAACTTGAGTACATGTGTGCCTTGTAGAACAATCACATTATAGCCTTGGTTTCATTCATTCCTTTTGATATTGTACTACAGTCAATCACTGTTTGCGGTTCATATACTACCCATCACAAAGTTGTCTGTAAACAACTGAAAACATGTTGAAGATTAGTGGACCGGGTGCCAAGTTGTTTAAGTGATATAAGCAGTTTCCTCACAAAAACAGTTTATTCGGTGTACCGAAGCCTCACCTTTAAACTTGTCTGTGTACCGCTGTGTTAGTGCTTATTTTGCTAACTTCGGAGGGTTCTGCCAGGGGTCGGGCTCTCGTTCAGTTTCTTGCTGCTTCTTCTGCAGGATGATGAGGAAGAGGTGTATCAGGATCTCAAAGAGGATATCGATGATGACAACATTGCTGAGAAGGGACCTGAAGATCATGACATGGACAAAGAAAAACACAGCGAGAAAAAATGCCAGATGAAGCCCACTGCATCATGGGTACATCACCAAAATTTGGAAGGTGAGCCTCATTTATAGGCCTGTCAAAATAATTAATTTATCAACTTGTACAATAATTGGGCATGGCATAATATTTCCCAATGCCCATTGTGTTTAGTGTGTGTTTGTTTACATAAGATTGAATGTAACCAATGTTTTAGCCAGTCTTGTCTGCTCTCTGTCGGAGACGGCTATCAGGCATCTCCTCCGCACATACGCACACGCACACACACACACACACAGAAGACTCTGATAGGTGAAAATAATGTGTCTTAATAGATGTTTATTAACGCTTTATTTTACTTTGTCCTTACATGTAATGTGTACTTACTATAGTAATAGCAGTAAATTAGTATGCTTTATTAATAAGGTCTGTATTCACTATGGGACGAAAACGTAATAATGTCTTTCCACTTGGATTACAGTGCTGTTGTCTTGGCAGTAGATCGTTTTTATGACTAGAGGAATGTGAGAGGAAATGGTTTTCGCTGATTTTTCTTTTGTCTGAACTAAAGCATAAAATACCATATTATGCTTGCAGATATTTAAGAAACATGCTAAGTTCACATATTTGTTTCTCCGAAAAACAATTCTACTGCCAATTATTCTACTTTGTAATGCACGTTCCATGTTGGAATGTTTTTGTTTCAGTCTGTGTGATTCCGTCCACTGCCAATTTACCCAGTAGTATTTTGACACCCCAGGTTGCCAGTTGCTGCAAAACAGTTCTCCTTTGGCCGACAGCAAACAGTCCATGATTATGATTCAAGCAGCTTTCATAAGTCCGATTGGGATCGCAATAGTCAAAGTATTTATTCCAGTTCCACCTAGTTGAGGATTGTATTCATCACGCCGGTATGGGACGGTTTGTTGAGGATCTGTGCCACTGGCTGTCGTGTCGATGAGGCCTTCACAGGGGATGGTCTAGTTGACACAATCTCTGCTGACACTTCAGGGCTGCGTTGTCGTCGTGTCTAGGCGCACGTCATCGATCTCACCTGGATACGGCCCCGATCTGGCTGACCACAGTAAACCTCGGGATAAACAGAGAGACTAATATTAGCGTAGATGCCATTCTACTTCTGATGTAACGAGTACATCTCGTGTTTTAGGAAGTGTTTCCAGTTCCGGCTGACCTAATTTATGCAGCTTAATAATCCTTTAACATATTTGAAAACATCAATTGATAATGTGTTGTGTATGCCAGGGTAAAGAGATACGTTTTTAGTCTAGATTTAAACTGACAGAGTGTGTCTGCTTCCCGAACAATGCTAGGAAGATTGTTCCAGAGTTTAGGTGCCCAATAAAAGAAGGATCTACCACCTGCGGTTGATTTTGATATTCTAGGTATCATCAACTGACCTGAATTCTGAGATCGCAATAGACGTGAAGGACTATAATGCGTTAAGAGCTCGCTAAGGTACTGGGGAGCTAAACCATTTAGTGCTTTTGTAAGTAATTAGCAAGATTTTAAAATCTATATGATGTTTAATAGGGAGCCAATGCAGTGCTGACTAGTGTTGTCACGATACCAACATTTTGACTTCGATATGATACCCAACTTAAATATCACGATACCGATACTTAAACGATACTATGGCAAAAACCTAAAACGGCAGGAAAAGTAAATAAATAACATATGACAGAACTTCTTTCTTCACCAGTGTACAGGCTGATAATTCTGGAAGCCATGAAGTTAGACTTAATATAATTTTTAATGTTTATTATTTTCATGCTCAAAATTGTAAATTATTTGCCGTTACTTTTTTTTTATACATTTAGGTGTTTTTGACAGTAAGATTATTGTAAAAATTATGTTACTGTAAATAATTAAAGCAATGTTATTAAAGCATAAATTGGTTTAAAATAACTGTATATACCCTTCACATATTTATGTATTTTTAAATTAATATATCACTTATTAAACTTAGACTCAATAATACACTTTGCGGAGGTCTGCTTGCACGAGTAAAATAAATAAATAACGCTCATTTAATGTTTGAGAGCATAAACATAATGCTGGGATCACATTCACTAACCTGTCGCTCTTTAAATTCTTTGTACAAATCGAGATGTTTGTCGGCACGATGCTTTTGACTCCCTTCGCTTGCGTTATTTTGTAACATCTTTTGCAGACGGGCTTTGTGGTGTCCGTGGGCTTGCCCTGGCTGTCAGCATTGTAAGCAAAATAATGCCATATTTCGCTTCGTGCATCTCCTTTCTCAACAATTTGTGGACGGTCTGCAAGAGCACCTGTATTTGCAACCATACCTCTCGTTTCGTCACCATAAAAGCCATTGCGCAGTTGAGAGGAATAAACACGCACTCAATGTGCCTTAAAAGCAGCGCGCTGCACGCACACTGCCCCCTGCTGTCGCACATTAGGAAATACAGCTGGCACTCACAGTACCGGTACTAATAAAATGAAGAACCGGACCGTTTTTAAAAGCAGGATATCGTGATACCTTTCTAGTACCGGTATATCATGCAACACTAGTGTTGACAGAACCGGGCTAATATGGTCATACTTCCTAGTTCTAGTAAGAACTCTAGCTGCTGCATTTTGTACGAGCTGTAGGGCAACCACTCAGTAGAGCATTACAGTAATCTAGCCTTGACGTCATGAACGCATGAACTAACTGTTCCGCATTTGTCATTGAGAGCATATGTCGTAGTTCAGATATATTTTTAAGATGGAAGAATGCGGTTTTACAAATGCTAGAAATGTGGCTTTCAAATGAAAGATTTGTATCAAAGAGCACACCCAGGTTCCTAACGGATGACAAAGACTTAAAGGGCATATTGCAGGTTAGAGCTTCAATGATTCAATGTATAGAAAAATAATGTACGAAATAATTTTTTTTTGAAAAAACACACATAAATATGCTACATATTCTTCTGGAGTCGTTTTTTTGTGAGAATTTTACTTCCGCATCTGAAAAAATGCCAAATCGGAAGTGACGTAACTCAAGGGAGTCCGATCAATATAAACAATAGGAAAACAATGGATCGCAATGACAGTTGAGATGCTGAGAAAATTGTAAATGTTTATACATACTAGTATAACTAACCACAGCCATACAATTAGCCTGCTATGTGGTCAAGAGAGCAGAGCAGGACAGGACAGAATTAGACAGAATAACGGTCAAAAGAGACAAATTGAGCTGTTGTGTGAGGAGAACCAGTGGAGAACAGGGCAGCGACCGATGTTAGCTTAGCTAACGATATGTGCTCAGACCACAATATTGTACAGATTATTATCATGAATCAGGCAATAGCAAAGCTATTGCTCATCTAGGACTAACGTTATAGATTACTAATAACAGAATCTAATAAACCTTGATCAGGCGTATGTCACACGCGTTAATATCCGTCCACACTAAAGTTACGTGATATAGCGGTTTCTCATCACGACTGATTTGGTAGTTAGCAAATGAAATGATAAAAAATAATAATAATAATAATAATAATAATAATAATAAATAAAAAAAGACTTACGGTGCACAATTCACGTGTTCATCGAGCTGTATCTGTGACTGATCCGTGATCATGTCTCCCGCCGGCGGCCGAACATAGTAGTGTTACTGTATGTGTTTCATGTAATGTTATCCTTTATTCATTAATTCTGTGTTATGAGTTTATTCCTTGCCCATTCATTGATAGTGTGAGGATGTATATGACGCCATGATTATATAGTTGTGTGAACTTGAATGTATACGTTTACAGTATATACATGGCATGAATGAAATTGGAGTATTTACATTACCAGCACATAATTCAAAACAGTTTTGTGTAAGTGTGAGACTGTATGCATGTGTACATAATTTGTATTCATCGGTGTTGAAATTGATTCAAGTAAAAACGCGAAGCATCGCGTGTGTAAGTTTGTTCATATAATATAATCATTTACAGTAATGAGTATTTACAAAATTAGTATTACAATGTTGAACGCGTTTTTTGAAGCAGATGCAGAAGTGAAGTCCGTCTCTTCACCTGCACAAAACACACCCTGGCATGGAAGATGGCAGCGTCCTTTTTCTTGTTAGTAAACCTCTGGGCTCGATGTCCTGACAGGCTGGAGTTTGTGCAGCCTCCACAAACACAATAATGTACCATGACGATGATAAATAGAATACAAAAACTACCGAAAACACACTGATTCACGACCGCTGTTACTGAATACCAACCTACTCTGCACTGAGTCAACACAGAGCTCGGCGATTGACTCCCTTTAGTGACGTAAAATGACGCAACGCTGAAAAAAGTGTTTTTTATAGAGACTGTCACTTTATCTACTAAATTCATGCCCTTATGTCCTGCAAAACATTTTTAAACCCTGCAGTACCTTTTTATATGGTATTTTTGTACAAGGTTATATATTCATCTCGAAAAAAATGTCTAACCTACAATATGCACTTTAAGAGCAGCCATTAAATGTTAGAAAGTATTCTAGGTTATTATGTGCAGAGGTTTTTGGTCCAATAATTAGAATCTCTATTTTTTTCTTAATTTAGTAGTAGGAAATTACTGGTCATCCAATTTATTATATCAGCTGTGCATTCCGTTAATTTTGTGAATTGGTAAGTTTCATCAGGGCGCTAAGAAATATAGAGCTGAATATCATACTGTAAGAGCGAAAACTAAGGCCATGCTTCCTAATGATATCTCCCAAGGGTAGCATGTACAGAGTGAAAAGCAACGGTCCTAGTACTGAGCCTTGTGGTACTCCACACTGAACTTGTGATCAATATGACATCTCTTCATTTACTACTAACTGATAACTGTCAGATAAGTATGACAATAAAACACCTTGTAGACAATGTCATATAACGTTACATTTACTTCAGAAAAGCCATTCAATGTCCAAAAACTTGTTTGTCAGCAAGAAAAATGAACTTGCAGCATGGAATTTTGCTAAATACATTTGTTATATTTCATATTCATTCTATTTTACTTAAAGGGATAGTTTGCTTAAATTAAAATTGTCATCTACTCACCCTCAAGTTGTATCAAACCTGTATAAAAAATGTTATTCCCCATTTTTATTGAGAAAAAAATACTATGGTAGTCAATGGGGGGTGAGATCTGCTTGGTTAAACTGCTTGGTTAAATTAATATTTGAGTGAACTATCCCTTTAACCTTTTCTTCAATATTTAATGTTTGAATAAATCCATTTTATAACAGCCATTTAAATGTTTAAATTAAAAAAATGAGTAGAAACATAATTGTCATTAAATTTATTAGCATAACGTTATTAATTAACTTTAACCTTTAATATTATAGTTATGTACCAGGGGTTAAATATATAGTATACAGCATTAGTTGAGAGATTTTTTTTCTTTGAGGAAATTTTCCATCTACTGTACCAGATAGGCCCCAAATTAATAAGTATTGAATCAAAGTTAATCAAATCCATTTGAGAAATTTGTGTCAATGCCCAACCTATAGTGTCAATAAATGTTTTTTTTTGTTTTTGTTTTTTTACTTGAAGCAAATGTTGTCCATTACTTTGTTGTCAGAGTGCACCAGAATGCCTTATATACATGTTAAAATCATAAAACATTTTTCCTGGTGGAGTATACCCCCAGTCACCTCTACAATAATTTAGTTCTTAGACATGTCACCTTTTTCACCTCTTGAGAGTTTGATGGTCTGTTATTGCAAACCCCTCTTGTCTTCAGGTGGTGTAAATAAGGCAATATATGACCCCATGAACAGAAACCCTTTATACTGCGGAGCCGATCACACGACCCTCTGGGAACTGCAGAAGGTACCAAGACTAATCCTGTCTTTCCATTCTTCTCATTGTCACTGTGATTTATGCTCAAATGTCATGCTCTCTCTTTCAGCTCTGCCTTCATTTCCATCCCTCCGTGGCTCTTTTTGCTAAGACTCTATTGCAGGTAACGACTTTCTCTTGTTTAAAGTCACCCTGATAATAATATGCTCTCTTTTCACTGTAATTATACACACTCCTGGTCTTATTGTGAATTATTTACAAGTGCTCGAAAGCTTTCGAAAAGTTTTCTTTTGTAATCTTTCATCAGTAATTTGCTCCACCTCGAAACAACTCTTTTGCCATGCTGCATCTAGTGTAGACAGCATCACTGATTATAATGGGTTAAATTGTCTGTCTTGTCGCTCATGTCCAGCGTGTAGACACGGTGATAAATGCCAACAAACAACTTTTAATTTTAAGAGTGTACAGAGACAAAAGTGCCCGTTTCAGATTGTTTCTCTACTATTCACTGCCGCTTGGCAAAATAGTTTGTGCAAAATAGTTAGTGCCACCAAGTCATAGTATTATGTAACAGCAATGGAACCGGGCACATGACCAAATGTGTGCATCTTATTGGTTGGCTAGTTTTTTATAGTGCAACAGAAAAGAGATTAAAACCCCTCTCCATTTAAGAAAAAAAATTTAGTAGTTATTATATTTAGTAGTTAGGTGTAACTACTGTGTACTTATTTTTTGATGCAAGTAAAATGTACTTATTGTGTTAATGTTGTATTGCAAAACACTTTTGCTGCTGTTGAGGTGGGATATGGCTAACTTTAGGATGGGTTTGACAGCAGTACGACTAACTCTAAAGAAAACCATTACAATATGCTCCATTTATATTCCTCCAGACTTAAATTTGACACACACAGACCTAGATGATCTTGTAAATCAACTTCCATCTCCTTTTATTCTCATGGGAGATTTTAATAGTCATAATATACTGTGGGGCAGTGATCATTGTAATACAAAAGGAAAGAAGATTGAAGACTTTATTAATAATAATACCTTATGTCTTTTAAATAATGGGTCAAATACTTATTTACATCCTGGGCATGGAACTTACTCTGCAATTGATCTAACAATATGCCAACCAGAAGTTTTTTTAGATTTATCATGGAAAGTATTGGATGACCTTTGCGGAAGTGACCATTTTCCAATAATAGTTACTATTAAAGGAAAAGAAGAAGAGGCAAAAACACAAAGATGGAAAATCAAAAAAGCTAACTGGTATCAATTTCAAACTTTATGTTATGGGAGATTTGCAAATTTTGTGGAGAACAGCCCAGACGCCTTGGAAAATTTTACAGAAACGCTAATGTCTATTGCAAATGATACAGTCCCAAAAACATCATTAAACAAAAAATCTAAACAACTCCCATGGTTTAATGATAAATGTAAAGAGGTTATCAAAGAAAGGAAAAAGGTTGAAAGATTTTTCTATAAACATCCATCAACTGAAAATCTTATTAAACTCAAGATTGCTAGAGCAAAAGCAAGAAGAACCATCAATGAAGTTAAGAAGGAAAGCTGGAGAAGTTTTGTTGCCAGTATATCACCTAGTACTCCATCAACCAAAATCTGGAATCTGATACGGAAAATGAAGGGTGAAACCATTGGTTCGCAAATACAGCACATCAAGCAACATGACTTACTCTTGACTTCAAAACAAGATATTGCAAATATTCTAGCAAGAACATTTGAAAAGAATTCATCTTTTGAGAACTGTTCTCCTGCTTTTAGAACATTCCAAATTCAAGAAGAGAAAGAGAAAATAAATTTTAGTTCAAATAATTTAGAGCCATACAATCAGGATTTTTCCATGGAAGAACTACAACGAGCAATTAGGAAATCCCATGATACAGCGGTTGGACCAGATAAAGTTCATTACCAATTTATAAAGAACTTGCCTCACCTCTTTATGAAGAAGCTTCTGGGAACTTTTAACTCTATTTGGATATCAGGAAATATCCCATCTTCTTGGCTTGAAGCTGAAATTATTCCTATCCCTAAACCAGGAAAAGACCATTGTGATCCTATAAATTATAGACCTATAGCTTTAACTAGTTGTTTATGTAAAACTATGGAGAGGATGGTAAATGATCGTTTAGTCTGGTTTCTGGAATCCAAACAACTTATAAGTAAGGCTCAATGTGGTTTTAGGAAAGGTCGAAGCACAACAGATCACCTTGTCAGTCTTGAAAGCTATATCCGTGATGCTTTTATTAAAAAAGAACATGCTGTAGCTGTTTTTTTGACTTGGAAAAAGCCTATGATACCACCTGGAAGCATGGAATCTTAAAGGATTTGTATCGACTAAATTTTAGAGGACGTCTGCCAATCTTTATTGGAAGATTTCTTTCGAATAGAATTTTTAGAGTTAAGGTAGACAATACTGTGTCCAACCCGCATAAACAAGAACTTGGAGTTCCTCAAGGAAGTATTCTATCAGTAACTCTTTTTAGTATTAAAATTGACAGTATTGCTCAAGTTATTGGTTCTGATGTTCTTTGTAGTTTATATGTAGATGATATCTGCATTTGTTATAAGAGCAAGCATATTAACATTATTGAACGAAAAATCCAACTAAAAATAAATAAAATGCTCTCATGGTCAGTACGAAATGGCTTTAAATTTTCACAAACAAAAACTGTCTGTATGCATTTTTGTCAACTTCGTTCATTACACAATGAACCAGAATTATTTTTGGATGGAACTCCCATTAAAGTCGAAAAGGAGACTAAATTCCTTGGCATAATTTTTGACAATAAGCTGTCCTTTATTCCACATATTAAAATGCTTAAAAAGAAGTGTTCTAAAGACATGAACATTTTAAAGGTTTTGTCCACAACTAAATGGGGAGCAGATATGACATCACTTATGAACTTGTATAGAACACTGATCCGATCAAAGTTGGACTATGGAAGTATTGTATATGGATCTGCCAGGAAATCATACATACAATCCTTGGATACTATACATCATCAAGGCATACGACTAGCTTTGGGAGCTTATAGAACATCACCAATTCAAAGTCTATATGTAGAAGCTAATGAACCTTCCTTGGAAAACAGACGATTAAAGTTGGCCTTACAATATGCAATTAAATTAAAAACAAATAAAGGAAACCCAGCACATCCAGCAGTTTTTTCAACCCAGTATTCAATAATGTATGAAAGAAAACCAAATCATATTCGTCCATTTGGTCTACAAATAAAACCTCATCTGGAAAATCTCAAATTAGATTTAAACATCCTGGAACAAACCCACTTTTGCAAAATTCCTCCTTGGGATATCAAAAAACCCTTTATTTTGTGGGATTTATCAAAGAATCAAAAATCTGAAACACATCCAAATGATTATCAGCTACAATTTTTAGAAATAAGAGCTATTTATCCCCAATATACTCCAATATACACAGATGGATCCAAATCTGGAAACCAGGTAGCGGCAGCTTTTGCTACGAATGAAGTACATCAAGGAATACGTATTCCAGATCAAAGTTCAATCTTCACAGCAGAAGCAAACGCTTTATTGTTGGCATTAAAATTTATTGAAACATCTTCACAGAAGAAATTCTTAATAGTGACTGACTCAAAATCATGCCTGGATTCACTGGAAAATATGAAAACTGATCATCCAACAATAGTCAAGATCTTCATTACATTATCAATGCTGAAATCAAAGGCTTTTAACATCTACTTTTGCTGGGTACCTGGACACTCAGGAATTGCTGGAAATGAGAAAGCGGACAATGCAGCAAAAGAAGCACTATCCACAGAATCAATAAAGTGTTCTATACCTTTTACAGACTTAAAACAAACGATAAAAGAATACATCAAAAATAAATGGCAATCAGAATGGGATCAATGTCTAAATAATAAGTTGCGTGAAATAAATCCTGATGTGAGGAAAAAACATAATTCCTGTTTTGATGAACGATGGAATCAAGTTATATATACAAGATGTAGAATAGGACATTCAAAAATGACACACCAATTTTTACTCTCAGGAGAAAACCATCCAAAATGTTCATCTTGTCAAAATCCATTGTCCATTAAACATATCCTTTTAGACTGTATTACATTTACCCCTGTGAGAAACCGTTTTTACTCTGTTGATAGTTTTGAAAAGGTTTTTAATCAAGTGAGCCCAAGCATGGTTTTAAGATTTTTAGAGGAAATAAATTTGAAACATCTTTTTTAATCTTCCTTTGATTTAATTATACTTTATTCTCGCCATGAATATAGCCTTTGAAGCTGGTATGGCGTTAAAAAAGAAAGAAAGAAAGGATGGGTTTGGTGCTATGGGTAGGTTTAAGGGTGGGTTAAGGGGTAAGGGAAGGCTCACCAGTGTAATCATAGATGTAATTACAGAAATTAATTGCAAATGTTACATGCATGTATTTTTAAAATAGAAGTACAATGTAAAAACATATGTAAACAATTATTGAATTAAATGTTAGTACACACCTAATATAAAGTGGGACCTTCATTTGACCCCCAGGGAGAGTTCATTCTGTACACAGGGGATCCACTTCAGGACTTCACACTTATCCGATTCTTAGATCGCTTTGTATTTAGGAATCCAAAGCAAATGAAGGGAAAACGTAAGCAAACTCTACAAAATTACAATTTAAACTCTTCAACTGGTGACTTCATTCATTTTGCTAATTCTATTCTTTGTATTCTAGAAAACACAGATGCTACGGTGATGCAGCCCAAATTCAGGAGGACGCTCAGCAATATTAAGTCCTTACCTGGTGAGTCCTGCATTGTTGTGGTTGACAAGTAAAGTATATAAGATGGTCTGTAGAGTTGTTTTCAGCTAACTAATGGAGCTATGAACATTGGATAACTTTCCTGAGGTCTCCTGCACAACTTAAAATATTTTTGTGGGCAATGGGGGCCTTGAAGTCAAAGAGGTTTAGATTGGATCTCAACTAGTGATCAACTAGTTGAATTGCCTATTGTTCTAAAGACTTTGCAAGCATGCATGACTTCCATCTGCGAACAGTGTTTAGCAAGTCATAACATTGATTACACTTGCCACAAGTTAAGCAAACTTGAGCAAATTCATAAGTTGGTGGTAAGTTTTCTAAAATGATCTCTGAACTCTCTGGAGTTTCATTATGTGGTAGTTGATGGTGGAGTCTCCTTAATGCAACATGGTCTCATGCTTCTCATAAACACACCAGTAGTAGAACAGTAGTAGAGGGTATGTATCATCATTAAAGATATGTCCCCTCCCCAAGGTTAAGGGTCATCAGGACCTAGTTGGAATGCAGCCTAATGAAGCTGATACATGTTTGATGAACATAACTACTCCCAATGTTTCTACAGTGTATTCAACTTTTGGACATTTTTGTAGACAAATTAATTAATTACAAAACATGTATACATATTAACTTATAAAAGTTCATGAACAACAGCAATTTTTTTTCTTTTTTGTGCAGTTAACTGTGATGAATATCTGGCCAAAGAGGAGAGTCAGATACCTGTGGATGAGGTGTTCTTCTACAGGTTAGTAGAAGCGTCAAGCAAATACTAATGACTGTTGTCATTTAAAAGATGAAAATAATCTAAATTTGTTATGTGTCACTCAGGTACTTTAAGAAGCGAGATGCAGAGAAACGGTGGAAAAGGCCAAACAGACATGAAGACAATGAGAGTGTGGAGGACGTTGACGATGATGAATTTGATAGGGTTCTTGGTAGGCCTTGAAATCAAAACCATTTAGCATTATACTTTAGATCATCCTGTTGTGAGTAACCTGCCCAAACCTTTGTCTCCTCAGATGCTTATGAAGGCGACAGCTTTTTCACTGAGTTCAAGGATGATGACTTGGACTTTGCAAGGTATGTTCAGTGCTGTTTACACTGTGAAACATACAATTTAACTTATCGTGTTGTAACAACAATGCAGGTGTGGTGTAAGGCACCCTTTCCTTGTGTCCTATTTGGGAAAGAGCTAGATTGTGAGGAAAGAAAAAAGGCTGTTAAAAATGTCCCTTTCAATGCACCAATCAGGATCAGTGTTCTTTGTCATGTTGCCACGATAGCGGAAGAGAGTTCAGATAAATGCTAAATTGGTGAAGAGAAGACTAAATAATTTCACACAACGCAATGTTTATTAGAAACTTCTTGATCGACAGTTTTATTTATGATCTTGTCAATGAAAGCATTGCCATGCATCATATTCATAGCTAAATTTAACATCTGCACTGGAAAAAATATTTAGCATGGCCTTTTATGCTTGAACAAGAAAAAAATATTCATTTAAAATATGAAATAAATGTCATAACCATTAAATTGAACTTTCTCATGCATGTCAACACATTGTTACAACACTAATTTTATGTTTTAAAACAAATTAAGCAAACTGTATGTGTTTCTTGAAAATGATTGCAAACAAAAACAGTGGGTTTTTTTTTAGTATTAGAAGGTTCTATCTGAGTTTGACCCATTCCAAAAATCTCCATTTACAAATTTGAGAGGACATTTATATTGTATATTCAGACTACATTTAGAATATGTTTAGTATATTTAGAATACATTTTATACATTTATATTTATAATACATTCCCTGTCATTTTCATGTTTGAAAACTTATATATAGTTTTTTAACTTATATAGTTTTTGCTATATGGAATACAAAAACTTTGAAGTTCAATATCTCAAAACTGCTCAGAACGCAGATAGAACCTTATAATTCCAAGGGGACGAGTAGTTTTCAGGTACAAAAATACAGAAAAGTAACCAAATGTAAAATAACATTGCATATTTCACTCTATAACAATTAACAATTAATTCTTATTAAACTTACAAAAGCTATTCAGTCAAGAGCAATGAGTGATTTCCTTGTCTTTTGTTGTTTGTTAAAGGTGCCCTAGAACGTACTTTCACAAGATGTAATATAAGTCGCCCCCTTTAAATCTCGCTCTCCCTGCCCCCCTTTACAAGATGTTTGTCATGCATGCTGCATGCATGCTTCGGATCATGCGAGTATAGTATTTATTTGGATGTTTACATTTGATTCTGAATGAGTTTGATAGTGCTCCGTGGCTAAAGCTAACATTACACACTGTTGGAGAGATTTATAAAGAATGAAGTTGTTTATGCATTATACAGACTGCAAGTGTTTAAAAATTAAAATAGCGACGGCTCTTGTCTCCGTGAATACAGTAATAAACGATGGTAACTTTAACCACATTTAACAGTACATTAGCATCTTGCTAACGAAACATTTAGAAGGACAATTTACAAATATCACTAAAAATATAATGTAATCATGGATCATGTCCGTTATTATCACTCCATCTGACATTTTTCGCTATTGTTCTTGCTTGCTTACCTAGTCTAACTCAGCTGTGCACAGATCTAGACGTTAATACTGCCGGCCCTTGTCTAATGCCTTGAACCTGAGCTGGCAGATGCAAATATTGGGGGCGTACATATTAATGATCCCGACTGTTACGTAACGGTCGGTGTTATGTTGAGATTCGCCTGTTTTCCAGAAGTCTTTTAAACAAATGAGATTTACATAAGGAGGAAACAATGGAGTCTGAAACTCAATGTATGTCATTTCCATGTACTGAACTCTTGTTATTCAACTATGCCAAGGTAAATTCAATTTGATTCTAGGGCACCTTTAACATTAAAAACACAGACAACAGCTTTATACACAAATCCAAAATACTGATACACTTTCTTGATTGTTTACGTTCACATAAGACACAACCTGCTATGTCTTAATTTGTCCATTCAAGTGCAAGACTGTTACGTGTTATTTTCAACAAACCGTATTATATATGCGTTGTCAGATTTGAGATTTATTTGTTTTACAAATATTGTTTTAAATTATCTTAAAATCTTTATCCAGTAATGTTAATAACAGTTAATGTGGCCAAACAATCTTTGTTGCAGCAATGTTATGCCTAAGTCCAAGAAAAGTAAAGATCAAGAAGATTCTGATTCTGACTCTGATGACCTTGATGACCTTGATGATGAGGAGGTCTCTTTGGGTAGTATGGATGATTTTGAAGATGAGTGTGAGGACGAAGGTGGAGAGTTCATGCAAACAGAAGAAGATGTTGATGATGAAGCAGGTGTGTCAAAACCGCAATTTTCATTATCCAGCTTAACAAAAACAAGTATGATCTCATAATTTCAAAGATAATGCAAAATGTGAAATGGAAAAGATTTCCATGTAGGGATGCTCACATTGACCGTTTAACCGTTAACCGAAAGTAAGAATTTTAACCGATTAATACTATCAGTTAAACGTTTTTTTTTTTTTTTTTGCTGCATGGTAAAAGAAAAATATGCTATATATACAGATATGCTTATTTGTTAACTCGCGGGGCGTTTCTCACGTGCCAGAAACAAGCAAAATGAAGCGAGCGAAAAGAAGTACTGACCATTTCGATAGAGGGGACAGGGGGGTCAGGAGGACCCCCGCAGTTTTGAAAAGACAGAAATCGACCCCCGCACTTTTGATAAGGGCTGCTTCAATCAGTCACAATATATCATCTTTTAGCTTAGGATATTTTCTTTCAAATGAGACCATTTTCAGGTTTCTGTGAGCTTTCGTTCATAAATAATCAACTGTTTTGTCGCAGATGTGAAGAACAGGAAATGCGCTCTTGAACAGAGAAACACGCAATCTCCAAGCAATCGATCACAGCGTGCTAACGTTTTAGGACAGGTCGATGGTATATAAATCGTGGCCGAACGTTAGCGTTTGTCAATCAAGCCAAACCGTCCATTCAGAAACCGAGAAATTTGACAATTTAAGGCAGGGGTACTCAAGTTCAGAGGCCAAGAGGGCCGCATTTTAACCCAATGAAATGCGAAGGGCCACAAATTATAACTTGGATCGTAAGACTTTTATTTAGGCCTACTTAAGACAATATTTGTAGTTTTACTGTTTATTTACCAAAAGTGCAGTTTATTATCTAGCTAAGTCTTAATAGTATGGTGTCCTTTTTAAAGTGTCACTGAACATGGTAAATGGCATTTAAAAAATGATTAATAACTTGTCTCGCTGTATTGTTAATGTACAAATGCATAAAGAAAAACAAAGTTTTCACAAGAAATTTAGGGACTGGCTGTTCTGGCTGATAAGAGTTTGTCCATAAGACGAAAACATTGCACTTTTTATAGTCTTTTTATCCTCCATTGCACCTTTTTAACACTTTTTATAGCACCTATTTATACTCAGAGAATAAATGTTTTATTATTTGTATTATTATTACCTACCTTTTAATTTGGTCAGAATCCAAAAATATTTTTTTCTTTTAATGTTCAGTCACAATTATGAATTATCTCAAATATGAATTATCTAACTATAACCAATGTTGTAAACATGATAAAGAAGATATTCTCCGTGAGCTCAATGATGTGATGACAGATCTGTAATGGGAGCGCTCTCTGCTTGCTTTCTGTTTATAACACATTTGACATTAAGAATAAAAGGTTTGTTTTTTATGATGAAAAGTTTGGGGAATGTCAACTGCATTTCATCATGGAAAAATAAGGTTACTTTGTTTTTTACTTGCGCGCACAGTCACGAGCCTTTGATGGCGTTCACGAACACAAGTGCTCGACACATGCGCACTAGAGAGATTCATGCTTGTCTAGTCTTTTTCGCTCAAATAGTTACAATAAAATGTCTTTGTACTTGTTTAAAATTAGAGTTGCTGGTATCTTTTAATCCCCTCAAACGAGCGCTCTTCAACACGGTCGTTTGTTGTTACTCTTGTTCTGTGTTCTCGGTTTCTTTTCAGACTGAAACAACAGCCCGTTTCAGTGCTGACACCTTGTGGACAAACTAAATTAGTGCAAAAACTATTCAATGCGCGTGCAAAGTGCTTTCAGTTTATATTGTTCTTTGCGGTTAGAAAAACTGTGCTGCACGCGTACACTGTACGCGTTCTCTGCTGATAATTACAGCGTCACACGCACTGTACGCCTACCCTAGTGTACGTGTAAAAAAAATGAAATAACGTTAATATTCACGCTAATTTTGAATGCAAATTATAATAAAAATGCATTTATATGTAGCATGATGCGGGCCACAAATGTAATGCTGACGGGCCTGGATGCGGCCCGCGGGCCGCATGTTGAGTACCCCTGATTTAAGGTAAGAGGCTGATCTCTCAGATTGATGCGCGAGCTGGCTTGACTGAAGTTTTCGTGAGGATTTGTAGTTTATGGACTGTTTTGAGTTAAAAGCATTGATGGCATCTATAAAAGAGATATCTAAAAGCGAAACGAAAATTATTGCCTCGACCGGCGACACAGTGGGGAGGACGCACGAGAGGAGACCTGCGCGTTTAATTGGTATGTGTATGCTACTGTAATACTGCATTTACAAAGCTTATCAGTGGCATGCACTTTTGTCACGAAAGTGAAAGTGCCTTTTGCGGTCGCATCGCGGTGCCCCCGCGTTCCCATTTCTCTCGATGTGAACCGTGAGCTCCAGTCCATTACAATTTAGGGCCATGGTATACTTAATTTCCCGCATTCCGCTTAGTCTCCTGCGCGAGCCTTTCAAAGAAACTCCTTTGCCCATGAGCGCGGAAAGACGCGTTCGATATGCACACGTGCACAGTCCGTGGTCATAACAATAACAATCCTTGAGGTAGGCCTGCTATTTTTATTTGACGGAAAAAATGTCTAAAATACCGGTTGTTAAAAAGCTTCAATGGATTCACCGTGTTTTTGTTTTGTCATCTTAATTTGTTAAACATTTAAGTGAAAAATATTTAGTGTAGGCCTATTTATTTATGCCTTTTTATTTAAATTATTTTTTTCTGTTGTAAGAAACGCTGCAGGTGCGTGACAATCGGGCGGAGCCAGACATTGTAAACATTCGGGGCTTAGCCCAAATCTATGTTTGTCCAAAGACATTTAAATTTTCTATTAACAGCTTTACTGACATGAAAGGAGCTTTTGTTATCGTATTCTTGTACAGAAAATGTACATTATTTGACACTGTAATTTGTAAAACTTTATTGAACGTACCAGCTCTAGGGGGGTCCGGGGGCATGTTCCCCCGGGAGAAAATTTTGTACATTTTAAGGTTAAATGCATCAATCTGGTGCACTCTGGAAACTCAAAATTAAGAGCTTCAACACATGTACAGTGTGCAAATTGAACAAAGAAACAGCATTGACTTTTTTTTTTTTTACAATACTTTTGTACACATTTCTTTTTAAAAGATAAATCCTTGAGCTTTTATTTTGATCATCACCAGCTGATTGTGTGCGCAAATGTGCGAGAGAGAGAAAGCGCGGCCGGTGTACGGTCGGATACTGTAGAAAAGTGGTATTGAACTGCTTAACGTATTTTAATAGAGGGATGTGTTAAGAAAAATTATATTTTGAGAGCACTGTTAAGAAACCTCTAACCTGAAATTCCTGCTTGCTGACTGTCTCGCACTCTTGCGGTTGACTGACTGTGCTAGCTCCTCCCCTACCTGCTGCATATTCAACAGAGAGGAAGAAACGGAGTAGCCCATAGGCTACCGACAGCAAAGAAATGTATTCTATAGGCTAGATTATTTTTAAGGTCTATTTTTACAGGCTGTATGCAGTATATGCAAAGCCAAAGCGCAATGAAATAAAGCAACTTATGATTTCGTGGGTTTACATAGGCTATTGTCCAGTTTCATATTTTCTCAGTGACACTCATTACATTCGGGGCTTGACTCAAAACATTCGGGGCTGAAGCCCCGGCAAAATCGGCTGGCGCCGCCCCTGGTGACAATTTGATAATGTGAATCCAGGTTCTGTTGTTTATCTGTTCTATGCTGCTGTTTGCATGTTAAAATAAACCCGTGGAAGACACAGACACTCGTCAATTGTATTTTTTATTTATATATGTCATATTATCATCATATAGGCTATACAATATTATAATCTTATCAGTTAACGGTTAATAATCGGATAACGAGCGTCGGTTGGGAAATTTAACCAAAATGAGCATCCCTATTTCCATGGAAAATCTAAGAAAGAAAAAAAGTCATTGTATCAGCTAGATGACTGTTTTGGTAAGCTCTGATTAAGGAATTGCCTTTTTTTTTTTTGTGGATATTTCACACTATATTTTAGAGCCCGACCAATATGGGTTTTTGGAGGCGGCTGCCGAAACTAGGGAGTAAAAAAAGTCAAATATTGTTATATCATCCGATATTCTTTGTGTATATTATAGGGGTACAATGGTCCAAATTACTCAGTTTGGTTTTATTATTACAGTTTTAGGGTCTCGGTTTCAGTACGGTTCAGTATGTGCTAATTCATGGAAAATAGGACAACTGTCAAATAAAAATAAAGAAAAAAAATAAGAAAAAATTATCAAACTACAAGCAAGAGCAGGTATTTCAGGTATCAGTAGTTTTAACATAAACATTATAAAATAACACTGCATATCTTCACTTTACTTTTGTATCTTCACTTATCTTCACTGTATACATTAAGTAAAGATTAATCACTATTGAAGTTACAAAAACTATTCAGTCAAAAGCAGTGAGTGATTTCTTTGTCATTTGTTGTTTGATTTACATTAAAAACACAGACAGCAATAATAAGTTTTTTTTTTTCTCTCTCCCTTTAAGACTTAATGCACAATCCAGTACATATACTGTTACACATGCATTGTATTTCTCGACTGTTATACGTTCACTTAAGTCATTACTGACTTATTTTTGCTAGAATACTCGTGTTGACATAGTTTGTGTGAATTAATAAGTGTGTGCACGCTTCAGATGACCGCACACAAATCTTACAGCGTGCGTGAGTTCTCTTTCACGTCTTGCTCATTTAAACACAGATAGCAACGTTTGCTGTACATGTCTCATCTGCGCTCGCGCACTATCAACACCCCGGTGATGGTGGCGTAAATGACTTCTCATATTCAAGCATACAGCGCTCACAGTGAACCAAGTTGTTCAATGTACATATCGGTGGCAAGTCTGCGGCATATATGCCGATGCAGATATATCTGCGACAGGCTTGCATCGGAAGATAAAATAAAAAATAAATTGGTCAGGCTTTACTATATTTAACCAAGTTAAAACTCATTGAGATAAAATCTATTGAAAGTTCACTTACATGAGTGACCTGGCTAAGAAGGCAGCAAGAGACATAATGATTATTACATTTGAAAAAATAAGTCAATTGAAAATGAAATACATGATTCATGTAGATCCAGTGAGTTTTTGAAATTGGCAGGGTGGGGGACTGCTAGGAGTCATTGGCAATGAAATGAGAGCCATGCCAATAAAGTGGTCGAAAAAGCAAAGCAGAAGAGCTCCTAGATTCAGTGCTTAAAGTCCAGTGCTGTGTTTTCAGTATTTCAAAGCAGTAAATTTTCAGTAGATGCCACTCAACACAAACTCTGTTACATTATATACTGTAATGAGGTCCTAAAAATTGGCTTAATTTGGCTCAATTTTTCATTGTGCATTGTTTCTTATTCAAAATGTAATTGTGAGATTCACCCTGTTTTTTCCCAATCAACTAAATCTAATTTCTCGTGTGTGTGTGTGTGTGTGTGTGTGTGTGTGAACCCATCATCCCAAAGGCCCTCAACCTGAAAAGAAAAGGAAAAGAAAAATGGAGGACTATGCAGTGTTTGCATCAGCTGAAGAGGTAGATGGTTTATAGGTTAAATACAAGATCCATTGACAGTGTTTGTGATATGCTTGATGTTTAAAAAATGTTTTTAACTTTTTATTCATTTGAAAATAATTATTAGTGAATTAGATGTGCACGTATCAGAAGGAGATTTTAAGCACCTTTCTAATGCAGCTGAATGAACAGGAAATTTCTTTCTAAACAGTTTGGGTGTTTGCTGGAAGAAAACGCAGGCTTGAAGTTTGACAACAGTGGTATGAATGCAATGGCCAATGTGGACAAAGCCAGTGAGTGTTGATAATAGATTTGTTTGTTTTCCAGTGGAAAAAAGTGTGCATGCACACTAATAGACAATTTAATATGCTTTATTATTCCAAACTGTGCAATAGCTACATAAACTATGATTGATTATTGACTAATATTGATTATGATTGATTAAACTGTTTCTATGATTGATAATTTAATTGATTGATTGAAAGATTTGCTTCTTTTGTTGATTGAAATTGTTTCTGATTTTCCTGCGTCTCTTCAATCAGATGTTAAGCAGCTGAAGTGGGAAGCTCAACGGAATGACTGGATCTGTGGGAGAGATGTCAAAACTCTCAGGCGGAAAAAGGCCATGTTCAACAAGAAAAAGTTTGGAATGACCAAAAAACATCAGAGTGTCAACAAGAAGAAGTTAAGACCAGAAAGTAGAATAAAAACTTAGTCTTCAGTTTCTTCCCCAGCTTGGAGGACCAGACTTCCTGAGCTGCTTAACGGATGCCATAGATCCTGGCCCACTTACTGTACCTGTAATACACAGAAGATGGAGGAATGCCATGCCATGTTTCTATAATATTGTAGCTGTAAAGTGGTTCAGTCAATATTGTCTGTTTCAGGTGTGTGGTATTAAATCCAGGGTTCGTACATACTTTGGAAAATGCTTGATTCTGTTTTGCTTTAAAGTTTTGAAATTTTAATATCTTCCTGGAACATGCTTAATGTTTGTTAAAACATCCAGTGTGATTTTTTTTTTTTTTTTTAAATATATAAATATAATGGGCCAGTGACATGATGGGTCATTTTTTTTTTTTGTCCAAAGACCTTAATATTTAAAAAACAAAACAAAAAAAAAGATATGATATCCAAAGTATGATGTCCAACTGGATCTCTTTTATTGAATCCAAAACGTTTTAAATATATTTTGCTACATATAAAGGTATTTTGAAGATTTTGAAGGGTCAAAAGTCATTTGGTTTAAACATCCAAAGGCCAATACAGCCATTTCATTTGTAATTAAAATATCTTAAAATGTAATAAATGTATATATTTTTTTTTTATTCTGGCATGATTTTAAACCATTATATAGCAACATAATGCAAAATGATTTTAAAATTATGTGTAGAAGTCATTGCTTTATGAGAAAAAAGTCCGGAAAAATGTATTTCATTGATGTCATTTGCCGTAACCAAGATAAAGGGACCATTTTGGATTAGGTCATGTGGTCAATATCATGTGACATCATTCAGACACCTGCAAAGGACCACATGGTTGTGAATCAAAGTAACTCTTTAAACTATTTGTAAAATGCATGTTTTCACTTGCTCATATGCATGTCTCGAAATATCAGGTCATTCGGTACAACTGCTATAAAACATGGAAGATGTTACATTTTATATTTTGTACAGGTTTATATAAAATATAACATGTAACCTGTACAAAATATAAAATGTTTGATTGTCCTTTTGCTAGCTAGCTAGATATCAGCCTGTTAGCATTGTTTGAAAATATTGTCATTCGGTAAAACTTAAATTTTGGTTAAACCAAATGACTTTTTTGGTGACAAATTTTGTCCATCTTGTAAAAAATGACAAAAGCAGTGTTAATTCATTATAAAAACCACATAATCTTTTATTATACATTTTTTTTTTTTTTTTTTTTTACACTTTTAAAAACCAGGTCTTAAAAAGGTATTAAATCAGAGCACAAAGTCTTAAATTCATAAAGTCATGGCATTAAATGTTGCATGCACTGCAAAAAAATTAATATACACTTAATATAATATAATATACACAATACAGTTTACACTTAAATCATTGATGTATTTCAGAGTCCAAATTCCTTGCTTTATTCCATTCACTCCTTGCTGATTCATGTCCTAAACTGCCATGCACTATACTGGGATTAGAGACTGAGTGAAGTTTTCGGACACAGCAATAGTCAATAATCTTTTAGGCTATTAGGATGCTGTATATCAGAGCTATTAAATTACATGTTTGGAAATCCATGACCTGCAGAAATTAGTTCCTGATTAAACATTAGGAATATTTTGTTACATCATTAACCATGTTTTTAAAAATCACATTTTTTAAAAGTATATGGCTGCTCTTTTTAAGGCATAATTTTGATTCTATTTTATTTGCGTTGTTCTCTAGGATCTTTTCCCTTCTGTGTGGATCCTGTTACAGTTTTTTTCGATTGCTAAACGACAGTGGGCACAACTGGAGTCACATGTGCAAAACTCTAACTACAGTCTGCACAGCAGCAGTTCATGTGAACCAAACTTTAGTTCGTTTTTCATTGCTTGAACACAGTTTTCAAAACTCTACACACTTATCCCATGACTTTAACCACAACCTGCACAACACTGTGGATTTACAGCACTTTGTTCAAATGCTAACACACTGCTGTCAAAACTGTGAACCACACATTCAAAACTAGATTTCAGCCTTGTGCCTTTCAAACATTGCAATTTCAGCTGAAAGGCTAAGCAGGTGTCTTGTTTTAGAGTTGTTAGTGAACACACACACATATATATATGTGTGTAACTCATTACTGTAATTCCGTAAATTACTACAGACTATTGAAGCAAACTGCTAATTTTCATTTACCTTACAGTTTTTTACAGATGATAGGACACATTTCTCAATACTTAGGTCACTTTTGCAAAACTCTTCACACAGTGAGCACAACAGAAGTCTATGTGGGCTAAACTGAGGATCAATTATCATTGCTTTGGCACAAAATGCATTCAATGACTACATTTTCTCAAATTTCATGAATTCTTTTCTCACTCAGACACAACAACTGCCAAAACTCTTTGTACGTACAGGCCAATCTGCACATGCTTACATACTGTTTTCAAAACTGTTACAGTTTTTTACGATTGCTTAAGCACAGTTTTGAAAACAGGGCTCGGTTTGTCAAAACACTACACACAATTAACACAACCCTACACCAAAGTAGCACAACACTTCAGATCATTTGCAAAATGAAACACTTCATTCAAAACTTGACATTAATTTAACAAAACCCAACTTTGACACCGTATGGAACACACATGGTTCATACATTCTGATTCTGTTTGATTCATTTACACACTGCTGTGCTCAATCTTAAACACTTGTAACTTCTATACTTTTCTAATTATATAGTCTGGGTTTGATTTTTTCAGAGATATTGTTAGAGTACATGAATATATATATATATATATATATATATATATATATATATATATATATATATTGCACTGAAAATCAGAACATATTCTAAATACAATGTTTTACACAAACAAAACAAAAAAATTGTGGAGACAAAACAAAGCATGATTTTAAATGGGAAAAAAAAAAAAAAAAAAAAATAGAAAAAACACCTTAGCATCATCTCTTGGCCTAGCTGGATCTGGCCATAGCACTTCATCCACATAACAGGCGATGTCCTCCCTCGTAAGACAGCAAGGGAAGGATCTTCTTGAAAGGTGAATCCATCCTTGCACAGACCCAGCATCAATTAGGTCAGGCCTTCTCCATGGCTTGAATGAGGCATATCCTGATATAGGGCTGGAGATCGTAAACCTTCCACCGCCATGCCAAAAAAAAACAAAAAACAAAACAAAAACTCCTCAATGGGTTTAAGGAAGGGACAGTATGGTAGAATGTATTGGAGTGAAAATTGTGGACGCTAATGAAACCAGTTTTGGACCAAAGCAGATAGATGGAAATTTACATTGTCCCTTATGACAATGTATCTCATCTGCTCTGCATCCATTTGGTCTTCTGCTGTAACAATTTTGTGCAGTCTGTCTAAAATGTGAATACGTGGGCCGTGTTGTAAGGGCCTAAGTTGGCATGCTGGTGGATGACCTCATTCTGCGTGATTGCAACATATATTGTGATTGTTGCGGCAAAAATGAATTAGCTGACATCACTAGTAAGAGACAAACCTTAGGAGAATTCACTTTATAAAGATTTTATTTCTTGCAAGAAAGAGTCCACAGTCGACACAACCATACAATGTCTGCCCCGAGTGTGAACTAAGGACACAAGAGAACCCACAAACATTTATACCCCCAATGTTTGAGCAACTCTTCTCAGTACTTTTCCATACAGGGTGAAAGTGACAATACACATACACAAATGGCTAGTGACAATACACATACACAAATGGCTTCCCCTTCTGTCTTTAGAACTAATTTAATTAACAAGCAGGAAACACAATGGTCCCCCTTCTGTCTTTGAACTTATTTAAATTATCCGATACCCTAGGTTTGAGAAAGCTCTCAGTTTGGGTGTCTCACCGTTACCCCCCTGGATTTCAGCAGACACTGTGTCTGTTGAGCTCAGAGAGGTGTTTTGCATAGCTTGAAGCAGATATTGGCATATTAAATTTTTCCCCAACAATTCCCCCTTTTATCATTCTTTGATAACTCACAAGAAAAATTTAAAATGTGTAGGTATGAATAAAATAAGAATAATAAACAATAATAATAAAACAAGCAAATTTAAGTTACTCATCACACTTACACTCTTCATCTCTAATTTTTTGTATAAATGATTACTCTCTTAAATTTGTAAATAAAGAAACATTTAGATATCTGGGTTCCCTTGAAATGTTACCCAGATTAAATAAAATAATAAAAACAAATAAATAAAAATCCCCTAATTTATTTTAGTTGTCTCCTCGCTTAACATCTCATCAAATTTGTTCATTCACTCATTGTAATCGTCATAAACAGTTAGTTTACCCATTTGCTGAGACATATTAGTCTTCAACATTCTCTGTACTATGCTGGAAATGCACTGCTAAGTGGATCGCACAGTTGTACGTCCAGGACGTACGAGGAAGATTAGTTTTGATGTGTTTTCTTTGAAAACTGGTTGGCTCAGCACCATGTTGTGCCAGTGTCTCTGCTCCTCTCCTCTCGGCTCCTCCTCCCCGATCACTGGTGGGACCTTTCTGCAATGGCTCGCATGCACCCACGTCGCTCTCTCAGCTACCTTGACGGCGGTGTGTCGTCAGAAGCACGATAAAAGGCTCAAGCTTTTTCACCTTCCAGCTCTTCCTCCTCAGGTCCCTTATCACCATGTAATCTCCCGGCTTGATGTTCTGCAAGGGAGTCTCAGCCGGTTTCCCCTGAGAATCTTTCTCCCGCACACAGACATTAGACAATAGAGAAGACTTTTCTTTGCGGTAATTCAACATATTGTGCTCACACAAATCTATGGATGGCAACTGTTGTTTACCCCCTTCCATTCCCATGAAGGGCGGTCGTCCAAAAACAATTTCAAATGGGCTTAGATTTACTCTGGTTGTTTTTCTCATTCTCATGTACATTAACACAATAAAACCCTTTGTGAACCACATGTCTTTCATCTGCCCTACCATAGCCCCTTTGCCTCCATGGTCTCGCCCATGGAGGCATTTAGCATAATGAGAGAAAAAAAAAAAAAATGTCGGGGTAAACAAGGCTTGCCATCCACGCTCATCCACACATCATTCTCAAGTTTGCAGCCACAACGTCTCCACAGGTTCTTCTCCGCTACTGTAGCAAATGCCTGCATACTCTGTAAGGAAGTCAAAGCATTTGTGTTAGTTTCAGATAATAAAATACATTCTGGTTCCTTTGACTGCTGTGCTGCCGCGGCCTTCGCAGCCATATCTGCTCTTGTGTTTCCTGTTGAAATGAAATCTTTGTTTTTAGTATGCGCTGCGCATTTACAGATAGCAAGTTGTTTTGGCAAGAGAATTGTGTCTAGAAGAGTAGACACAAGAGAAGCATTTAGAATTGGCCGGCCATCAGATTTCAAAAAAAAATTTTTTTTTTATATGTTTCCATAAAGCCCCAAAATCATTCTCAACCCCGAACGTGTATCGTGAATCTGTGTAAATCGTTACACTTTTACCCTCCATAAGCTAGCATGCTTCTGCTAGGGCTACGAGCTCCGCCGCTTGAGCTAAAAAAATTTGATGGCAATGTGCCAGATGTCAATGTTTCGAATTCAGTGGTCACTGCGTAACCAACTTTGTTCAGGCCTGTCTGTGGATCTCTGAACGCAGAGCCATCCACAAACAGGATATGCTCACTGTTTTCGAGCAGTGTGTCCGAAATGTCAGGGCGCGGGGTACATATCTGTTTGAGTGCAGTCAAACAGCAATGATGTTCCTCCCCATCCTCCTCTTTTAGAGGGAGAGTGGCAGGATTCAGCACTCTTCAACGCTTGACCGTGATGTTTGGCATATCCAGCAAAATTGTTTGATACCTCAGCCATCGTGCTGTTGACAAATGTGATGTCTTCTGTTTCTGCAAAATCATGGAAACGGCATGCGGAACCATTAATGTCATGTCAGAATACCCCACAAATTCTCTAGAGGCCATCACAGCCTGTTCAGCAGCTGCCACGACCCTCAGACAGTGCGGCAGGCCTGCTGCTACTGGATCTAATTTGCCAGAGAAATAACCCACTGGTCGCATTCTGTCTCCATGTAGCTACAAAAGAACAGATTTTTTTTTTTTTTTTTTTTTTTTTTTTCTCCATAGTATCTCGTTCTGTTGCGAAGTGACGTGCAATGCAAATTGTCAGGCATCATAAAATCTGTACCAAATGACAGCGTTCTATTTTTTTCCCAATTCACAGATTGTTTTTGGCCACTCAGTTTTGGTTATGTGCCATTTGTAAACCCATTTTTGGTTCTGTTTTCAAATACATTTGCTCACCCTCTCTCACTACAATGCCTGAGGGATCTGCAACCATTACCAAATTTAATTTGCACATTAAATCTTGGTCCAGAATGGGTACTGGGCATGTTTTTGAAGTTAAAAAATGCATGCTTCAGCATGTGGCCCCCTTCCGTCTCACACTTTAGTGGCACAGTGAACAGTTCTGTTATATAATGTCCTGATACAGACAAAGAACCATGCGTTTTGTTTGTTAGCGCTGGTTCACATGGCAAGTCACATGATCGCAAAACAGATCGGGTCGCCCCTGAGTCTACCAAAAATGAAATCATTGTCCCTTCAACTAGCAGCGGATATTCAGGCATGTTTAAAAATCCCTTACTGCTATACATAATCAAACATTTGTCAAAATCTTCTCTGTTTGTTTCAGAAACACACAAAGAGGTGCAAGCTTTTTTTTTTTTTTTTTTTTCATTGCATTATCAGTGCATGTGTTCAGGTGTGGGTGCGTTTGTGTGTGTGTTTGATATTAGTAAATGTGTACTTCCCTTTGCGGCGGTTTTTGCATCCTTGGCCGTGGTCCACCCGATCTCCTCCTGCTCTCCGCATCCTTTTTCCTCAGTCAGCCTTTCGCAGTTCAGGGCAGTTTATTGCCAAATGTCCATCCATTTTGCACTTCCTGCATCTCGTGCACTCACGAACAATGTGGTCATCAGCTCCGCACAGATAACAGCCATTTTTATCTGAATTGTGTCCCCATATGTTCCCGCTGAATCTTTGCGGTCTTTGCACGGCTGCCAACTGCAATTCTTTTATTCTTGACCTTTCCTTCTTTGCCCTCAGCTCATCTTCCGCGTGCAAGGCATGTTTCATGATGGTGCTTACTCGTCCTTCAGTCCATTCAATATAGCTGTGTTTCACGGCTTGGGAAATCTCAGGTCTCAGTCCATTCAAAAGACTATTCGCCAAACAACTTTCCCACGTGGTTGGTCTGTCGCCACGATCTGCTGGTTCCTTTAACCCGCTGTGCTTGCAAAACACACTGTAGAGTCGCTCATAATAAACTTGAACGCTCTCACCTGGTTCTTGACGGCAGTGGCTCACTCTGGACATGTCAATGCGCGCTGGAAATGCTCTCCTCACAGTCTCAGTCAGTCCCATCACAGCTGCTCGATATCCGTCGTTTGAAGCATGATACCAGTTAACGTGACTTCGTCTGTGATCTGCTGCTGGTAATTCTGCGCTGATCTTGTGCCAGTTCATTCCTCCCAGCTTTGCCATCATGATTCTTTTCAGTTCATTTAGCGTCGGGCTGAACTCTTGGCAGAATGTCATCAGTTCGGTGGCGAAACGGTCCCCTGCGTCGTCGGGATTCGGCAGGTGGGCCATTGCCTCTTTCATGTCGGTTAAATTCCAAGGGCGGTATACTAATTCTATTGAATTTGTTCCCATAACTTCCACCATGGGTGCTGTGATGCTCACCCGCTCTTCCTTCGCAGTTCTGTCCCAGTTCTTTGTTTTCTTCGGACTCTGGATCTCAAAATCTTCCTCTTCCTCTTCCTCTTCCTCGTCGCTCTCTGTGAGGGTATCAGGATTCAGATCGAAGTCCCCGTCTGACTCCAGCATTCTGGCTCGTGCATGTGTGTTGGAACGTAAAACATATGATTGCGCACCTTTCTTTCTTTGCTTTGTCTTCCGGATCACTAGTCTCTTTCTCCTTCCGGACGGCAGTGTTTCTTTGCCCCGGAAGCTTTCAGCTGCGTGCGCCCCCTCTGCTGTTGGCTCGGCTGCGCATGCTCCTCCTTCTGTTGACCGTTCAGCTGTGCGCGCTCTCTCTTCTCTCATCTCAGCGGCGCGTGCTCCCCCGTCTCTCTGCTGGGGAGCTGGAGTTGGTTTGGCTGGTAGAATTGGTTGGTTCGGTGGAAACGGAGAGCAGTCGAGGTCGGGGTCCACTTTCAGGCCTTGGAGCTCCGCATTGGGATAAATTGTGTAGCTCGGCGGTGTTTCATGTGGAAAAGCACAAGCATAAGATGTGTTAGTAATAGTAATCTCATTCTGTGGAGGCGCAGTCGCCTTTTCTTCATTTTTCTTTTCTTTTTTCAACATTCTTCTTTCCCTATTATCTGCCTCTTCCACCCAGCAATTAATTGTTTTCTCACATTTCCCACATACATGTTTTTTAGCACAACCCTTCGTTATGTCACTCCCTTCTTCGATCGACAATTTTACCGTTTTCAACCTTGTACTACTAAGTGTTCCTTCTTTTGGGAAATCATGATATTTGATCAACTTTTCTATATCTTGCATGCATCTTTGGCCATATAATTTTCTCATTTGACAAAATACCGGTGTCTCATATTCAGCTAGCTTGCTTTGGGATTTCCCCATATTGGCAGTCTGATTCTGTTGCTTTTCGCGCGCGCGCTATTAATCTGTTGGACGTCTCCGTACAGATCTGATCTCTTCACCCAAGATCAGCCGGGCGGACGCTCTCAATAGCGCCCTATTTGGGACCGCACACAACTCAGTCCCCGGACCGCACACAACTCAGTCCCTCTAGTCCCCGGACCGCACACAACTCAGTCCCTCTTATTCGCCCACGTGATTTCAGTTTTTTTTTTTTTTTTTTTTTTACCTCGTAAAAAACATCAGTTCACGCTGCATTTGCCACAGATTCAGACTCCCCTTATGGTTTATCCCTATCAATTCAATTTTCAATTTAACCAAATTCTATTTAAAAAAAAATCTCCCCCTGAATTTTCCAAGTTTGTCTCTTACCAGCAGCTCCCGTTGCCGTCTCGGGTTCTTTTCTCTTGATTCCAGTGGTCGTCCTCCCGGACATACACAGCACCGGCCCCTCGTCCCTGAATCTAAACGGGGTTAGGGCTGACTTGGGTCAGGATTGCAGGTCACCGGTGCTGCCCAGGTCCAGAAGGTCCGTCCAAGGAATCCCACTTCTGACACCAAAATTGTTGCGGCAAAAATGAATTAGCTGACATCACTAGTAAGAGACAAACCTTAGGAGAATTCACTTTATAAAGATTTTATTTCTTGCAAGAAAGAGTCCACAGTCGACACAACCATACAATGTCTGCCCCGAGTGTGAACTAAGGACACAAGAGAACCCACAAACATTTATACCCCCAATGTTTGAGCAACTCTTCTCAGTACTTTTCCATACAGGGTGAAAGTGACAATACACATACACAAATGGCTAGTGACAATACACATACACAAATGGCTTCCCCTTCTGTCTTTAGAACTAATTTAATTAACAAGCAGGAAACACAATGGTCCCCCTTCTGTCTTTGAACTTATTTAAATTATCCGATACCCTAGGTTTGAGAAAGCTCTCAGTTTGGGTGTCTCACCGTTACCCCCCTGGATTTCAGCAGACACTGTGTCTGTTGAGCTCAGAGAGGTGTTTTGCATAGCTTGAAGCAGATATTGGCATATTAAATTTTTCCCCAACATGATGTTACCACTGCGTTGGCCCGGGACATTCAAAATAATGTTTCTCCCTCTCCCTCTTACTGCAGCATTGCCTTCCATTTTGTTGAAGATACATAAACTCACCTTTTGCCTTTTTATAGTACTTGCACCTGATTGTTGAGTTTACAGTTAAGCACCTGAGTGTCTGAACACCTGACGGCTGTGTTTGATCAATTGGTTTATGTGTGTGGTATTTTGGACAGCAGTGTCTTAAAATGGCAAAGAAGTGACATTATGTTAGATTTCTGTGTGTAATGTAGAGAAGTGTGTTTAGTGTTGTGCAAAACAATAAGTGTAGTGTTTTGCAAAAAGTGTGAGGCTGAGAATGTGCTTATAGTTGTGCAGATCTAGCCTTGTGTTTTGCTCCTTGGGTGTTAGGTTTTGCTAATTGCGGGAAAAGTTTAATTTTAGTGTGTAAGCAATCGTAAAAAACTGTAAACTTGTGTTCAAAACAATAACATCATACAAAACTGAATAAGACAGAAATATGCTGCATTTCTACAGTAATATAGTTATGAAATATATTCTGAATCTAAAAAATCAAATACTATCAAAGCAATTAGATGAAACTAAACACCTACACAAGCATTAGTCTCTCCATTTCATTACCATCAACTCAAAAGGGGAAACTCAGGAATAATTTTGTTCTGCAATGTAAACATGGACCATGTAACATAAACTGCAGTGAATTATAAACAATAGAGAGTGTCATTCTTGTTTTATAAAGAAATCTTAAAAAAGAAAACAATGTATAATGCTAACTGATGTTAGTGTTTATAGGTCGATGTTTTATAAGTGACAAAGCGTGTTTGCTGGGTGAAAACCTTTGCTAGTGTTCTGGAAGAATGAGTTGATTTGAGACATGAATGAAGTGTTTTGGTAGATTTAGTGCATTTTTAATTTGTGAAATGAACTGCTGTGCCAAGATGAAAGTTGGTTAGGAGAACTGTGTGAAGAGTTTTGAAAAAGTTGCCTAAGTATTGAGAAATGTCCTAGCATCTGTAAAAAAACTGTAAAGAATTATGTTCTAAAAATGTAAATAAATCATCTGAAAGAATGTCACTCTTTTCTTTGAAGAAAATATTACTTTGTATGAAGTCACTGAAATTGTTCAAACTGTAAAAATGAAAAGTTTGTATTTTCTGTGTTGGTGTTTGATGCTAGTGTTTTTACTCTCAGTGTGTTCTGAGTGACAGTGTGTGTTATCACAGTGAGGGTTGTGCATAGTGTTTGGCTGCACTGAGCCTGTTTTGAGCCATGTGTTAACTGTTTAGCTCAGGTGACTGTTGGTAGTGCAGACTGTAGTTAGAGTTTTGCACATGTAGCTCCAGTTGTGCTCACTGTCGTTTAGCAACCGAAAAAAAACTGTAATTTTCTCTCTAAAGGTCCTTTCCCTCTCACTCATTTCTCTCCCTCAATTTTTTCAAAAACAAAGTATCATCCATTTTATGCATATTTTCATGACAATTTATAACAATACAAATTTTCTTCAAAACAGAGTTTATGCATTGTATCCATAACTTAACTTTGGTATTAGTAAGATCACAGTAGTCAGGTACATTACATGCTTCCTTTATTACTTGATCGAGTACTTTTGGAGTGTTTGGCTTTTGGCATTTCATGTCTGAGGCTGCACCCTCTGGAGGTTGCATTTGTTGTTTAGAGAAGTAATATTATAGGATTGACATTTCTTGCGAGGCATAAATTGCAGTAATTTCTTTCATACTATGGAAAAAAAAAGGTTGCTTATCTGAAATGAGACAGCCTCAATGTATGCGGCTGGCAAATGCGAGGGTACAGCCTTTGATTTTGAACTTTGATTTTGCTCAAGTGTTTTTATTCACTCCTTCAAGTGGACTTTTAGTGGGCTAAAGTAGGGAACAGTAAATGAGAATAAATGAGGTGAGATGAAATGAGGTCATTTCAGACAGCTTTTTCAAACTCTTCCTAATCAAACAGACCAGGTACAACTCATTAGCTCATTAGTAGAGACTCTTAAAGGAACACTCCACTTTTTTTGAAAATAGGCTCATTTTCTAACTCCCCTAGAGTTAAACAGTTGAGTTTTACCGTTTTCGAATCCATTCAGCCGATCTCCGGTTCTGGCGGTACCACTTTTAGCATAGCTTAGCATAGTTCATTGAATCTGATTAGACCGTTAGCATCGCGCTTAAAAATTACCAAAGAGTTTTGATATTTTTCCTATTTAATACTTGACTCTTCTGTAGTTAAATCGTGTACTAAGACCGACGGAAAATAAAAAGTTGTGATTTTCTAGGCTGATATGGCAAGGAACTATACTCTCTTTCTGGCGTAATAATCAAGGAACTTTGCTGCCGTTCCATGGCTTCAGCAGTGCAATGATATTACGCAGCGCCCGTGAGCCCCTGCTTGCACAGGGAACGTGCCTTGCAACCATGGAGACGTTTGTGAGAGACGCTGCGTAATATCATTGCGCCTGCTGCAGCCATGATTCGGCAGCAAAGTTCCTTGATTATTACGCCGGAAAGAGAGTATAGTTCCTAGCCATATCAGCCTAGAAAATCGCAACTTTTCATTTTCTGTCGGCCTTAGTACACGATTTAACTACAGAAGAGTCAAGTTTTAAATAGGAAAAATATCAAAACTCTTTGGTCATTTTTAAGCGCGATGCTAACGGTCTAATCAGATTCAATGAACTATGCTAAGCTATGCTAAAAGTGGTACCGCCAGAACCAGAGATCGGCTGAATGGATTCGAAAACGGTAAAACTCAAATGTTTAACTCTAGGGGAGTTGGAAAATGAGCCTATTTTCAAAAAAAGTGGAGTGTTCCTTTAAGACCCAAAATGGATGGGTCCTTAATGTGTGCTTTTGGTGTTCCTTCACAATCAAGGTTGGGAAACTGCTATTTTGAACAGTTTTTAGATAAAGGCCTACAACTAGATGCTGGAACATGAATGCAAGGGTTTCAGTCATTAATAAGCTCAATCACTGACACTGGTTAAAGGGTGCTTGTTATATAAAACTTATTTACATTGTTCAGACAAATTCAAATACAGCAAAGTGTACTGCTCACTGTTAACATCACCTGTTTACCATTTTCTGTTTTTTTCCCTACCCTTTTAAGCTGGTAGAAGATTTTACTTGCATCAAATATCAGACCATATTCTAGACCTTGAAGAAAGGTCTAATACAGTGGTTCTCAACTTTTATCCTAGGGACCGACCACAAATTTTGTATTTCTTCCTTAACACACTTGATTCAGATCATCAGCTCAAGAGCTTCAGGAACAGGCCCGAGTGTGTCAGATAAGGGAGAAATGTGCTTGATACTGCAATAACAGAGTGCAGACCATTAAACAAATTATTTATTTCAACTAAACTGAACAATCAGTACAGTCCAATGCATGTCTGTAGCACAAGATTACATCTAGTTGTCTAGTTTTTCAGAACATGTGGATGTCCATTTACAATCTTTTCATTGCACGTTCAGCTCAGCAAAGCCCGCCACGGTTAACGGTGCTGCGTCCTTTTGCATCCCTTTCCTTTGAGCCAGCCGACCTTGACTGAGCATAGAGAAGAACTGAAACCTGTGTCCCATTTTCTCAGGGTTGATTAGCATGTCATAGCTGTTGATGAGCTGTGCTCTGGTGGAGGGGTCATGACAGCTCCTCAAGAGGACCTAAAACAGAACATGACAAAACAAAGGTCATGAGTTAAAACAACAAAACTTTGCCAAAAAATATGGCTAAAGACTAAGTACACTGTGACATTTTAGGGAGATTTGTTTTGGGTCAGTTATTAAAACACATACACTACACCAGTGGTTCCCAACCACGTTCCAGGAGGCCTCTCCTTTATCTGACACACCCATTTCAGGTCTTGGAGTCTCTACTAATGAGCTGATGATCTGAATCAGCTGTGTTTGATTAAGGAGACATAGAAAACATGCAGTGTTGGAGGGCCTCCGGGAATGTGGTTGGGAACCACTGCACTACACCATTGGTTTTATACACAAATATTTATCAAAACTAACCCTAATAGAAAAGTTTATGAATTTTTACAAAATAAAATTTTGGGGTCGGTAGTCTCTTGTGCTCACAAAGGCTGCATTTATATGGTCAAAAATAAAAACTGTAATATTGTGGAATATTATTACAATTAAAATGAACTTTTCTATTTTATTATAATGTAATATGTAAGTTATTCCTGTGATAGAAAAGCAGCTTTTTCAGCATCTTTTACTCCAGTCTTCAATGTTATTGGTCTTTCAGAAATCATTCTGATATGCTGATTTGGTTCTTTTTATGATTAATGTTGAATGTTTTGTAGAAATCATGGTAATTTGTGTACTTCTTTTAAAAGCATCCAGACATAAATACTGTCATTCTCACCTGCAGGCGGGAGTCAATGCCCATGTTCTTCAGGAAGGATCTTTGTGTGATAGGTCCCAAGCAGGTCACCTGATTTCCTGTAATTTTCCTCAGGTAACTGAAGTCCACATCTGCTGTCAAGTCTGCCATGCCAGGTGCCTCCAAGACATTGTGGAGTTGATGGTCTTTAAAGCCCTGCCACAAAAATAAACTTTAACAACAAATTCATACAGGAAAAAAATGTAAAAAATTAGTTCCATGCAGGTTACAAGTGAACTAGGACTTGGGCTGCTCCATTTAAACCCACTGCACAGATTCTGCTAGTAGTAGGCACTTGCTAAATGTAAGCAATAACGTACATCCAAGTAAATGAGACACTTTGAGAATTGGCGAGGGAAAGGCAAAAAAAAAAAGAACCCTCATGTCATTTCCTTGTCTCATTCCAATTTTTTTGTTTTGACAATGGACGATTCCCAGAGGGTTGCGGTTTTATATTGTTATATTATATTGTATTAAACTAGCTGTCTAGTTCAAATTCTATGCAACAACAACAAGCACTCCTCCACAGGACACGTAATATAGTAGTTCTTCTGTGTCTATGGTGTAAGAAAAAATTATGGGGACACTAAAGATTGAAAGAGGAAGAACTTGCAGCATAGCAGCACCTTGGTTTCAATGGAGTCAGGATGGACACTGAACACCTAAACTTTTATACAGTTACAATTTACTTCTCCATGATCTGTATGTTAATGAAGCCCCATTGAGATGTCAGTGTCCCAAACCTGCTCCCATTGTACAGTTGATAACAATTTGCAGAAATGGTGCAGAAACAATTAAAGTGTTTACTTAGATCTTCTCTGATAAATCGGTAACACTTTACAATAAGGTTCATTAGTTAAACATTAGTTAATATATTAACTAAAATGAACTAACCATGAGCAATACATTAATGTTAACGAAGATTAGCAACAAGTTAGTGAAAATACAGTTGTTCATAGTTTGTTCATGTTAGTTCACAGTGCATTAACTAATGTTAACAAGATTTTAATCATGTATTAGTAAATGCTATATAAGTGCAGTTCATTATTTGTTCATGTTAACTAATGTAGTTAACTAACGTTAACTAGTGAACCTTATTGTAAAGATCAATGGGTTGATACAAGTATAATGAAATCAGATGAAGTTGAATCACATTTTAGGGCAGGACACTAATTTCTTACAACGGACATGACAAACATACAAAAACAGCTGATATAAGCCTGGAATTTCCCGTGTTTGTTTGTTTATAGTTTAATGCCATGCCAGTTACCCTGGCTATATTCATGGTGAGAAAAAAAAAAAAAATTAAAAACCTATTTTAATTTATCTCAGATAAAATTTCTAAAAATAGATCTGGTCTTTCTTTATAATAAGAGTCAACTGAAAAATAAAGAATTCAAACAGAGTTCAATCTATCACAGTCCATCAAAACATGCTTTAGTGATAATGGATTCTGGCACAAGGGGCATAAAGGGGGATCTTAACCCGTTAACAGAAACCCTATTCGACAACATGTGTAGGTAATATGATCACAGTGATTTTCAAAATGGAAACAACTTTTTACACCAATTACAGGATTGATTTTGTAAAGGAATTTGACAAAGTGAAGTGAAATCCTACTTACAGCTCAAAATTTAAATGAGTGGCATAGGCTTAAAGGGATCGATAAGAATTTAGGTATTTTTACAAAGAAAAATCTTCCAGAGTGCAGCTTTAAAGGGGTCAAATGATGCTTAATATTTTCCTTTTCCTTTAATTAATAATGTATCTGTTTGTGCACAATCTGCAAAGTTACAAAGCTTGAAGTCTCCCACAAAGGGATTTATTTGAACAAAGAACCAACCTAAAATGCCTCAAAGTCCAGAAATTACCGTCACAATGTGAAATATTAGCATAATGCCTACTCAAAGGCATACACAAAGAGATAAGACAAGGCTTCTGTGACTTGTAGTGTTGCTGCAATGTCATGGAGACGCTGTGGGTTTGGATGCGAAAGCTAAAGCCTTCCGAAAACAGATGAAATAAGGAATCATTGGTTAAGATTTATTTATAGCACTGTTTCTAAACAGTACAACCCAAAAGTTTACTTGCATTTTTTGGAGGACAGCTTCCTGAACTTGGGAGAACACAATGCCGGCTATACACAAGTCGGTTCCAATTGATTTGCTTGATCATCCACATATTCAGAATGTGACTCAGGCTCTAATTCAGACGGTAAAATAGTTGACATTATTAATTGTTTTATTTTTAATTGCTTTAAAAGCCTTGGATGCTGAAACTATTTGGTAAAGCAATTATGGTAAGGGGCATTACATTTTCGACACGCTTAAGGTGTTTGCCCAAATACAACACACGGAGTCAGCTGCATGAGCACTCTGGGCTTTTTCGGAAAGAGGGGCTTTGTAGAAACCGGAATTCAGATCATTTCAGACAGACTGGGATTAGAGGTGTTGCAATAATTATGTTATGTGAAAAATGTTAACCTATTATACAGTATTACAGCCAATAAACAAAATCAGAGAAAGCCTGAGAGAGATGACAATCATGGCACTTACTCTGAAAGTATCAGTTTTTGTTCCATCATGCCCATAGTCTACAATCAATGCTGCGCCTCCGTCATCAGCAATCCGATTGGCCAGTTTCTGAACAATGACTCCACCTTCTGGACACACTTCCACATGCTGCCTGTTTTCATCTTTCTAAAAATAATAATTGATAGAGTTCACTGACAAACAAGAATGTACAAGAGGATGAAACAGAAAAATCTTTTCAAATAACATGTTTTACATTTATTTTTTAAAAAGCTCAAATATCTGACGTTATTTAGAAACATGGGCATGATGATCTACAGGGGTCATCGCTCTGAGGATATTTAATGTTGGATGTTTTTTCTTAATGACACCACTCCATGGGTGTCATTAAGCAATTGTTGTTGACGTTTTGTGTGAATGTACATATTTGCTATTTATTTATTACATATTTTATCCTTCTTTTTATCCTGACTATCTTGGAAAGCATTTTGGTTAACTGATGTTGTTTTTAAATTAACTCTAGAATTAAAATTGTAAAATGGACTTGCATTTCTTCTCATCTGCTGACTTCATGACAAATGTTCTCAGCAAAGGAGGAAGAACTCACTTGTATAAGCATGCTGGAGGCCAGTGTAGGACTGTGAGAAACCACAAATCTCAGTTTTTCTGGACTTTCAGGATCAATATCAACCATCACCTCCCGCCAGCCTTTCTCTGTTCTCTAAAAGACCAAAATCCTTTTTATGTAATGCTAATGTTTAATTTTGAAAATTATTATTTAAAATTAACTTATGCTAAGATTTTTAATATTTCATGTGAATACTTAATTTTACAATCTGGTGTACCTGAAACTTGTGAATGGGTAATGCATCAAAAAACTCATGGGCAAGGAAGACACTAAAACCTGGCAAAAGGAAAACAGACTTTGATTACAACAAGAAAGCATCATTACCTTATCAAGGAGAGAGTTTTTTTCAGTTTGATGCGTTCATACCCCTCGGGACATCCTCTATCCTGTGGTACCAGTATATAGGCAGGCCAGTACATGTGGTGCCACTGCGGTAAACAGGCTGATCATCATTACATGTCCACGTCTGATCTCCAGTTAGACATTTGGCCTGAAGTTGGCTTAACTTTGGGCTGACCTCCACAAGATGAACAGAGATATCTGTCTCTCCCAGGACAGCTTTTAACTGACTGAAAACCTGGAACATATGAACACGACACTTGCTCAATTGAAGCATCCCCACAGTTGTAATCACCTAAAGCATTCCTTTGGTACTCTAAAGTGCACAGTTAAAAATTTTAATGTGAAATTACAGTATATTCCAGGTTAATAATTGCATTACTTTCACAGTAATTTCACAGTATTACTTCTCTTGGTATTACTTGGTATTACTTAACTGCACCCTCAGAAATGTATTGTAAAATCTACAGTACTTTACTGCAAATTTCAGTCAAGTTTTTACAATTGTATAGGTAAAAAAAGAAAAAAAAAAAGCTTGGTTTCACTTCGTTTTTCATTATTTTGTACTCTTCAGAGTGTATCTTTTTTATTATTATTATTTGTTTAGTGTCACCAGTGTTTTGTAGTATTGATGTCTGTGCATAGGTGATGCTTATAAGAAAAAAAGTAATGTGTTGCAAGATGATGTCACTATTTTGAAAGATCAATCTACAAACAGTTATGAATTTGAAATAAGATATAAGTAAATCTTCATGCTAAAATAACATTAAAATTAAATCATTATATTCATGCTAAGAATAGTTTGACTGACTTAAGATCAGCTAATTGGCAGAGATCAGCTGACCTAAGATCAGCTTATTTTATATTTTAGCTTGTTTTAACAAATGTTTCAGTTGTCACCCTTCTGACTGGCTAGATCAGAAATTTGAATATGAATATAGTAGGGCTGTGTATCGCCAACAATGTCACGATACGATACACATCACGATACTAAAGCCACGATACGATACGTATCGCGATATGGTTCAATTTAGAATTTAAATTTCTTTTGAGCAGAGTTTAGTAACAGTAATATGTGTTTATTGAATAACCAAGTGTTATAACAGTCGTGATAACTGAAAAACTATTTTGTTTTTGTCATTAAAAAAAACAATTATTTAAATTAAATATTAAAAAATTGTCACAAAAAAAGCTTCTTTTAAAAGCTTGCTTTTAAAGTCACTCCCTCAGTAACTGAATTGACAATTATAGTGACACTGAAGCATATCAACAAAGCTCAATGACTAATTTCACTTGCAACAGTAAGTTGACTGTAAGAAAACTAAGTTGGTTGATTATATCGGCTATAATATTATAATAATGTCTATACTGCCTGTTTTTTTTTTTTTTTCATCTGTGTAGTTAAATCAACTCAAAATATGTTCCAGAACAACATACGTTTTTATTAACAAAATATGGGCTACATGAGTTTACAATACACACTTAACAATAAGGTTCATTTATAAAACATCAGATAATGTATTAACATGAACTAACTTGAGCAATACATACTGTATTAGTTCATCTTTGTTAATGTTAGTTATTAAAAAATACAGTTGTTGATTGTTTGTTCATGTTGGTTTACAGTGCATTAACTAATGTTAACAAGATTTACATGATGCGATGTGACCGCAAAGGGCACTTTCACTTTCACTTTCACGATCAAAGTGCATGCCACTGATAAGCATTGTAAATGCAGTATTACAGTATACACATACCAATTAAATGCGCAGGTCTCCTCTCGTGCATCCTCCCCACTGGACGAGGCCAATATCACTTTCGTTTCGCTTTCAGATATCTCTATTATATGTCATCACTGCTTTTACCTTTCTAGATGTAATTACCGAAATCAAAACAGTCCATAAACTATATCCTCACGAAAACGTCAGTCAAGCCAGCTTGCGCGTCAACCTGAGAGGCTTCCAAGTTTCTCGGTTTCTGAATGGACGGTTTGGCTTGATTGACAAACGCTAGCGTTCGGGCATGATTTATATACCATCGACCTGTCCTAAAACGTTAGCATGTTTTGATCGATGATTTGGAGATCGTGTGTTTCTCCGTTCGAGAGCGCATTTCCTGACAAAACAGTTGATTATTTACGAATGAAAGCTCACAGAAACGTGAATGTCTGCTTGCGTTGCCTGCTAGCATCGATTGACGTCACGTGATTGGCTAGATTTAAAAGCAAGACAGACTCGATACGGCAGCTGCTGTATCGATATGTGCATCGTCAGGAGTTCATGACGATGTATCGTTGTATCGATATTCTGAGCACAGCCCTAGAATATACAAGGTCCAAGATTCAAAGCAAATTGAATACTGATCGCCATTGTGGTGACTTCACAACAATTACAGTGGTAAACAATGTAATTTTTTACAGTGACATGGTTCAGAGTCCTGCAATGGGTCGGGTACCCGCGGATACCCGCATAAAAGTGGATAAAACGGGTGGATTGTGACATTCCTAAAATTCACGGGCGGGGATGCGGGCGGATAATTAACTCCTTGCGGGCGGGTAGTAGCGCAGATGAAAAATATGCACAATATTTGTATGTCTAAATTACCATTATACGCAACAACGATATGACATTTGACCCATCACGTCTCCACCACTGAGACAGTGCGACTTCTGTTGATGCTTCTCGTAGCCTAGTTGGAGCGAGCGTTGCATCTCCATGTTTTCTGTGCTAATGCGGTCGTGATGAGTTCATGTAGGCTAACATAAGGGTTGCGCTGTCAAAGAACCGGCAAAAAATGTAGCCTTATGATTATGTAAAATATAGCAAGGATACATGTTAATTGTTTATTATTAAACAAGTGTTTTCTGTGTCAGTGGCTGCAAAGATGAAGTTGACGATGCTGACTCGCGATCGCCGCAGTAGTGAACGCGCCTGAGAGAAATGCACATTTCATTCGGATTACATAAGCAGAGAACAGTCTGTTTTCTTTCGTTTTGAATTGCTCTGTTTAAAAGTAGACATTCCAATATAGATGTATTCCTCAGGTCTGTGAAGCAAGTAGGCTAAGTTACCTTATACGCTGAGTTTTAGTTCATTTATGATACGAGCTCCAGTTCTCCCCGGCGCCTCCGTACGTGTCGTGATCATCTATTGCCTGCTATATTTACTTCTTATTTATTAAATACAAGCAATTGGTTGATGAAATATTGATTAAAATTAAGATACAATTAATACAAAACGAAATTAACTTTAAAGAGTTTTAAGAATTTTTTAAAAGTTAAGAACATAACTTTTAAAAAATAAAGACCTTTAATTGGAATGATTTCAGCGTGTGTGATTTATCACGGGCACAGGTTGGGTAACGGGCCAAATATTAACGGGTCTGGGCGGGTGCAGATTTAATTTTGATATTATCATGGGTGACGGGTCGGATCTGGTGCTGAACTTTGCGGGTACGGGCGGGGGCGGGTATCCAAAAATGGACCCGTGCAGGACTCTGACATGGTTAAAGACAACTTTATAATGTGAATTCACAGTAAAAGCAGTAAATTACTGTGATGCAAGTATCATTTTGCTGTTGATTAAAGGGATAGTTCACCCAAAAATGAAAATTTGATGTTTATCTGCTTACCCCCAGCGCATCCAAGATGTAGGTGACTTTATTTCTTCAGTAGAACACAAATGATGATTTTTAACTCCAACCGCTGCCGTCTGTCAGTCAAATAATGCGAGTGGATGGGAACAATAAGAGTCGAACAATGAACAATAAGAGTCGAAAAAATATGCACAGACAAATACAAATCAAACTCTGCGGCTCGTCATGACACATTGATGTCCTAAGACACAAAACGAACGGTTTGTGTGAGAAACCGAACAGTATTTATATCATTTTTTACATCTAATACACCACTATTTCCAACTGCATTCAGCACTTGTTTAGTGAGGTCTGATCGTGCTCTGACAACAGCAGTAATGTCTAGCACTCATTGAAGTATATGCGCGAGACATCACTGCCATTGTCAGAGTGCGATCAGACCTCACTAAGCGACATAGTGGTGTATTAGAGGTAAAAAATGATATAAATACTGTTCGGTTTCTCGCACAAACCGATCGTTTCGTGTCTTAGGACATCAATGTGTCGTCACGAGCCGCAGGGTTTACTTTGGATTTGTCCATGCATGTTTTTTCGACTCTTATTGATCCAAGTTCCCATCCATTCCCATTATTTGACTGACAGACGGCAGCGGTTGGAGTTAAAAATCATCATTTGTGTTCTACTGAAGAAATAAAGTCACCTTCATCTAGGATGCGCTGGGGGTAAGCAGATAAACATCAAATTTTCATTTTTGGGTGAACTATCCCTTTAACAGGAATTTATAAGAAAATGACCCAGCATGCATTCATTTCACTATAAATTTCTGACTACAGTAATTTATTGTAAAATAATACTCTTTAATAATCCTGTAAATTCCTGGCAATTTTTTTTAGTGTGTATTTGTGCAGTAATTATGTTTTGCGTTACAACTGCATTCCTTTTAATGACAGTTAACAACAGAGAACTTTAATTCTTGATGACAATGTGCACAAAAATCTTTTAAATGTCAATATTTCATATTTATTTAAATTTTAAAATAAATTCAAATTTTTTTTTTGTTTTTGCTTTTGCTATGTGTTCTTCATCATCATTAAGCATTATAGGAGAAGCCGTCATTGTGGCACACAATTTTACTTACATTTTAAAAGTTTTATTATTGTGAAGATTTTGAATGAAAAACCAAGAGGTAATTTTTTTACACATACTGTTTTGCTCACATTTACCAAAAGTGCCAATATTATTGCATTTTATGATGCCTTCCCCTACCAGACAATAGCCATTGGAGTACTTACCCTCAGGATGTCACTGGCTAATGAACCTCTACCTGGTCCGAGCTCCACTAACTGGAACACACTGGATTTCCCCGCTGCCATCCACTCACTGACACACCAGACACCCAACAGCTGTGGAAGAAAGACCATAGTTGTTTTATAAATGTATATGGTTTTAAGACTCAGTGGACATTTCATTCTAAACAATGCTTACCTCACCGAAAATCTGACTGATTTCTGGTGACGTAATAAAATCACCTCCTGCTCCAAGCATGTCATTTTTTACGTAATATCCCTAAAAAACAGAAAACAGACTTGAGCTCTGGTGGAAGAGCATTTACTATCTAATTAGCCAGACAGATGTTCATATGTATTAAGAGGGGAAAAAAAAAAAAAAAAAAAAAATTCAAATACAGAATAACCAGCTTCTAAAAAATCTCAACACTGTTCAATTAAATATTTTAATTTTTTAACAGCCGTCATTATAAATGTGTTAAGTCTGCTTTTTTCCAAATAATCAGATTTTTCTGACTCTATAATGAGAGAAGGGAGAAGGATCAAAAAAGAGATTTGCACAAATATACTACCAAAATGCTAACACTTAATAACTTTCATTAACAAATCATTAACAAACATTATATAAATGTCACGATTATGTTTAGTTTCTGTGTGTCTTTGGTTTTCCCTGTTTACTTCCTTGTTAATTTACTGATTTATTACACCTGTGTCCCATTTAGTTCCCTTGTTTGCTTCTCTCTCTCTCTCTCTCATATTTTATATATATATATATATATATATATATATATATATATATATATATATATATATATATATATATATATATATACACACTGCGTTTCGTTCAGTTCATTGTCCATTATCGTCTTTAGTTAATGTTAACTTAGTTAAATTAGCTTAATTAGTCATTTTAAGCACTTCATACCAATTATTCATGTTAACATATTATTCATTAACTCATAACTACAGTTTGTAAAGGTCACACATTTGGTCTTCGTTTACTGTGGTGTGTATGCAGACTTTTACTATTTGCACATTTTTATAAATCATTTATTTATTATTTGTTCATGTTTTTGCAGTACCCAATATAAAGTTAAAACTATTAATCATTGTAAATGTTTATACATATTTACTATTAATCATATAGTAATTTTAAGGGCAGTCATCTCAATGGCAAAAAAGTGTCTTGAATAACCTGAATTGACCATATTTACATATCTTTACAAATGTATTAATTATTTGTTTATGTTTTTGCAGTACCCATTCTAAAGTTGAAACTATTCATCATTTGTAAATGTTTATAAATGTTTACTAATAATCAAGTAGTACCATTACGGGCATTGGACCTTTAGCTATGGTAACAACATTTGTGCAAAAGGTGGTTAGTTAAGTTTAGCTAAATGCTTGCTAAAGACATAACGCACAATTGTAATTTGGGTGCAAAACACATTTTTATTGTCTCAACACCTAGTATACTATATCCTTAAACAGGATAAATGAGAGGAATCATACATCAACAGGGGAAAAAAATTCAAGAAAATCATTTATCAAAACAATGTAATATAAACAGTTTGAACAGTGTTTCCTTTTACTAATCAAACTGACCCCTGTTCACTGTTGACCCCTTAACCAACCCTTAAATCTACCCATAAGACCAAACTGGTCCCTAACATTACTCTATCACACCTCAACAGCAGCAAAAGTATTTTGCAATAGAACCTGAACACAAGTACTTACCTAACAATTTTTTAATTGTATTTATTTTTTTATTTTTTTGTTGACACAAGATAGTAGTCAAAAACATATAATATAAAGTGGGACCAGACATTCTTATATTGTTCAATTTTCTGTTGAACATACGGATCACTCATAGCTACCACACATCTTTTTGCATTTGTACATTTGTAAATGTAAAAAAAAGAAAAAAGAAAAAAAAAAGTGCATCAGGTTATATATCAACTGAAGTTTTACGACATCTGTAATTCATTAATATGTAATGTTTAATAAGTTCAGTAGTAAACATTAACAAGCAGATTATCTTAAATTTCTAGCTATTTGAATATATATTAACTACTGATCAGTTAAGCATTATATAATGTTTGTTAATGATTTATTAAAAAAAGTTAATATAAAGTGTTACCAAAGATTTATATTAAAAAATGCATTTTTCCTCTTTACTGCATATTTCTCTCTTTTTTTATTATTGGTATGAAAGTAAGATTGTGGGAGTGAAATTAGTGTATTGACAAAATTGTTATAAATAAAACTGTTTGTTCAGTGGTGTTGTTATCACGGTGTCAAAAACAAAAAAGTAATCAGTATTAAATAAATATTGGTACTACATATCAGTTAAAAGTGCAAATAATCTGTTTCAGTTATAAAAAAATGACATCGGTCAAAATGTATTTAGAGGTGGAAGGACAGTATGTCTAGCTAGTAGCTATAAACAGGCTCTAAAAGCTGCTGGGGCAGAGCAACTCTGAAAACTCATAGAAAAGAACCAAAACAAACTTAGGTTATTATTCAGCACAACGGCGAGATTAACAAATAATCAGATGTCTCCTGAAGGGAATATTCCAGTTCAGGAGACATCTGAGTTAGCTGACATGGCAAAGTTACTTATAGGTAGCAGACTATCTAATGTGGATTATTAAAATAAAGTGTAATCTTAGTTTCCACTGTTATGCTGATGATACTCAGCTATATACTTCTTCCAGACCAGATGAAATTTCTAAATGATTTTTAACATAGTGTGTTAAAAACATTGAAGACTAGACAGTAATTTTCTTCTATTAAAATTCTGATAATAGAGATAAATAGGACCAAAATCCTGTACACACAAGCTCTTGGAAAGCATCCTACATTTAGAAGGATGTTCCGTTACTTCATCCTCTACAGTTAAAGATCTGGGTGTTACATTAGACAGCAATTTATCGTTTGAAAATCATACTTCCCATGTTACAAAAACAGCATTCTACTACCTTAGAAACATTGCTAAGTTACGGAATATGTTACCTGTTTCAGATGCAGAAATACTAATTCAGGCATTCATGACCTCAAGACTGGATTATTATAATGCATTACTAGGTAGCTGTCCTGCATATTCAATAAACAACAGTTAGTCCAAAAAGCAGCTGCTGGAGAAAACTTGATATCACCCCAATATTATCATCTCTACAATGGCTACCTATTATGTTCTGTATCAATTATAAAATTATGCTTCAAGCTCCTTTGTATTTAACTGACCTTCTATCACGCTACAATCCATCATGTTCTTTAAGGTCACAAAACTCTGACTCTGACTTTTGAACATACTAAGGATATTCAATCATTTATGAAAAAGTGGTATCGTGTACCCCTAATTTGATCATTCAAATAAGCACTTTGATTACCCAGCCCTAATTGTAATGATACAAAAAGTTTAAGAATTCCATAGAATACAGTATCAAAAGTGAATGTGATATGATACATACCGACACTGGATTAGTGAGTGCCTCCCTCATATACTCAGCTACTGAAATTGGGCCTGTGGCAGTGATTTTGGAAATAAGATGTTTAAGGATGGATATGTTTGACTCCAGTCTCCGGATAGAAGAGTTTGAGCAGGATCTGTTTCCCCATATGGTCCACATCACTACAACAGACAGCACTGTATCATTACTATACAGTTTTCTTAGTTGCTGTGACTTTGTCATCTCTCTCTACAAAAAGATTAATCCCTGGACTGAAGAGAACAAAAGAAATTAATAAAAAAGCACGTCTTTGCAATACATTACATTTTAAATTATATTTAAAAAACAAAAATAAAACTTTTAAAAGCTTTAATAAAATTTCACAATATTACTGTTTTACTTGGTGAGAATAAGAGACTTCTTTCAAATATCTAAATTATTCCAAACTTTTGTATGTACTGTATGTGTATACCCTAACTTATATGCAAGCAAAAAGGTATGAGAGGCCATGCTGTATTGTGAATACAATCATGACTGAAGGGAATTGTTTGGCATGAAGTCCCTGACAACATTAATAATGACAGGGAATATGATGAATATTGGATTTTTTTTAATTATTACTATTTTTTCATTTCAAATACATATAAAAATAAAATACAAATACAAGTGTTTGTATTAGTAGTAAACTGACCAAAACAGTAGTAAACTGATCAAAAACAGAATAAATCAAATGACTTCGCCTTCCTTTTCACTTCATAATAAAAAACCCATGTCTGCCGTTGTGCCACCCTGACATTTGAGAATATACAAATTCCCGAAGAAAAGTTTTTCAATTATCTCAACAGCTTTAAAACTACTGATATTTATACAATGTGTTTATATGAAAGGTTTCAAACATTAACTTATTCCATAGTATTTAATTTTTATTATTAAAATAACATTTTAAATAGTTTTCCTAGTCAGTTAATTTGTGCGGAAGGTTGGGCCACCTTACATTTTTAGGGTTTAAGATACCAACACAAATAATATTTATTATTTGAATGTACTGAAAATTAATTCATAGGCTTTAGAGAACAAAGTGATACATGTCATGAATTTATCAAATTATTTTAAAAAGAAAATAATGCACTAGGACACTTGTAGCTTACAACTGCACGCTTTGACAAACATATAAAGCCCTGTTTCGGACTAGCATACAGTATTACATGCGAAATGTACGCAGTAGACTATGTGCAGTAGTATTTACTAGTTGTTTGATCAGACCTCAAGTTTTATTTTGAGTGACACTCGTAGAGCTGAGCACGTAACGTAATGAGATCAAGAATGCAGCACACACTACTGTCGGAAACATTTATCACAGCAGAATGAATTTGTTTTGGTGTTCAAAACGTTAGTATTTAATTACCAATATAGTGTATCACTCTCAGCAAAATAAACTCATCTCACCTTCTGGCATTACCCGCTTCAGCCTCAGCACAGTCCTCATGCTGCTCTCATTAACAACTTATTTCATAACCCGAAATTATAAACATTTATGACGAAGGTGAACATCGATGTGCTCCACACACAGCGCTATCACATATCCTTCATTCGGAATCGTCTTCTTCTGATTCTTGGCAGATCGCACTTATCAGTGCATTACTGCCATCTCCTGGCAGCTTACAATAGTACCGTTCATCTCTCCCGCGTATCCAAGGGAGATCTTATTTTATTTATTGATGCTCAAAACAGTGCACAAGTAATAACAAATAACAACAAAATACAAAAGGAAAAAGAAAAGAAAGTCGCTGCTTTCATTTCCTGCTGATTATTAAAAGTAAAAAACGTCAGGCTGATACAACGCTCCTGATATCATAATGAAGAAGAAAGCCTCATTAAAAATCCAGAGGGAAAAAAAAAAAAAAAAAAAAATATATATAAATATATATATATATATATATATTTATATATATATATATAGTGGGTTCCCTATATTATTACATTAATAATTATTATTATTTAGTTGGATTATTAGGATTTTTGGTCTGGTTTTAATACAATTTACCAAAAACCTATTATACTATTAATAGTAGTAATAGTAAACATTGTAAAAAGCAGTTCAAAACAAGACTTTACAAAAGCATATTATAAAAATAAAACAACATAAATATGAGAAGATAAATAAAATGGAATTTAACAAATATTTTTAACATTTATTATTGTATTTAATATTTTCATTTTCACAAGCCGTTTATACTGTATACAGAAATGACAATTTTTTAACTATTATTTTGTATTTTAGATATAAGTGGCTCATCGCCGCTGCCGTTTATTCGCACAAACACAGCACGCTTTCTTCAGACTGACACCTCAGTTTCTCGGGGTGAGAGGTTTAAATGTGATATAACAGATTTGTAGAACAACTACAGCAGATTCAGTAAAACACAAATGAACAAAAACAGCAAAATTTGGTCATAGTGCTTTTAATGAAACTTTAATGAAATTTTTCAATGAAACTAATGAAACATCTTCACAACAAATGAAGAAAATACTATTAAATACTTATATAAAAAAACTAAAATAATATTATATAAATAAAAAATAATCAGCAGCAGCTAGTGGTTATATCTGAAGCAGTAGTGCGACTCCAGCTAAGGTCCATTTGGATGGACTGTCTTTCGTCTTTAGGTTGAATGTCCAGACGTATGTGGGTCCACGCTGTCTGGTCTTATACACGGGACACTGGTACAGACTTCGTGCGTCCTGTTTGTCCACAGGAATTGCTTTTATGAAAATCACTGGCATCATGGGCATGAGCTCCTTCAGACGGGCGTCCACTATAATTCCAGCCTGCAAGACACACATTATTCTCTTTAGTGTGTTCAGGGAAAATTATCAGTTTCATCAGCACTTTCAAGAGTTTATTTAGAAACATTTAAGTTGACAGTAATAACTCTATATGATAAATCACTCTATATGACTATATATATGACTCTATATAACTCTATATGATTTCATAATATAGTAAGTCATTAATGTGCATTTAAAGAATTGTCTTGTTAAAAGTACGGTAGTTTGCATCGTCCTTCACTAAACTACTTGAGCACTTTTCTTTGCCAAGATTTCAGTAGAAACAACAAGGTCTCCTTAAACAAGGAGAACTCAGTTAATTGAAATTAAGAAAATTGGTTAATTAACTCTCTTCTGCTCCACAGATGACAGACCAAAGATTGCAAAGTATTAGAGGGACGAATGCAAATAATGCTGACGGAGCAGCATCCATAAAGGACACAGTTTATGATTTCTCCTCAAATGAACACTCTAATTGACTTGCGGCTGCAGTAAAGGTTTATTGTGTTTTTAAATAGTGATCGTTTTATGACTCTCTGAATAAATAGTCACTGAAACACTAAAGCTATCCTCGCACACTTCACTAGCTGTATTAGTTTAGACAATTCATCAATAAACACTGTTGGGATAATGGGGTGAATTTCTTTAGTTTCAGGGCCTGAAAACTTCATGCTCACGTCTTCATGCTCAACTCTTTAAGCAGATTACACTAACTCATCAGCTAAGAGAATATCTTGGCTTTAGAAAACCATATCATAACTACTCTTATGAAAAAGAAGTACTTCAAGTTAATTTTATTAAGTATACTTAAGTAATGTCCAAGTGTATTTGTAAGTATACTTTATGTAGTAAGTATACCAGTATCAATGTGTACTATTTCTGTACTGCTTCGCTTCAGAAGGCCTTTATTAACCCCCCAGAGCCATGTGGAGTACATGTTTATGATGGATGGATGTGGATGGAAGCACTTTCTTCAGCTCATACTCGTGGGTCCCATTCACTCCCATTATCAGAAAGAAGTCATATACACCTAGGATGGCTTGATTGTGAGTAAATCTTGGGCTAATTTTCATTTTAAAGTGAACTAATCCTTTAAGTACAGTATAGGCCGAATATACAAATAGACTTTTCTGTCAGTAAAAGTCAAGTATACTTAAGTGCAATTTTAAGTATATTTCTGAGAAGTACATAAGGTATATTTCTGAGAAGTTTATAAAAAGTAGACTGAAAGTATACTTTCTTATTTTTAGTTTAAAAGAAGCATACTAATAGCACACTTGAATAAACTTTTTCATAAGGGTATGTATATGGGTCATCACATATATGCCTCTGTCTTTGATGTTCTCTCAGTAGGTGGAGAATCTCATTCATATAAATACGGGTTTTGTCCTCCATCTCTGGGTGAGCATCTGCTCATTTGTGCTTTCACACTTGGATAAGATGTGCGGTGGAAAACTGTGCTTAAAATCTTCCTGTGTGTAATTAAAACTGTTTATAGGGAGATTCCCAGAAAGCCGGATGCCTTTAGATTCATTAGAGCACTAATGGTGCAAACAGACGTTCTTTGCATTGCGGGTCAGAGTGTTTGTGTGTTTGACCTGTGTGTGGGAGTGTTAAAATGTAGTGACTGGATCAACTCATTTAACTAAATCAATTGGTAAATTAACCAAATGCTAATTAAAGTCTCAGCTGGAGACTCAGGTGATGTGCTACATGTTGATGCACATCTAAGGTGCTTAAAAGGCAGAGGCTGCTGAATGTTCATCGTCATGTGAATTTAAAAGAGCAGTAACCACTGCTGTGCATTAGACCGGCTTCATTCATCAAACTGCTCAACCTCCTTTTGGTTTCACTTTATTTTGATGGTCCCTTTAACACATTCTGTTGACTTTAACGCTGCACCTACATGTCTACTAACTCTCATTAGAGTAGACTGGTAGGGTTAGAGTTAGAAGTTGACATGTACTTGAAAAGTTACTTATAGTTAGTAGAATGTCTGTTGGAAACCATCACAATAAAGAGTTAGCAGATATTAAGCAGACAGTCGACTAATACTCTAATGAGCGTTAGTTGCAAATGTAGTTGCAAAGTTACTTATAGTCAACAGAATGTTCAAAATGGACCATCAAAATAACGTGTTACCCTCCCTTTTAAATTTTCATAATAATTTAGTCAATGTAAAGTTACCAGTGAACCTTACAAATGCATTAATATATTCATAAATGCTTAAGTTTGCTCTCTAAATCTGCGTTCTGCTTGCTGTGTCACTTCTCACTTCTCTTGTCCTCTAGAATGAGACGAGGAAAAACTAACATGCCTGACTGAAATGCTTCAATAACACACTGCCATAGAAAATTGACTTTGCTTAAAGGTGCCATAGAATTGAAAATTTAATTTACCTTGGCATAGTTGAATAACAAGAGTTCAGTACATGGAAATTACATACAGTGAGTCTCAAACACCATTGTTTCCTCCTTCTTATATAAATCTCATTTGTTTAAAAGACCTCCGAAGAACAGGCGAATCTCAACATAACACCAACTGTTACGCAACAGTCAGGATCATTAATATGTACGCCCCCAATATTTGTATTCACGGAGACAAGAGCCGTCGCTATTTTCATTTTTAAACACTTGCAGTCTGTATAATGCATAAACACATTTTCATTCTTTATAAATCTCTCCAACAGTGTGTAATGTTAGCTTTAGCCCGTTAGCCATGGAGCACAGCCTCAAACTCATTCAGAATCAAAAGTAAACATCCAAATAAATACTATACTTGCATGATCCGATGCATGCATGCAGCATGCATGAGGAACACTTTGTAAAGATCCATTTTGAGGGTTATATTAGCTGTGTGAACTTTGTTTATGCAATGTATAATAGAGTCGAGAGCTCGGGGGCGGGGAGTGCGACGATTTAAAGGGGAAGCAGCCTGAATCGGCGTATTTATAATTATGCCCTATAATAGGCAGTTAAAAAAATAATTAAAAAAATCTATGAGGTATTTTTAACTGAAACTTCACAGACACATTCAGGGGACACCTTAGACTTATGAATAAACATTCTAGGGCACCTTTAAAAAGGTTGTATTTCTTTGCATTAAAAAAAGAAATATTGATATTACAAATGTTTCTTCTTGTACATTTGTACTTGACACAGCTGTATATTAAGGGGGCAACACAGCTAATTCACTCACTGACCCCAAAACAAATTCATTTGTGAAGCACAAGAACAGAGGGAGTGATTGTAATGAGAAGGTAGGATGAAGAAAAATTGAGACTAATAAGTGTTAAAGTGTCTGTGTTGGCTGTCAAGCTTTCCATGTTTGCTCTTTTTACAAATATTTTCTGCTAGACGAAACAGACCGCGCTTGAGCTGTGAATGTGCTGCAGATGGTCTGTCACTGAATATCCTGGTTATAAGCACATCTTCACTGGCAAGATTGGTGGTGATAGCTTAATCGCTCTCTCATTCTACAACTGACACTTCATTATTTAACAAGTGAAGGATAACCCTGGTCCTATCATGAATCCAAAGACAGAAGAGTCGTACCTGTGTGTCCCATCGTGCACCCTCCATGAACAGCCCATGGATGTAGGCGCCCTCTCTGGGCGGCGTGCTGAAGTCCTCGCGGCTCTTTTTGGTCACATCACACTGCAGGCTCATTCGGTCCAGCGGCCACTCGTTACGGCGGGCCATGGATTGCATGATTGCCGTGAGGAAGGACTGAGGGTTGAAGAAGCCGGCTAGCCAAACCACGGAGGGCAGGCTGAAGTCAGAGGTCCAGGTCTCCAGCTCTCTGATCCGGTTCAGGAGGTCCATGAACCAGATGGCCAGACTAGACATGGATGGATAGGCACGCTTGGTCCAAGAGTCAGGTACTTGGTCCAGGTAGATGGCATTCTGTAAATTCTCCATGTCAGTGGTCATCGTGAGCTCACCCTGTGAGAGGAACACATGAAACAGATGTTGTGACAGAATGATTCAGCTGCACTATTGTTTTAAATGTTAAAAAGACATCCTTTTCCTTGAGGTCCTGAAATTACAGATGTTGTTTCTGATCACTCAATAGGCATCATTGCAAATTTTCAGTGTTAATGTAAACAAAGAGACATTTCTTTTGAGGTTATTTTGCTGCTTAGTTTTAAAGAGTTACATTTTTCACTTTTTCATTTTCAAGAATTCAAATATGATTTTCTCCTTTATTTATTTTCTCCTGTTACCAAACAGCAGAAAGAGACTGAATGTGTCATTATAGCAGGTGTGCAAAGAAAGCAATAACTGACTGCATATCAGATTTTACAGTTTTTTTCAATTGCTAAACGACAGTGGGCACAACTGGAGTCACATGTGCAAAACTCTAACTACAGTCTGCACAGCAGCAGTTCATGTGAACCAAACCTTAGTTTGTTTTTCATTGCTTGAACACAGTTTTCAAAACTCTACACACTTATCCCATGACTTTAACCACAACCTGCACAACACTGTGGATTTACAGCACTTTGTTCAAATGCTAACACACTGCTGTCAAAACTGTGAACCACACATTCAAAACAGAATAGATTTCAGCCTTGTGCCTTTCAAACACTGCTGATTTCAATTTCAGCTGAAAGGCTAAGCAGGTGTCTTGTTTTTTTTTTTTTTTAGACTTGTTAGTGAACACACACACACATATAGGCTATATATAGTTTCTACCTTTTTTTTCCCCCTCATTACTGTAATTCCGTAAATTACTACAGACTATTGAAGCAATTTTAATTTCCCTTAAAGAATTGTTGAATCATGTGAAAGAATGTCACTCTTTTCTTTGAAGAAAATATTACTTTGTATGAAGTCACTCAAATTGTTCAAACTGTAAAGATGAAAAATTTGTATTTTCTGGTTTGGTGTTTGATGCTAGTGTTTTTACTCTCAGTGTGTTCTGAGTGACAGTGTGTGTTATCTCAGTGAGGGTTGTGCATAGTGTTTGGCTGCACTGAGCCTGTTTTGAGCCATGTGTTAACTGTTTAGCTCAGGTGACTGTTGGTAGTGCAGACTGTAGTTAGAGTTTTGCACATGTAGCTCCAGTTGTGCTCACTGTCATTTAGCAATCGAAAAAAACTGTAATAATATGGCATAAAAATCATTCGGCCACCTGATCAGCATTTGATGTGGTGATGAAACCTCAACAGCAGCAGACAAAAGGTTTCAGAGGAACAGATAAAAGAATCTCCGTATAACAACAAGTTATTTAGTTACAGGTGTTTGTGTGTTTGAATGTGTGAATGAAGGAGTGTGTGTCTGTTTGTTTGTGTGTGTGTGTTCCCTTTCAGTCGGTCACGTTCGACGTACGTCAGTAGTGACCGACGAATTGGGGATATCGCTTAGAGAGCCCTATCAGCTTCGTGTAAACTAAAACAAGCCAATGGAATTGGCGTGCGATATTTGCATAATGCGCACCGCCTCCGACAGGTGTATATAAATAGGAAGCAGATGCAATCGCACTCTGTCTTTCGCTTCGGTGCCATTCAGTGGTGTCCTGTTTAAGAAGACTGTTTTGTGTGAACTAAACTGCCTCGAAGAGGATTCACAGCAAGCCGTGTGTGCCGGTGTGACGGTGCTACAGCGAGGTCGCGAGCTCCCGAGGATCCGAGCTATAGCTCTCAACTGCTGTTTTCACAGCACACGCCTAAGAGTGAAGTGTGTGTTGCGATTTGGGCCGGTTCCTCGGTGTGGCCAGGGAGTGGTGTACCTGGCACATCGCGTCACTCCCTGTGTGCTTCGGCACGAGCGAGTTGACTGTTTTCCCCTTCTAAAAGAGCTTTACAGACGAACCCTGACAGTATGCATTTCGTCTGTGCGTTAATGGGTGCGGTCGTTCCCTGGTCCCTGCTGATGGGCACAATCGTTGCATCTCGTGTTTGGGCATTCAGCACGCTGAAGCAGCTTTTGTGGATGGTTCATGTTCCCATTGCGGGAACATGACCATCGCGGTGCTGAGGTCGAGACTCTCCTTCCTGAAGTCTCAGGAAGCGGGGGTCCCCTCCCCTATGCCCCGTTCGACCGTTTTTTCCGGCCCGGGCCGGAATGACGGTTCGGCGGTGTATAGGAAGGGTGACCTGAGGTTTACGGTCAGGGCTTCCCCGCCGAGCGGAAACGCTCCTCGGGCCCCTGCCGCCTCTTCAGCACCGCAACCCATCGTGCCACCGTTGGTTTCCGCTGGGCCCTCTACGGACTGTCCAGCCGTTACCTTTGGTGCGCCGGCAGCGGATCGGATGTCGATCGCTGCATCGGAAGGTGAGCCTGAGTCCTTGGGGGAGGAAGATCCGGACGCGCTGCCGCCCGGGACGGTAGCGTTGCCCCAATCGCCTTGTGCGTCGGGCTTGAGTGGAACCCTCCTCCCTGTCCCGGCCCATCTCGGTTGGACGATTGGTATTTGGGGGGGGGGGTCGCGCTGGTCAAACCCAGCGTCCCGCCCCAATGCCTTTCTTCCCGGAAGTACACGATGAGGTGACCAGGTCTTGGCAAGCTCCGTATAGGGCTCGTACAAGGCCTGGTCCCTCGTCCGCCTTCACCTCCCTGGACGGCGGGGAAGCCAGGGGATACGCGAGGATCCCGCCAGTCGAGTGGTCTGTTACGATGCAGTTGTGTCCAACGGCCGCTGGCTGGCGCGGTGAGCCGCGTCTCCTGTCCCGGGCCTGTAAATTCTCAGCCGGTCTGACTGAGAAGGCTTACAGTGCCTGTGGGCAGGCTGCCTCCGCCCTGCACGCGATGGCCCTTTTGCAGGTTTACCAGGCAAAAGCGCTGTTGGAGTTGCCCCAGGAAGGTCCTGACCAACAGCTGCTTGGGGAGCTGCGCGCTGCCACTGACCTTGCCCTCCGGGCAACGAAGGTGATAGCGCGTTCTGTTGGCCAGGCGATGTCTACTTTGGTAGTCCAGCAACGCCACCTCTGGCTGACCTTGGCAGACATGAGGGAGACCGACAAACATCGGTTCCTGGATTCCCCCGTGTCTCCGGTCGGCCTTTTCGGCGACGCGGTGGAGAGAGGTGCCCAACAGTTCTCCGCTGCACAGAAGCAGGCTGAGGTTATCAGACATGTCATGCCACGGCGGTCCGCTGCTGCCTCCACCCAGCTGCCGTGGCTCAGCCTCAGCCCGCTCGTCGCCGAGGGCACCCGCCTGCATCTTCCTCCGCCCCTGCTAAGTCGGCAAAGCAGCAGCCTACACCAGCCAAACAGCAGGGTGCCGGTCGCGGACGTGGTGCCCAGCCCGTCTCTGCCAAGCCAGGTGGCAAGCGGTCGGGGAAAACTCGGCCCTGAGACGGGCGACCTGGAGCGGAAGGTTCCTGCCCTTCGGGAGAGTATTCCATCTGCTCTCCCACCCCCGGAGGAGGGCCGGGGGGATTTTGTGGCGTCTGTCCATCTACCGCCGCTGGCTCTCCGGAGTCCAGCGGTACCCACTTTGCCACAAAAAGAGAAGTTTCCTCAAACTCCAGGTCACAAGAGGGCGCGTTTGCCAGTGTGCCAGGCCCCGCCTCGCCGCTCGCAACCCACTCCCATTCCGCCAGTAGGCGGCAGTGTGATGGCGCAGACCGCGTCCCGTGCGCCGTCTCCCATTCGCACTGCTGCCTCGCAGAGTCCGACCTCACTCCGGGCCGCTCCCATGCCGTCCGAGTTGGGTCCCTCTCTGCCTTGCTGCCCCACCCCCGGTGCGTCTGTGGTCCCGCTGGCTCGGAGTCTGGAGGCGTGGATCACGCTTCCCAGCCCGTCCCGCTGGCTCATTCGCACCATCAGACTCGGCTATGCGATTCAGTTCGCCCGGCGTCCCCCGGTTTTCAGGGGTGTCCACTTCACTCAAGTGTCTTTGGACAGTGCACCTGTTCTCCGGGCGGAGATTGCTGTCCTACTGGCGAAGGATGCAATCGAGCCGGTCCCTCCAGCCGATATGAAGTCGGGGTTCTACAGCCCCTACTTCATTGTACCGAAAAAGGGCGGTGGGCTACGGCCAATCCTGGATCTGCGCGTCCTGAACCGGTATCTTCACAGGATGCCGTTCAAGATGCTCACGCAGAAGCGTATTTTCAAATGCGTCCGTCCCCGGGATTGGTTTGCAGCAATAGACCTGAAGGACGCGTACTTTCATGTCTCGATTCTGCCTCGACACAGACCCTTCCTCCGGTTTGCGTTCGAGGGTCGGGCATATCAGTATAAAGTCCTACCCTTCGGGCTGGCCCTGTCACCCCGCGTCTTTACGAAGGTTGCGGAGGCGGCCATTGTTCCCCTCAAGGAACAGGGCGTTCGTATTCTCAACTATCTCGACGACTGGCTGATCCTGGCCAGCTCACGAGAGCAGTTGTGCGAACACAGGGACATGGTTTTAGCTCACCTCAGCCGGTTGGGTCTTCGGGTCAACTGGGACGAGAGCAAACTCGCCCCCAGGCAGAGGATCTCTTATCTCGGTTTCGAGCTAGACTCGGTCGCACGTCCAGTCGGTGTTGAACTGCCTGAGCTCGCTCAAGCGCAGGACAGCGGCTCCACTGAAAGATTTTCAGAGGCTCCTGGGGCATATGGCATCTGAAGCCGCGGTCACGCCGCTGGGATTGCTTCATATGAGACCGCTTCAACACTGGCTCCGCGGCCGGGTCCCGAGATGGGCGTGGCAGTGCGGCACGCTCCGTGTCCCCGTGACACCGAGCTGCCGTCGCACCCTTGTCCGGTGGTCGGACCCTTCGTTCCTGCGGGCCGGAGTACCCCTCGAAGAAGTGTCCAGGCATGCTGTGGTCTCCACAGATGGCTCTGCCACGGGATGGGGGGCCACGTACAACGGGCATGCAGTGGCAGGTCTTTGGACGGGGCCTCAGCTGCATTGGCATATCAATTGCCTCGAGTTGCTAACGGTACGTCTTGCGCTGGCCCGCTTCAAGAAGCTGTTGTCAGGCAAGCACGTTCTAGTCCGCTCAGACAGCACTGCGGCCGTTGCGTACATCAACTGTCAAGGTGGTCTACGCTCCCGTCGCATGTCGCAACTCGCCCGCCATCTCTTGTTATGGAGTCAGAAGTATCTGAGGTCCCTTCGGGCCACTCATGTCCCAGGTGTGCTCAACCGTGCAGCCGACGAGCTGTCACGGCAGCCTCCACTTGCAGGCGAGTGGCGGCTCCGCCCCCAGGCGGTCCAGCTGATTTGGCCCAGGTAGACCTGTTTGCCTCCCCAGAAACTGCCCACTGCCAGTGGTTTTATTCCCTGACCGGCGGCACGCTCGGCACGGATGCCCTGGCACACAGCTGGCCCCCAGGTCTGCGCAAATATGCGTTTCCCCCAGTGAGCCTTCTCGCACAACTCCTGTGCAAGATCAGGGAGGACGGGGAGCAGGTTCTGTTAGTGGCTCCATACTGGCCCACTCGGACCTGGTTCTCAGACCTCATTCTCCTCGCGACAGCCCCTCCCTGGCCGATTCCTCTGAGGAAGGACCTCCTGACTCAGAGACGGGGCACCCTGTGGCACCCGCGTCCCGATCTATGGAACCTCCACGTGTGGTCCCTGGACGGGATGCGGAGGTTCTGAGTGATCTCCCGCAAGCGATCGTAGACACCATCACTTCCGCTAGAGCTCCTTCCACTAGGAGTCTCTATGCGTTGAAGTGGAACCTGTTCGTCGAATGGTGCGCCTCTCGCCGAGAGGACCCCCGATCATGTTCGGTCGGATCCGTGCTTTCCTTCCTGCAAGATGGGTTGGAGCGAAGGCTGTCTCCCTCCACCCTCAAGGTGTATGTTGCCGCTATTGCCGCACATCACCACGCAGTTGAGGGTAAGTCCCTGGGGAAACACGATCTGATCGTCAGGTTCCTGAGGGGGGCCAGGAGACTGAATCCTCCTCGCCCTTCCTCCGTACCCTCTTGGGATCTGACCCTGGTTCTCACAGCTCTCCGGGGTCATCCCTTCGAGCCTTTGCAATCAGTCGACCTGAAACTAATGTCTCTTAAGACGGTTCTTCTGGTTGCATTGGCTTCCCTGAAGAGGGTAGAGGATCTGCATGCATTTTCGGTCGACGAAGCGTGCCTAGAATTCGGGCCCGGTGATTCTCACGTCATCCTGAGACCCCGGCCTGGATACGTGCCCAAGGTTCCTACCACTCCCTTCAGAGATCAGGTAGTGAACCTGCAAGCGCTGCCCTCGGAGGAGGCAGACCCAGCCCTAGCTTTGCTCTGTCCCGTCCGCGCTCTGCGCGTTTACGTGGATAGAACGCGAAGCTTCAGGACCTCAGACCAGCTCTTCGTCTGTTACGGAGGCCAGCAGAAGGGGAAGGCTGTCTCCAAGCAGAGGATGGCCCACTGGATAGTGGATGCCATTGCCTTGGCGTACGAGTCCCAGGGCGTGCCTTGCCTGGGCGCTGGCTCATGGCGCCTCGCTGACAGATATCTGTAGAGCTGCGGGCTGGGCGACACCTAACACGTTCGCTAGGTTTTATAGCCTACGTGTAGAGCCGGTATCTTCACGTGTACTCGCATCCACTAGTCGGTAGACGTGTTGTACCCGCTCTAAGTGTCGGCTTGCAATGCCATTCCCGCCACTGGCCGGATACGTGCATTCTTTCACTCCAGTCGTGTTCCCCGCCTGGCGAACCCTGTCGAGTTCCTCCGCCTCCCGCTTCGGCTCGGACATTGCGGAGTGTCTGATGCCAGGCCTACATCCGTCGCTGACGCTGTCTGTTGGCTGGGGCCCATATGTCGTGACCCCTCTACGTGAGCGGTCCCATATGTGTAATATTCCACGGTTTAAAACTCCCTACGGGCTGAGTCCGTGTCTTTCCCTTAGCAGAGCCAGCTCTGCTGTCACCTGTCAGATGAGTCTCCCACTACCAGGTGGAGCCATCCCAGGGACTCCATATGCGTACTGCCCCCCGGGCCAGTCCATATGTGTATTCCCACGTAAACTCCTCCCCCATTGGGTAGGTAGTGGTCTCCGCAGCGTCCCTGACGGGTTTGCTTCCCCAGTGTAGTCTAGTTTACTTAGTGGGTATTGGTTAGACAGCAGTAGACTCTCTCGGTGTAAGCTCGCCCCCTTCACCGCCAGCCGGTGCTATGGGCGGCTGAGCTTGCGCTGGGCACTGGAAGGGGTTTCGTAACTGTGGCGCTTTAGTTGGGATCCCAATTCGTCGGTCACTACTGACGTACGTCGAACGTGACCGACTGAAAGGGAACGTCTCGGTTACGTATGTAACCCTCGTTCCCTGAAGGAGGGAACGGAGACGTACGTCCCGTCGCCACAGTTTCTGTACCCTCGCTGTAGCGCGGACACCAGTTGTCTCCTCAGCGAAAAACAGAGTGCGATTGCATCTGCTTCCTATTTATATACACCTGTCGGAGGCGGTGCGCATTATGCAAATATCGCACGCCAATTCCATTGGCTTGTTTTAGTTTACACGAAGCTGATAGGGCTCTCTAAGCGATATCCCCAATTCGTCGGTCACTACTGACGTACGTCTCCGTTCCCTCCTTCAGGGAACAAGGGTTCCCATTCAGTCGGTCACGTTCGACGTACGTCGGACAGACCGACGAATAGGAATCTCGCTAGAGAGGCCAATCTACTTCGAGTGTAACTAAACGAGCCAATGCACATTGGCATGCAATCATATGCATCAGCTGCTTACCTCGCAGCACGGGTATATAATGAGCAGCAGGTGCGTTGCATCTTCAGCTTTTCGCTTCGGAGCCAAACCTTCCATGAAGACAGCTACTGAAAGCGAGTGTGGTGAACGAGTCTCTCTTCAAGACATCTCTTTGTTGCGAGGTGCAGGCGGACAGCGCAGCAGCGGGGCCGATTCTCCTTTTGTTTTTGTTTTTGCCTTTTGTTTGATTGAGCAAAGCTGTAATCAGCGTGAAGGCCGTTCTCACGGCTGGTGAAACGGTGCGCCTAGAGCGCTAAAAAGCTGTTGTTACAGCTGGTAAGAGGAGCGCCTTCAAGGAGAGTGCACACGACAGGCTGCACATTCCCTGTCTGTGCTGCAGCGGCTATTCCCCTGCGTGCTTCAGCACCTAAAAGAGTCAGTCCTTGAAAGAGCTAACACGAGTAGTTCGCGTCTTTTTAAAGATGTCGTTCTACTTGTGTGTTTCTGGATGCGGTCGTTACCTGGCGCCTCGGGATGGTCAGCAGCGCTGTATCGCGTGCTTGGGCTTAAGGCACGCTGAGGCAGCGTTTGTGGATGAGTCATGTACCCATTGTGGGAAGATGACCATCGCGGAGTTGCGGTCGAGACTCCACTTTCTGCAAAGGGGTGGAGTCCCGGTCCCGACGCCTCGCTCCAATCCTCCTCAGAGGGTTGCTGCGAGCGGCGGGGCTGGTGACTTGAGGATAACAGTGAGCGCGCTTCCTTCGGGGAACCAACCCCCTAGGAACCCTCCCCCCTCGTGCGCTCCGCAGCCAGTAGAGCTGCCCGCGGAACGTGGTGGACCACCCCAGAGGTGTGTACCATCCGTTTCCTTCGGAGCTCCCCCAGACGACCGGATGTCGATCGCTGCATCGGAGGGTGAGCCTGATACTTCTGGGGATACTCCTGATACTCCTCGCGCTTCGAGCGACGAAGGTTACGGCGCGGTCAGTGGGTCATGCGATGTCCACTATGGTGGTCCAGGAACGCCATCTCTGGCTGTGTCTTGCGGACATGAGGGATACCGACAAGGTCAGGTTTCTTAATTCCCCCGTGACCCAGACCGGCCTTTTCGGCGACGCGGTCGAGAACTTTGCCCAACAGTTCTCGGCTGTACAAAGGCAGTCTGAGGCCATCAGTCACATCCTGCCGAGGCGGTCAGCTGCTGCACCTCCACCGCCGGCGGCACCTCAGACTACCCGTCGCCGAGGGCGCCCCCCTGCAGCCGCCCCCGCTCCCGCGCCCCAGCAGCAGCAGCCTCCATCCAAGCGGCGCCGTGGAGCCGGTCGCGGGCGGGGTGCCCAGCCCATCCAGCCACCCCCCAAGAAGAAGGGTGGCAAGGCCAAGTCCAAGCGGCCCTAGGACGGGCGACCCGGAGATGGAGGGGACTGCTCTTCAGGAGGTGGTGACTGCACCGCTCCTTCCCCCGGAGGAGGGCCGGGTGGAGAATCTTTTGTTGTTTCCTTTTGTTCCGCCGCTGGCTCAACGACCAGCGGTACCCAAATTTTCAATAAAAGAGCAGTTTCCTTTATCTACGGGTCCGAAGAGGGCTCGGAGAGCAGTGGGAGGGCTAGAACCTCACCACTCTCATCCACCTCTACTGTCGCCAGCGGACAGCAGCGAGCAGCAGGTAAGCAAATCCTCGACTGCTCCCTCTGTCCACCCGTGGAAGCAGGTAAGTGTTGCACAGCACACTGTGACCCCGCTTCGGGCCGCCTCACACAGAGAGCCTCCCGGGCCGCGTCCCTGCGTTCCACCTCGCTGCCCCGCGGCAGGTACGCCGGTGGTCCCCTTGGTGCCGCTGGTGCGGTCTCTGGGAGCCTGGCTAGCGCTCCCCGGTCCGTCTCGCTGGCTCCTCCGGACCATCAGGCTCGGCTATGCGATTCAGTTCGCCCGGCGTCCCCCCAAGTTCAGGGGCGTCCTCTTCACTTCAGTGAAAGATGTTGATGCCCCTGTTCTGCGTGCGGAGATCGCAGCCGATTTGAGGTCAGGGTTCTACAGCCCCTACTTCATTGTACCCAAGGAAAGCGGCGGGTTACGACCGATCTTGGACCTGCGAGTTTTGAATCGGAGCCTTCACAAGCTACCGTTCAAAATGCTTACGCAGAAACGCATTTTCGAGTGCATCCGTCCCCGAGATTGGTTTGCAGCGATCGACCTGAAGGACGCGTACTTTCATGTTTTGATTCTTCCGCGACACAGGCCATTCCTGAGATTCGCGTTCGAAGGTCGAGCATATCAGTACAGAGTCTTACCCTTCGGGCTGGCCCTGTCTCCCCGCGTCTTCACGAAAGTCGTGGAGGGAGCCCTTGTTCCCATGAGAGAACAGGGTGTTCGCATTCTCAACTACCTGACGACTGGCTCATTCTAGCACAGTCTAGGGATCAGTTGTGCGAACACAGGGACTTAGTGCTCAGGCACCTCAGCCAGTTGGGGCTTCAGGTCAACTGGGAGAAGAGCAAACTCGCCCCAGTGCAGAGGATCTCTTTTCTCGGTATGGAGTTGGATTCGGTCGAACGGGTAGCACGCCTCACAGAGGAACGTGCTCGGTCGGTGTTGAACTGCCTGAATACGTTCAATGGCAGGACAGCGGTCCCACTGAAGTTTTTTCAGAGGCTCCTGGGGCATATGGCAGCTGCAGCGGCTGTAACACCGCTCGGTCTGCTTCATATGAGACCGCGTCAGCACTGGCTTCACGGCCGAGTCCCGAGATGGGCGTGGCAACGCGGCACGTTCCGGGTGCCAATCACTCAGGAGTGCCGCTGTACCTTCAGCCCGTGGTCGGACCCCTTGTTTCTTCGGGCAGGAGTCCCTCTAGAACAGGTGTCCCGGCATGCTGTGGTCTTCACAGATGCTTCTACCACCGGCTGGGGTGCCACGTACAACGGGCATGCAGTCTCAGGGGTTTGGACGGGACCCCATCTGCATTGGCACATCAATTGCCTCGAGTTGCTGGCAGTACGCCTTGCGCTGAGCCGCCTCAAAGGCCTGCTTCGCGACAATCATGTACTGGTCCGTACGGACAACACTGCGACCGTTGCGTACATCAACCGCCAAGGTGGTCTATGCTCCCGTCGCATGTCGCAACTCGCCCGCCATCTCCTCCTGTGGAGTCGGAAGCATCTGAGGTCGCTTCGCGCCATTCATGTCGCCGGTGTGCTCAACCGTGTGGCCGACGAGCTATCACGAGCTGCGCTGCCCGGAGAGTGGCGACTCCACCCCCAAATGGTTCAGCTGATCTGGAGAGAGTTCGGAGAGGCTCAGGTAGACCTGTTTGCCTCACCAGAAACCTCCCACTGCCAGTTGTTTTACTCTCTGACCGAGGGAACACTCGGGACAGATGCACTGGCTCACAGCTGGCCCCGGGGCCTGCGCAAATATGCGTTTTTCCCAGTGAGCCTACTTGCACAGACCCTGTGCAAAGTCAGGGAGGACGAGGAGCAGGTCTTGTTAGTTGCGCCTTACTGGCCCAACCGGACCTGGTTCCCAGAACTCTCACTCCTCGCGACAGCCCCTCCCTGGCCCATCCCTCTGAGGAAGGACCTCCTCTCTCAGAGACGGGGCACTCTTTGGCACCCGCATCCAGACCTCTGGAAACTCCATGTCTGGTCCCTGGACGGGACGCGGAGGTTCTAGGTGACTTACCCCCTGAGGTACTTAACACCATCACTTCGGCACGTGCACTGTCTACGAGACGTGCTTACGCCTCGAAGTGGAACCTGTTCGTCGAGTGGTGTTCTTCTCGTCGAGAAGACCCCCGAAGATGCTCGATCGGAGTCGTGCTTTCCTTCTTGCAGCAAGGGTTGGAGCGTAGGCTGTCCCCCTCCACCCTCAAAGTCCATACTGCTGCCATATCCGCTTACCACGACCACATAGATGGCAAATCTGTTGGTCAGCACGACCTGGTCATCAGGTTCCTTAGGGGGGCGAGACGGTTAAATCCTCCTCGTCCCCCCTCCATACCCTCTTGGGACCTTACTCTGGTGCTCAGAGCACTCCAGATTGCTCCCTTTGAGCCTTTGCTGTCAGCAGACTTAAAGATTCTCTCTATGAAGACTTTGCTGCTGGTGGCATTGGCCTCCATCAAGAGGGTAGGGGACCTGCAGTCATTTTCGGTCGACCAATCGTGCCTAGAGTTCGGGCAGGGTGACAGCCACGTGGTACTGAGACCCCGGCCTGGCTACGTGCCCAAGGTTCCTACCACTCCCTTCAGGGACCAGGTAGTGAGCCTGCAAGCGCTGCCCTCGGAGGAGGCAGACCCAGCCCTGGCTTTGCTCTGTCCAGTTCGCGCCTTGCGACTGTACTTAGACAGAACTCGAAGCTTCAGGACCTCAGACCAGCTCTTTGTCTGTTACGGAGGCCAGCAGAAGGGAAAGGCTGTCTCCAAGCAGAGGATGGCCCACTGGATAGTGGATGCCATTGCCCTGGCTAACCAAGCTCAGGGCGTGCCCTGCCCGCTCAGGTTGCATGCCCGCTCCACGAGAGGTGTGGCATCCTCCTGGGCGCTGGCTCGTGGCACCTCGCTAACAGACATTTGTAGAGCTGCGGGCTGGGCGACACCTAACACGTTCGCTAGATACTATAGCCTTCGTGTCGAGCCGGTCTCCTCCCGTGTTCTCGCCTCAGGTCAGAGGCACGGAGAGGCCCCGGCTTAGTGTCGGCTTGCTGCGCTACATGCGCATTCTATTCTCCAGAGAGTCCCATACGGGCAGACCCTGTTGAGTCCTCCGGTTACCCTTCGGCAGCCGACGTGGCGGAGCGTCTGGCGCCAGGCCTATACTCCGTTGTATCCTTGAGAACCGGATTTAGGCTGGGTTCCATATGTGTGACCCTACGGGGATCCCATATGGCTTTTTCCACGGCTGCTCCTAAACGAAGCCCGTGTCTTTCCCTCTGGGAGAACCCATCTCTCATCGAGTGGAGTCACCCCAGTTCTTCCATATGTTGTACAACCTACAAGGTTAGTCCATATGTACTTATCCATATAACTCCTTCGGGGAAGGATATGGCTTCCGCAGCGTTCCTTATTGCATGTAAGGCTACGCTTTCCCAGCGTTATCCAATTGTCGCACTGAATGGGTTTTGGGAACAACAGTGATCGACACTCTCTGTGTGAGCCTGGTCCCACCGTCCTTAGACAAGGGGGTTCAGGTGGCTCACATCAGAGCGCTGGAAGGGGGCAGCTCCTGTGGCACTTTGGTAGGGATTCCTATTCGTCGGTCTGTCCGACGTACGTCGAACGTGACCGACTGAATGGGAACGTCTCGGTTACATAGGTAACCCTCGTTCCCTGAAGGAGGGAACGGAGACGTACGTCCCGTCGCCACAGGCGTTGTCCTGCTGATGCTGCCGCCTGCTCGGTTCGGCTCCTCAGCGAAAACCTGAAGATGCAACGCACCTGCTGCTCATTATATACCCGCGCTGCGAGGTAAGCAGCTGATGCATATGATTGCATGCCAATGTGCATTGGCTCGTTTAGTTACACTCGAAGTAGATTGGCCTCTCTAGCGAGATTCCTATTCGTCGGTCTGTCCGACGTACGTCTCCGTTCCCTCCTTCAGGGAACGAGGGTTACCTATGTAACCGAGACGTTACATACTTAACCGAGACGTTTTTGTGTGTGTGTGTTTTTGTGTGTGTGTGTGTGTTTGTGGGTGTGTGTGTGTTGGTGTGTGTGTGTGTGTGTGTGTGTGTGTGTGTGTGTGTGTGTGTGTGTGTGTGTGTGTGTGTGTGTGTGTTTTTGTGTGTGTTTTTGTGTGTCTGTGTGTCTAACCTTCAGGCCCAGATTGAGCTCTTTTAGAGAACGTTTGATCTCTTGTGTCAGGACATTCATGCGCTCACACTCCTGAAACGCCACAACAATATACGGCGTTCTTTCCTCCACCTTCCCCATCATCTCCGCCATATTGAACTCTTCCGGAAGCTTCTCCAGAATCTCATCAAGCACAACTTTCACCTGGACACACAAACATACGGCAAATGAAATCAAGACTGTCTGAAATCACTTCTTATATCAAGAAATAAATATTTTTATCCCTGTGGCAAAAGCCTTTCACTTTTTTTTTTTGCCATTTAACTTCATTTGAACTTTCACCCACAAACATAGAATACACAAACACAGACATTACCAAAACTGAACAGAGATGTTAAATTGATAAAAGCAATAATAAAAATAACAATATAATTTAATAATTTAGTCATCCATTGATTAAAATATAACAAGCCAAAATGATACAGACTGTTAATTAGTATTTTTTTCCCTATTAGCTTGGCTTTATCTTCCTTGACTAACTAATTTACTGAGGTACAATCAGGTAAATCAGAACATTGTACACAGAGGAAATCATCATTTGGAAGATGATTCAAATATTCAATCAGCTGCAGGCAATGTGTTCATCTAATAATGTTATTGATGACATTATCACTGCTGTAGAGACGAATGATGAGATTGTCTGAGCATAGAAAGAGTTTGGATGGGAGGGTTTCAATACTAATTATTATTATTATTAATAATAATAATAACAATGAACAAACATATTAAACATGACAATCAAGCTATCAAAGTAGGATGTGCACAAAGACTTCATTATTTCTTTAAGAAAGCACACGCATGTGATTAAGTTGTTTCCATTCCCATCAGTGTTTTAATTCGCTGGAATAAAGTCTGTAAGTAATAAGTGAATGATTTCAGACACAGCATTTGGATATGAAATTGGGCCATTTAATTAAATCCTCTCAGTAGATCTATTTGTCTATGTCAGATAAATGAGGAGTTAATGCAAAGCAGTCATTGTTTACAAATCCCAATCTCTTAACTTAAAAAGGTCAGCTGTCATAATGCATTCAAGCACTCTTACACAGCTCCCATCTCTCATTGTTTAAATGTCAGAGGCCTACTACTGAGCCGACTTTAACCTCTCCAGACACAAGGGCCTTTCAGTGTCTGTCTCAGGACATGAGGACATGATCACTGTCACCCTTTCCTGAGAGTTTAATGAGGTTAAATGTAACACTGATACACTAAACTAAGCAGAGATGTGCTCGTTGTTGAGTTCAGATCATACTGGTAACAGCTGGTACAGACAACAACAAAAATATCCCTAAATAGGTTTAATTCAGGTAAATTGAGACACACTTTGCCATTGACATGACTGGGAAAATGCCCCAATTATCCTGAATTAATCCTAATTATTTTTGCTGTGAGAACATCAATACAGTATCATGAGCTATTATATTACAATACTTTGAAGTATCGATTTTTCCTCTTCTTTACAAATGGGACTAAATAATGTGGGAAGAACTTGAAGAACTAGGTGTGAGTGTATATATTTTGTGTTTCAGAGTCCAGAACCTTCTCATCGCACGAGCCGGCCATTCCCTCTCCGGAGCCTCCGTCTCTGGGCTGCATCTCCAGCACGGTGCGGAAGAGCTTCTCTGACGTCTGCGTTAGGAAGCCGATCTCTGCATTCGGGTGAAGGCCGTACAGGTACGGAGACTCGGCCGGAAGAGCAGCATCAATGTACTGAAACAGAACCAAAAAGAGCTGTGATGAGCTGTCGGACGGAAATAATCCAGCTAACAAAAAATAAGTTTTAAAAATGTTCCCATTAAGTTATGAAAACGTAATTTAAGTATGTTCTCTGAACGTTTAAAACATCCAGTTTATTAAATGTTTTAAAAAATGTTATTTCTTGGTTAAGCAAACGTTAAGGGAATGTTCCATTTTATCATTCTTCAAACATTACAGGAATGTGAATGTTCTTGGAACGTTCTGAAACAAGTAACATTTAAAAAACATTAGACAAATGTCCAACTAAAACGTTTCAAGTAAAAACACTCCATGAATGATGTATAAATTATGTTTTTGTGCTACATTTCTGAGAAGGCTCCCTGTTAGCTGGGATTGGGAAGACAGACACTTCTGGCATTGGGAAGACAGACTCTTCTGCTGTGATCATATTCCCTGAATGTCATTAGACAGAGCGAAACATTAAACAGTATAGAGAGGCTTCAGTAAAGTCCACTGTGCCTCTCGTCTTCTATGATGCTTTAAAAGCACTGCAGATGACAGAGACTGAGCCTCAGGATCACTGCAAGCATCTTGACTTCTTACAAACAAGCACATAAAAGAAACACAAACACAACACCCTACTGATGAAATCTAGCATGTAGTTCTCCGCTATGAGTGCCAAAAATTACCCATGCATGACCCAGCATCCCAGAGATCTGAAGGTATCAGACAGAAATAAAACTTAGTTAATAAGCTGGGCTGTAGACACATGCAGAAAATGGAGAGAGCAACAAACAATCATACAGAAGTGTCATGCCCATTCAAACTGTGCCATGAAAAAAGGCATGTGGATTTTGGATGCAACTTTGAAAAAACTCTAAAACACTGTGGTAGAAATCATGCATTCACTGTTGAAATCATATCAGTCCAGTCGAGTCACACTTTCCACAGACAATCCTCCTTTAATCAGGTGATTCTGACATCATTTACGGTACTCACCATCATGTAGCTCCAAACTCGTTTGGCTTTTTGGAACAGAATAGGAGTTATTATCAAACAGCGAAAGCTGATGATCACTGACTTGATGGTTAAAGCATGTCAGGTTTTGAAACCAGGGCATCTACAAGTATATTTAGTTCACCTAGTTCAGGGGTTTTAAACCAAATAAAGGCAGCTATATGTTTTGAGTCTGAAATGTTAAGCTCTAAAAATGCATTTTGTAAACACATTTTTTAATCTTCTTTATTCTTTTATATTTTCCACAGACCCCAGTCTGACCCTAACCATCTGCAGCTGTCCTTATAATAATCATGACAGATATGACACACTTTATGTCCCAAAGATTTGCATATGTAGGACTGAGCGTATGTAGGGCGTGATTTCTCTCTGTACCTGATGATAACCATTGTAGTCTGTGTTTCCAGGCAGACGGAAGCCGTGCGCAAGGTACAGCTCTCCGTCCATCATCTCTGGCTTGATGTACTCTTCCAGATAGGTACGGCAGAGCCTGCGGTCCCAGTCATCAGTGATGTGACCGCCGTACATGATCTCCCCGAAGAGGTAGCGCAAATCATCATAGGGCACCTAGACGAAGAGACAGAGCGCTTTAAAGTATGACCTGCATGCAACCGTCTGATCAGCGGGACTGAACCACCAAACCACAGCATCTACAACCGATGATTAACTCTCAGTTTCAATGTTACTCCCAAGTGTGCATTTGAGGTATATGAGACTAATTCATTGTGGCGACCAGGGCGGGCGAGAGCCGTGAGGGAACGGTGCGAGGCCGGTGGCGCAAGTGTTAATGAGCTTCACCTGGGAGGCGCACCGGTCTTGAGTCCCTCACGGAGGAGCTCCAGGAGCATAAAAGGAGGAGCGACTACAGTGAAGGATGAGAGAGGACCAGGCCTGGACTTTACGTTATGTTTTATTATGTTTATGTGGCCGGCAGACGTCCGCGAGGGTCTGCCGGCATTACTTTCGTTTATTTTATATTAAAGTTACGTTGAATGTTCACACAATACTGTTTTCAACTAAAAAAGAAAACTTTTAATGTGTTTTGGCCTTTCATTTATATGACAACTGCGTTTTGGTGGCCTGAAAATGCAAACTTGTGAAATCTGTGAAAATGGTGATGGCATGCACATGCGTATTACGTGTTTAGTTTATCCACCTTATTTTTCAATGCAGAAGTAAGGTGTTTTCTGTGAATGTATATATCAAATATCAAAGTCCAGTAAACTGGACATTGCCAACTACTTGTCTGGCATGCATGATACAGCGTTTTTAGTCATTTTTGCGGATCCATGTGAATGGGGATAGTTTTGAAAACATTTTCATCTGTACAAATATAAAACTTTTCTGTGTTTCCATTGTCATGTAAATGTACCCTTAGTGTGATGGTGGCTGCAGCAGCATCATTTTCGTTAGAAAATGTGCATAATTAAAGAGCATAGAGCGGTGGATTGATATTCCTCAAACATTCTGGTTGGGGTTTTTCCAAATGATTTTCTTCCTTCTGTGAAACACAAAACTAGAAGCAGAGTGTTTGAGGTTCTGTTATCAATAAAATACATCTGGATGATGATTTATACTTCTAAGCTCCTAAAAAAACACCATAAAAATCAGTCTATAGGACAGTGCACTATATTCCAAGTCTTCAAAAAGCAATCAGAAATATAAGTTACTGTTCAATGATAATATCTCTGCTGTGGAATATAGTGCACAAGTCATATTGCTGTCCAAAGTGGACAACTAAAACATGATGAATTAAGAGTAAATGAGAAAGAGTAAATGATGCCAATTTTTGGGTGAACTATCCCTTTAAAACAATAGATGTTCAATATTCAAAATGCTTTTTAATAACATTTGCATACTGAATTACAGCTGGTCTTCTTTCTTGCATCAGTTTGCATGAAGAATTGTGATTGGTGTTGCCTTTTTACTGTATATGAAACCATTTATAGCTGTAGCGATTCACAGCACTCGAGTGAAACAGACTGTAACATGACACTGGCTTTATCATTTAATTCACACTGAAGCAAAGTCATCTGACTCTTTCCCACTGTCAGAAAATGCAAATCTAGTCTGAGTCCATGACACTTATGTATATTGGGTTTTTGCCATTAAAGTGAGGACTGGTGCTTAATTGCTCTGTGTAATGAAGGGCATAAATATTAAATTGGGAGGTTGATGTGTAGGTCTGTGTGAGTAATTAAACATGCTCAGACCCACAATCAGTCTTTTTAACAACGCATATGTCAGCAAGCGTTTCACTCTCTCTTAGTTCAATAGGCAAATGCATGCACTTACCTTGCTGTTGGTCTCCAGATAGTTGTACAGCACATTGACAGAGATGGTCAGGTCTCCTGTGTTGAATGGGTAGCTCCTGTTCCAGCCCTGAGGGCCGAACTTCCTCCGCTCCGCCACCACTGCATGGAAGTAGCACAGGGCGAACAGAATGCTCTTGAACTCATTCTCGCGGGCACACATCTCTAGAGTATCCTGTCAATTAGGACACATCAGTATCACGCTTCACATTCTGCCAACAAGATCTGACTTGAGAACAAAGAGAAAGCATTGAAAGTGAAAACCTTTGCCGCTGCTCTTTCATTGTTCCCAGTGGACATCAGCCATTAGGACAGACAAAAGAATGACTTCATTCCAATATATTTAGGAGCTGAGACTCCTTTTTAATTGTCACTGCTTGTCAGAGCTTTCATCGCCAGGCTCATCATTTCAAATCACTTCAATGAGTTTGAGGGATCGAGGGGGTCAGGAGCCAAATGGCACCTCCACCTCATGGGATGCATTTGTTTGTACAAGCAATCTAATAACATCATTAAACAAATATCGTCGGCTTATAGGAGCCCTTATACAGTAGGTCGATCTGGTGCTGCTGATACAGTCTGTTAACGGTCAGTGTTTCGGTAGCAGGAAACTTGGCACGCTTTTTTTGTCTCTCACATATTTAATTATTAATAATTTAGGTATCATTCAAAAGCTTAAACATTAATATGTGAAAGCATTTTGAAATTGGACATTGCTTTTACAATGGAAATGGTACTTTAAAACCTTTTAGTGGCTAAATTTTTGTGATATCAACTTCAAATTTAGAAAACAACTCAGTTAGACATATGGCTTTGATTTTCTAACCATTTTAGAGACCAATTTATTATGTAAAATATTTACGTTTAGTTCAGTACATTTGCTTTACAGTAAGGGATTGAGGTGCAATCCAAGGGATACAAGCAATCCAATAACATCATTAAACAAATATCCTCTGCTTATGAATATGTCAATGTGTTAAGCAATGGGGGCCCTTATACAGTAGTTTGTTCTGCTGGTGCAGCTTTAATAATAGAGGAGGTGTTGAAGCTCTGATCCAGATGCAAGCGACAGCATTAACATTCAGCACTCACCCCAATTGAACACACATCCTACGAGTCTCAGTTTATGATCTCCATAACGATGTTTCACTGCTCGTCACAATCAAACCAAACACCAAAAAAATCATTTGAATTTGACGACGCCGAAAGGAAGCAATTGACTCTTTGCTAAGACACCGGAAAAGGTCAATATGAAAGTAGTTGTCATTTTTTGGATAACTGCTACCTCCTAGAGTTCGAGAGCTGTTTAGGCCTTTTTCTCTACCATTGATTTGCTTTCAAAGTGCGTACATGACTAGAATGTGACTCAGTGAGAAGCATGTGGATTAGGTGTCAGAAGCATGTGATTATCTGCAGGTCACCGTACCTGATTGAAGTTATCCAGGGCTTTGTGCAGGTTAGCATGCATTCCCGTCGGTGGCTCGTTGGTGATTTTGATGGAGTTCTCCAGGATGCCCTGTGGAATGATGTGGCCATCGGGCGAGGATGATGGCTCTGCGCTGATGAAGACCCTGAAGTTCTGGTGGCTGCCCTCCGCAAGCTGCTCCAGCTTCTTCTCCAGAGTTCCCAGCCATTTAGAGACCAAATGGATATTCTAGTTTTGACAGAAGAGACAGATCTCTGATGGCAGTTTGTAGTGGGTAAAGAATAACACAATGAACAAGAAGATGCAATTTAAGGGTTGGGGTTAGGTGATGTAAAAATCCTTCTACAATTTTACACACAAGTATTGCCCTTTGTGCTGTCTAAAGCTCTAAACTGCAATGTTTTGCATTTTGTTAAAATCTAATAAATAACAAGGGAAAAAGGGGAAATTCTGGTAACAAAAATGATTTCACAGCACACACACTATAAAAATTACAGTGACTGATAATGCAAGAGCACAAACATCTCCTTAATGCTGTTATCTGCAGAATATAACATTGTGCTGAATGAACTCACATTGTTAAAATCACTATAACAGCCCTATTGATCCTGAGAAAGATTTAAATGAAAGAAAAACTAAAATTACTAAAAATTAAACTAAAAATTATGTCAATATTGCAGTTGGTTTGTAATGACTCGAAAGTACCAAGGATGAGCTAAAGCCCACCTCAGAAATTAAGCTTTTCTTTTCAAATCTTCTTTTTCTCTTTCTTTCTTTCTCTCTTTCTCTCTTTCTCGTGCACAAACAAAGTTGAGAGCTGTTAACGTTCTGCCGTTTTTATATTCCTGGATGAAATGTCGTTTGCTGTGTCTGAAACTGAAACATGCAGCTTTTGCAGGCTTACTAAGGTTCAAAACATTGCATTGTGCATTCACATCTTTAAAGAAATCTTGCACTTGCACAATCATTGGTTCAAAACACAAATTTACTGTGAAATACCATTGAAACATAACTGTAGATCACCCACACACAAGCAACCGATAGTTTCACTGTGTCATTGTTCGTACAATCATTAAATATTGTAGAACGAAATAGGTGATACAGGTTTCATTATGGTACTACATGTACAGTAAATACATCTCTGTACTGCAGTAGTAGAGAGAATACTACAGACACAGTGGAATCATTGAACAAAGTTTGTAATATATTGATGCAAAACACTACAGTACAATCACAACATAGGTTTATTTGAATCAAAGCAAAAATAATTAGCTATGAAGTAGAAAAGAATAACGACTTTTTTAGTGATGGCCGATTTCAAAACACTGCTTCATGAAGCATCGGAGCACAATGAATCAGTGTATCGAATCATGATTCAGATCACGTGTCAAAGTGCCAACGGCTGAAATCACGTGACTTTGGCGCTCTGAACAGCAGATTTGATACACTGATTAATTTGTGCTCTGATGCTTCCTGAAGCATTGTTTTGAAACGGCCATCACTAAATAAGTCATTATCTTGTTTTTTTTTGGCGCTCCAAAAATATTCTCATCGCTTTATAATATTAATATTGAACCACTGTACTCACATGAACTGATTTAAATATGTTTTTAGTACCTTCATGGATCTTGAGAGAGGAAATGTCATTGCTCCCTATGAAGTCCTCACGGAGCCATCGGATTTCAACAAAAATATCTTAATTTGTGTTCTGTGGATTAACGAAGGTCTTACGGGGTGTGGAACGGCATGAGGGTAAGTAATAAATGACAGAATTTTCATTTTTGGATGAACTAACTGTTACAACCACCGGTTCCTGCACTACACTTCCCAGCATCCCCTCTGCCCTGCACCTGCACGTCATCTCCATCACACGCACCTGCAGACGATCATCATCAGCACTCATTAGGACTTGTATATTACCACTCACCCTGCACTCTTGTCTTTGTCGGTAATTGTTGTATGCGAGTGTTTATCTCCTGTGTTCCCTGTATGCTACTTTGGATTATCTAGTAAAGTTGGACTTTGATCGTATTCTCCTAGTCGTGCGTGTTTCAACACACCAGTAACGTAACAGAATTACCGACCGCCCTAAATGGATGAATGGGCTAAATTCATCGCCTTGGCTCAGGAGAGCCCTGACTTTTTTGTTTTTTCTTCACGTTTTTTCCTTTTTGCCGTCAACAGTCAGCTGGAGGATGAGGAATTGAGGAAGTTATACCGGATCGGGGCGAGCTACAATGGACCTTGTGTGCTGCCTGATACCACCGGCTTGAACTGGAGGGAAGCCATGCTTAAATGCGTGGAGTTCAAGCGGCCCCGATCCGGAACCCCTCCGTACCCAGTTCCCAACCAGAGACCCACCGCCGATGGAAACGACGACCCCACCGTGACGTCAGAGCCCACGCCAGGAGGAGCGACCGAGCCTGACATCACTCCGGAGCCTGAGGTATTTCCAACTGAGAAGTTCGAGTCAGGGGTCCCTGTCAGCGTCGAGGGAGTAGGTGTTGAGGACGTCGAGCTGGAGAAAAGCCCCGCCCACCCGCCCGTCACTGAGAGTGAGTCCACCGACTACAATACTACTTCTCCGCTGTTTGAAAACTCTCTACTGGACTTATCGATTCCTACCAGCCTCTCTCTGCCACATCCTCTACTGGAATCTCCATCTCTGCTGCCTTCCCTGACCCCAACCAAGTCCGCTGTTCTTCCCGAACTGTCTCCCATCAGTCCCGCTACACCACCATCACCTCCTCTCAGTGACGTGGTGACACCGCGGGACCACTGTGAGCCATCTCCTCCGAGGCATGAAGTTCCCGTGGCTCCGCCTCCAACATCTGTTCCCGTCTCTCTTCCTCAACCCATCGACCTGACTCCTTCGCCTACGCTCCTCCCTCCCTCGTCGTCTGCTGGGACCTTCGAGCCATCGGCTTCGCGGAGCTGCCTCGGACCGTCAACTGCACCTGGGTCGGACGTCACACCGCCTATGCAACAGACTTACGGGCCGTCCGTTACTCTCCGGCCCTCCACCCCTACTGCTCCAGCTAGCTCCGCCCTCCCTCAGGCTCCGTCTCCGCCCTCCAGCTACACCTCAGCCCTCAGGATCCCTGCATCCTCCTCGGATGGTCGTCGCTGTGGCTCCGTCGCGGTCGCCTGGGTCGTCGTCATCGAGCCGCTCCATCTGTCGTCCATCTGCGCCGTGGGTTCCTCCTCCATCGCCACGGCTGCCTTCGTTCGTCCCCAAGGTGGTGCTGATGCCTTCACCACCATGGCTCCTCCCTTCATCAGCGCCGCCGCCGATGTACAGCATCCTGGTTGGGGACTGGGCCTCCATCAGACTCATCCTCCAGCCTCACCGTCCACCTCCTGAACCCCCTCCGGCCTGCCCCCTTGGATGTTCCTCTACGGCGCGAGGACGCGTCTTGCCGGAGGGGGGCGGTACTGTTACAACCACCGGTTCCTGCACTACACTTCCCAGCATCCCCTCTGCCCTGCACCTGCACGTCATCTCCATCACACGCACCTGAAGACGATCATCATCAGCACTCATTAGGACTTGTATATTATCACTCACCCTGCACTCTTGTCTTTGTCGGTAATTGTTGTATGCCAGTGTGCGTTTATCTCCTGTGTTCCCTGTATGCTACTTTGGATTATCTAGTAAAGTTGGACTTTGATCGTATTCTCCTAGTCGTGCGTGTTTCTACACACCAGTAACGTAACACTAACCCTTTAACTAAATGAGGACACGCCATTTTTTTGGGATCCATTTTAATTGTACTCAAATAGTAATGTTCATTACTATCATTAGTACTGAAAAGGTGTATTAAATTGCACAACTGATGCATTTGGTCCTCACTGTACAAATTGAATTCAATTATAATTTCATTATTGAAATATGTGCATTGTAACTGGGCTTCACAGGAATCCACTTTCCTGCCGAATCTGCCAGTCAAGTTTGATAATGCGGGCGGCAGTGGTTTTAAAAGGCTGAATGCAGCATATTCCTTCCAGAAAAGCCATTAAAGTTAAACACTATCCAGACACTTCAAATAATAGTCGTCTGCGAGCAAATTCACCTTGCTCTCCTCGTCTTTGCTCATTGTGTATCCAAAAGAGGGGAATCTGGTCAGCTGAAGTCTGAGGATTTTCTGCTCCAATATTAGCAATTGATTGCCTCTCTACAGTGAGTGGATTTCTGCATTTCTGCAGGACAGGACCCTGTGTGCTGCAATCGAATTAAACTTCGCTGGAGGGGAACTTTCCATTGATCCACCATCTCCCTGGCAAAGCCTGAATTCATAAGTGGGCTGAGACAGACTTGCTGAGGTAGGAGATGAAACAGCCTGATGAAGACTGTGGGAAGGCGGTATGGAGATGGGAATCTTTAGGTCCACTGATTGAGATTCTCATTCAAAGGCAAATAAACTAACACTCATCTCCATGTTTCTGACCAGCACAGCATGCAGGAGATTTCATGTAAAGATGTTCACTTTCCGCCACTTCATCCGTTCAATAAAAGTCATTGTGATTCTTTTGCAGGTGCGTCTTGAAAGAGTGAAATATATTCCTGCGTTCCATTATGCAGCATTTTCTCGTGAGATTCATCCACATCAGAACATTTGAATAGCCTCTGTGTTTTCTTGACATATTAAACATTGTTTTGCGTTTTAAGCAAACCACATCTATATGGCTAGTTTGTACATGTGGGTGTCTGCTTGAGGACGTCCAAAATAATGTGTAATAAACAGCTGTGGTCGGAAAGTGACATTCAAATGAAATGGACACGGTCTAATGGACTCATTAGTGGAGTGCAGCGGCCAGACAGGCATTCCTCTCTCCCGGCAGAACACAACAGGTCATTTAATCAGCCGTGAGAGAGAGCCGTGAGGCAGACACCACCAAATCAGTTCAAGTTTTGTTCTTATCTGATAGTGTCAGTGAATCCGGATCAATAATATTACTGCATATTTAGTATCTTATGTATTAGTGAATGCTGAAATTAACATTAATATAAATAAGTGTTTTAGAATTACTTTTAATCACAAGATCATGTTAACTAATGTAGTTAAATAAAGTTAACAAATGAACCCTTATTGTTACCAATAATGCCAATCAGTTAAAAGAGTACATGTGACCACAAAATCTGTGCACTGTGAGCATGTAAACTTTAGTGATCCAGTGTGCTTTACTGCATCAGACACCTGGACTCACGATGCTCTTTGAATGTTTAGCGATTTGACACTCAGTTTGCAGCAGCTGTGGGTGTTTAGTGTTTTAACCTGTAAAATCACCCAGTGTCCCTCTCTCGCTGCAATATCCAGAGCCTCTTCTGCCACCACTTCCTGTCCCTGGCCCAGCGAGACATTGTGGAAATTCTTGTTGTCGAACGTGTATCCCAGTGTTCTTCCTGCAGGATGTTATTAAAGGGTCAGATTACAGATCTGAAGTGTCTGAGGTGTTTCGCAAGCCCTCAGTAATCAGCTAGCGTGTGATTTGACTAGTCGCTATCACAGGCATGTTTAATCTGATCACTCACATGACTATCAGTAAACCTTCAAATCTGCCTTAGAGGAAAAGTAAGAGTCTGGATACAATAATTAGCACTGACAGACTATCCCAGACACGCCAACATTTAGTTTATACAAGCCAACTGGCTTTGCATGCAGGTATCTGCTGATCTTAAGGGGTCATTTTAAAAATACCAAAATGACACCTTAGCTTTAAATCCCTGGATTACTGCAACATTTTAGTGAAATGATGTAAATGGTTTGTACCGTGTTTCTCCACATCCTTCAGCGGGTTGACTCCAGGAGACAGGATGAAGAACATGGGTGTGGCAGCTCCCGACTCCTCATAAGACACGGCGAAGTCCACTGAGCGTCCCATCACATATTTACTGCCCAGCTTCTCCTCCACAAAATCTCTGAAGAGTGAACAAGCTCATTACTTGGCTTTTTACAAACTCTTTATAATGACACTGTAATAATGATGAGCTTATTATTTCAATATGTTCCAAGTGAACCATGTTAAAGAGCACTGAATGAACTGAACTCTACACAGAGCATTAGTGAAGACTGATTCTCATTGGTGAAGACACTGGCCTGCACTGTCTTATTATATTAACACTGCCATTGTTTTCCTGAAGTTCACGTATCATGGACTCTACTGCATAAACTTCTCAACTACTAACTCTTGACTAATGGCAGATGGCGGTCTCTATAAAGCAGGTTGATCTTTTTTAATTTGTAAATAAATAATAAATTAGCCTGTTAGCTGCTAGTCACACTTGGCACTTTTTCCCTATTACATATTTTAATAATCATCATATATTAGGTATCATTCGAAAGCTTAAACACTCAAAATCACTTTTTGAAATTAGACATTGTGTTAATATGGAGACTTTCAAACCTTTTAGCCACTCATTTTTTGTAATATCAACTTCAGTTTTGGACACAACTTGGTTTGATTTTCTAGCAGTTTTAGAAGCCAAATTATTTTTTAAAATAAAAATGTTTAGTTCAGTACATTCACTTTACAGTATATTATAATTCTGCATATATGTGGTTGGGCTGCTACCCTGCAGCAAAAACAGTCACATAAACATGGCAAAATAAGGTGGAAATGTCCAGATGTGGTCTGACCTGGCAGCGTAGGTCATTCTGTCAGGACGCAACGCTCTCATCATGCACAGCCGCTGCATTGACGTCTTATTCTTCCACTCCTGAGGGAACTTCTCTTTCTCCGGACACTCAGACTCCACAAACTTCTTCCAGCGTTTAGCCGAGCCTTCAATGTCCCGGTCAAGGCTATGAAACTCCTCCATGGCAGTGAGAGACTGAAACACATATCACCACATAATGTCACCAATCTTTCATTCATCTTTCAATAAATCATTAGCAAGATAAAATACTGATTTCACATAAAACCAGCTGAAGTATAAAAGGTTCAAAAGGAAGTTGATGCATAATAGATTTACATTTAGTCATTTATCAGAGGCTTTTCTCCAAAGCGACTTACAAATGAGAATAGTAGAAGCAATCAAGTGCCGTGCCAAGTCCCAGTTTCACCAACAAAGTGTTCATAGCAAGGACATTTTTTTTTTAAATAAATACACAAATAGAGAAAAGTAAAGATAAAAAGCGCTAATATTAGTGGGTCAAGTGTTGACGAAAAAGGTATGTCTTTAGCAGTTTAATAGGTCCACAGACTTTCATTCAGCTTACACTAGTTCGTTTGAAATGGTCCATGCGTTGTAGCAAATTCTTTTTTTAGAAGTTCTTTTTATTTTATGTTGTCTCAGATATAATATGAAGCTGCATGCAAAATAATTAGGAAAAGCTTTACTAGAGTTTAGCATGGAACACGACTTTCCAGAAGTGTTTCATGTGAGCTAAGCTTTCATCAATAATACATGTATGTTTCATTCAGTATGCATCATTTTGCAGGCATGCTGAGAGGACAATGTGCAATCTTATCAAATAGAAGAGAGGTAATGATGACAGAAGAGCTTAAATTCAATATTGTCAAAGCGCTGATAAAATCTAACTACAAAGTAAAGTGTCTTCATGCCAAAAACTGCTAAACATGAGTGTGTTTCTTCATAAACCACACTAACAGAAGTGCTTAAGCAGAGTTAGATGTTTAGTAAGTGCTTTTCAAGAATAGAATAGATAGGAACTGGTAGAAGTAGTGCACTTAATGAACTAACCAATGAGTTTGTGTAGTTACTATTCATTTGGTCATTTTGAATTCCTAATTCAGTATCTATGATGAAGTGACTGTGATATACAAAAAGTCAGCCCAAAAAAGACAACAAAAATAACAACAACCACAACAACAACAACAACAATAATAGTTATTATTATATTTTTATTTATATATTTTTCAGAAATTTGCTCATCATTTAAGGCCCGTTCACACCATAGAAGATAACTATAATGTTAAAAAATATAGTTCTAAATATAAAAGAATAGCAGAGTCCACAACACAACTTTAACGATAATGACACAGAGGAACGATATCGTTGAAATCAATCACTTTCAGAACGATTTTTTTTCCAGCTGATGAACAATAAAACACTGACAGCCAATCAGAATCCATCCTGCTTTAAAGACCTCGAGCATTTAAAACTGAGAATAAATAGAATGATATTGTGTGCTGGTGTGGATGCTAATCTTTCTTTATGCTTCTTGGTGTGAACAGGCCTTTACTCTCATGGTGTTTTAATTTTCTTTCTTACATGAAGCACAAAAGATCTTATGGCGAATATCCGAGCTTATGTTGTGAATGTAGATGGTGATTTAAACTGCAAACTCCAAAGAAGCAACATAAAAGTATAATGTTAATGGCTTAAATTTGAAATCTTACCTGACATTAAAGCTCATCTTAGTTTTGAACTGATTTGACAATTAAATATTAAGATATGACGAGCACAGAGAGTGAGTTATTTTGAGAGATTTGGAGCGAATTTTGTTCCTTTCAAAGAACTAAATAATAGAAAGAGAGATTGTAGCAAATTAAAGGTGCTCTAAGCAATCCTGGGTGGAGTAACTTCCTATTGACGTTCGAAGTGTTGTCAAACAAAACAGAGGCTAGCTAGACCCTCCCTCCTCCTCCTCCTCCCCTTCCCCTCCGTGCTTCCTGAAACAGTCATGAACTAATTTAAGGACGTGGCGCTGAATGGGAAAACGCGAACGGCGCTGGACGCAAACTAGCAAACACACTTGCGCTGCGCCTTGCGTCGCATTGCGCCGGGTGTATTATAGGGCCCAAAATGTTTTGGCTTAAAAACGTGTGACATCGCTTAGAGCAACTTTAAGGATCAACACAGACAAATGACTCACTTTAATCCCGCCCCAGGAGTGATCAGACAGGAAGTCCACCGGTGACGTCACTCCTGGCTGCACCGGGTACCGCAACAGGAAGTCCAGCTCTCTGGGGTTGATCTCTTTACTCATGAGCAAGACCTATAGGGGAGATGAACTGTGCGTTTAGGAAAAGCAAGCAGAGGTGTGGCATGTGTTGGAGTCTAATGAAATGAAGGCTCACTTGGAAGGCCAGCTGGGTGGTGTAGGTGAGTTTGTCACACTCAAAGAGCCCGCGGGTGGTGTACTGGAACACAGAGGACGTGATGCTGTCAATCAGATTTATGACCCGCTGCTTCAAGGTCTCATCCGGCTCAGCTTTCAGTACAGCCTTTTGAAACACAACGCTGAAGGCCTGAACATGAGGAGCACAAAGGCAGAACAATGAGGAGAAACAAAGAAATGTGATCAAAGTGGCCAAAGAACTGTAGCGAGTTTTACTCTTATGAGGCATTTCTGTAATTAGTTCTGAGGAAGATCAAGATTTTTCTGCATACGTTTGTACAAAAATGAAGCAACAATTATTTTTGGATAGCTGTAGATTGTTTCATTGACATGATGACTGAAAACAGTCATCATGCCAAAAAACATGAAAACGGAAAGCCAGTGAACATACACAAATTAACTATGCATCCATAATCTATTTATGTCTGCAAAGCTGTTCTTCAGAACATTAAAATAAAGTGTTTCTTAAAGAATTCTGTGCTGCAGTTAGGGAGAACAATAAAAAATAATAAAACAAATCAAAATTAAACATTAGACATCTTGCCTATTTATTATCTTTTTAACTGTAGAGCAAGCAACACATGCCTGTGTTATTAGTTAGTGTTGTAATACACTGAAGATCATTACACTAAACGCTGTAGATCATCACGACTGAACAGCCAACATGGGACAGAGCATTGGTGGAGAAGAGAAACACAAGAACTCAATCATGTGTGTGGCTGAGGTACCTTGAGAGAGAACTGGTACATGGGATGTATTTTATTGAGGTCATTCATGATGAAGTACAAGAGCGAGGCTCGGGCCGCCGCTGGACGGTAGTGTTCTCTTGCGTCATTGATCTCAGTCTCCGTCACTTTGGCCTCCTTCACCTGTAATGGTGCAAACATGCACATCACTATTAATATGCCAATACAGCATTCAGAAATGGCTGACAGATGCTAAATTTAACTACTCATGCTCATGAAACATCACAGAATAATAACAAAAGTTTGTTATATACCATACAACAAAAACTAATGAATCAAAAAGTGAACAAACGACAAACAATGACAACCAATTTCCAATTAGCACTTCAGAAATACATAAAAAAAATAGTAAAACACAAGCATAGGGATGTACAGTATGTGTTCATCTCACCACACGAGTATTTGTGCTGCTTTTATGAACTTACTGTACATTTTTACTTTTATATTCTTAATGCAGATTGCAAAAGAGACTGGATTAATTAAAACTACATTCATTGGTGGATTTTAACTTCAGGTTTTAAATTAACCATGATTGATTGAAATCCTGTTTGTAGCGCAAGCAATTATATGAATGGTTACAGAAAAAAAGTGGGACAATAAGGTCTCATTTGTTAACATTAGTTAAAGGATTAGTTCACTTTCAAATGAAAATTTCCTGATAATTTACTCACCCCCATGTCTTCCAAGATGTTCATGTGTTTCTTTCTTCAGTTGAAAAGAAATTAAGGTTTTTGATGAAAACATTCCAGGATTTTTCTCCATATAGTGGACTTCAATGGAGCCCAAACGGTTGAAGGTCAAAATTACTCAATTAGAATTCCAGCATTGTAGACACTGCTAAGTGTATTACTGTCCTCCACAGGTCAAAGTTTGAACTAATTGTTATATACAATATACTAGTGCAAGTATATAACAATTAATGACAATTTAGTTTGACCTGAGAAGGGCAGTAATACACTTAGCAGCATCTACACTGCTGGAATTCAAATAGAGAAGAAGAGAGCTAGTTCAAGATGAGCATTAAAACGTATACAATTTAAAAAAAAAATTTTTTTTTGAAGATTTGCGATGGTTTCTCTAGATAAGAACATTATTTCTCATCTGGGATTGCTGTAAACTGTAATTTTGACCTTCAACCATTTGGGCTCCATTGAAGTCCACTATATGGAGAAATCCTAGAACTATATGATCATCTTAGATGACAGGAACTTTGTAACACCTTTGTTAATGTTAGTAAAAACAAATGTTTACTTATGTTAACAGATACAACTTTTGATCTTAATAATGTATTAGCAAACGTTGAGATTAACATAAATGCTGTAGAATTATAATTAATTATTAATTATTAACAGTCCCCCTGTAGTCAATAATTTTATCCTTTAAACTCATCTTTGATTACCAACCAAAAGGACATATTTAAACATTTTTCCTGTGAAAAAAAAACTTCATGCCTTAAAACAGCTTCAATGTAACTTTGCCTCATTTAGTCAAAGACTATAGAATAACACAAGATGTGTCACTCATATTGTCTTGAATGGGAGAAAGTGCAAAGCGCAATATGGCAGAATAAGTCCCGCCTCCTAAATAAGAGCCAATCGCCGATTGGTAAAGTCATCGAGTCACTGCAGCGGCCGTTAGAAGCTCCGGTTCCAATAGAAACAGTCAGACACGTGCCTCCCAAATGAGACACAAGAGGCACAAGAGGCACAAGACTGCGCATTAGCTTGAAAAATCCGTTTTTTTGTAATGATTCGAGCGTTTAGAAACAAAATTTATGAGACAGTTGTTGTCAGATTTCATTGGTGATTTCAAATATGAAATTTAATCAAAAGCTTGGCAAACAGCTTTGGAGAATTTGATGTTTCCCCATTCAAAGAGATAGCTGCACTTGCATGTCCGAGAGGCATTTCAGAAATGGCCGCTTAGTGAAATGACTTGTCTTAAAGGTACTTTGACTTAGTATACGTTTAGCATTTTACGCGGATCAAAGAATATGCAAATTAGCCCTGCCTGCACTCGCTCAGTAAGCTCAGAGATGAACTCGCTCAACTTACTGAGGTAAACGCAGCACAATGATTTTGCTCTTTACAACACCAGACACATAAAGCCAATTTATATGATTAGCCTTTTGCTTGACTATGTTCTCAAACAGCTAATAATGTGTTGCTAATGTTACACAATGTTCCCGTAATGTTCCCGTTCACAATATCAGAGTCAGACAGCTGCCTTCTAACAATTAGTATTATTACAAACGCTTTGAACAACGAACAACGTCAGTGGAGGAAGTCATATAGTTCATCATAACATCGTAATACATTATACATCATACACCAGCCATTTTACTAAATCTATATGATTTTTCATATCAGCACAAAAACATACCAGGATAACCTGGCTTCTATCGAGACTCCCCTGCTAGTTCGCTGTTAATGATATGCTAAAGCCCGCTGGCACGTTGACGGGATTGGTTACAAGGTTGTGACATCACAGACACCAGCAATGTTTTTTTTTCTTCTTTTTTTCACTGCAGTTTTAAGGAGAAAATACTTAGCAATTCACCACAAGGGGTCTTTAATGTTAACTAATTTTAACAAATGAAACCTTATTGTAACAGAACACGAGGGCTCAGTGGTAAGCACTGTTGCCTCACATCAAGAAGGTCTCTGGTTCGAGTCCCGTGTCAGTGTGGGTTTTCTCTGGGTACTCCGGTTTCCCCCACAGTCCAAAGACATGCAGGTTAGGTGAATTGGACAGTCAAAAAGTGGACAGCCAGAGTGTTTGTGTGTGTGAGAGCCCTGTGATGGACTGGCCATCTGGCCAGGGTGTGTTCCCCTGCCTCTGGCCTAAGAAACTGGGATAGGCTCCAGCCCTATGACTTAGAAAGTTGTATAAGAAATAAAGATATATATATATATATATATATATATATATATATATATATATATATATATATATATATATCTTTATTTCTATATATATATTTAATATATATAGAAATATATATATATTTAATATATATTTAATATCTATCTATATATATATATATATATATATATATATATATTAAAAAACTGTTGTGCTTCTATTAAACTGTGGCACTTTCTATTGCAAACATTATTTTCTAGTTAGTGTTTTTGTCAGTCATGAAACTCAGGCACGGCTAAAACAATTACAAACCTTGTCTTCAATCTCTGCCGCTGTTCGTTTGGTAATCTCCAAGTTCTCCACCAGTTCAATGTCTCCGAGGAAGTTTCCGGATGCTGAGGAGAGGCGGGAGAGCAGGTTGTCCTCCAGAGTTTTCAAAGTGATTTTGAAGCCGTTCTGTTGCTTTGTAAGGTTTGACTATAAAGTAAAAACATGGAAAGACATGTGATTAAAAACAAGAGCCATGGGCAAAGTCAAGCACATTAGTGGCCATATGAGAGGCTAACACCGTGTCTACACCGGACATGAGCGTCATGATGCGACACGACAAAAGACAATAGAACCTATTATAATCAGTGACGCTGTCTACACTGGATGTGGCACGATGTGAGCGACAAATCTCAGACAGTAAACAGATGCCTTGTTCTATTTATGACGTACTGACACGAAGGACAAATGCTTTGCAACGGGCGCTTGTTGGATCCAGTGTAGACAGCTTTTAGCTGTTGCGACACAAGCGACAACGGTTGCGTTCGGTGTAGACACAGTGTAAGAGATCAATATATGCAGTAGACTTTGCATGCATTAACAGACTTCCTCTTGCCAAAGACATCACCAGATATCTACACTGTCAATGCTGATGGATCCAATCCCTACGTTTAAACTAATGCACACAAGTGACAAAAAAAGCTGTGAAATCACACAGACACACTTAAGAGAGCAGTCATCTCAGAAAATCTTATATTGGACTGAAAAGACACAATACATCCCTGAAGAGGTCAATCTGCACAAAAACTAATTAACATTTTGTGAGTAAAGGTGAGAACACACAGTCGCTCTCTGGGAAACAGCAAGTGGATCTTCCTCAATCATCAAATATTCTGATACGCACACTGAACTGGAACGATTGACTGCATGATGACTAATTATCCTTGAGTTCAGCCAGTCTAGACCTCAGAAACTAATTAATCCAATTAAGCTCACAAATGCATGTCAAATAGCATCTTCTTAAGAGTCCTGCAAATAAGTGTGGAGAGAAGGATCTGATACGAAGGCCTTTAAATGGTAAGCTCACCCAAAAATTAAAATTATGTCTTTAATTACTCACCCGCATGTCATTTCACACCTGCAAGACCTTCGTTCATCTTCGGAACACAAATTAAGATATTTTTGATAAAATCCGATGGATAAGTGAGGCCTGCATCGTCAGTAATAACACCCCCTTTTTTAATGCCCAGAAAGCTACTAAAAACATATTTAAAACAGTTCATGTGACTACAGTGGTTCAACCTTAATATTATAAAGCGACAAGAATACTTTTTGTCTGCCAAAATGAACAAAATAGCGACTTTATTCAATAATATCTAGTGAAAGGTGATTTCAAAACACTGCTTCATAAATGTTCAAAGCTTTATGAATCTTTTGTTTCGATTCTGTAGTTTGAAGCAGGGTCGTAGCACCGATTCTTGGGCCCTATGCAAAGACATTGTATGGGGGTCCCTTTGCCAGCATCCCAATTATGCATGCTATTTATTTTATAATATGATATATTTTATTTTATTTCACACTTTTTAAAATAAGTGTACAACTATACACATAGCACTCACCGACAGAAAAACAGTTGTACAATATAACACTCATTTATTTGAATTGTGCTATATTTAAATAGATAGATAATAATATTTAATTAATTATTATTAACAGACTTTGTGCCTTGTATACCAAAACATTACAATCTTTCTAAAGTATTTAACAGTTTAGGTACCTCTACAAGCATGATGAACACAGGATTGAAATTACCCTGAGCCATATATTAGCTACATGTCTGATATTTATACTATCATAACATGTGTATAGTTTAAGAGAAGTTGCTGAATAGTACAGATAGAACAGGTAGTACAGGTAGAAATAATGGCACGTGTGATATTACTTTAATCTTTCATGACTGTTACTGAGATGGCCAATTTTACATTATATATATATATACAGCTATGGAAAAAATTAAGAGACCACTCCAAGTTCAGAAATCAATGTTAAGTGGTCTCTTAATTTTTTCCATAGCTATATAGCTCTATATATATATATATATATATATATATATATATATATATATATATATATATATATATTTTAAATAACGTTTGTCATTACTGTAAAATGTTAAAAGTGCGTTGAATTTGTAAACAATAGATGCCTGGTTCTTGTGATGAATTTTGGGAATGTTTAATGTTTTTCTCATTATGCTATCTTACAATTATATGATTAAGTTTGCTCATATTAATATTTTTATTCAAGATCCACACAAACATCGTTTACATATTGTTTTCCATATTTTCTATTTATCTCTAAAGATTTGTCACACACTTTTCGTGTTACGTTGGTGTTTAGAGTACGATAAGAGCATTTATTACAGGCTTAGAAACAAGTTGTTTCTCATTGTAGGAAAATGCAGACTCCCATTCAGCAAGCATCTATTTACACAATGTTAACAGTGGCATATAGGTCACCGTCGCCTCACTTGAACATTATAGGTTCTCACTTGGTCTCTTTGGAAAGAAATATATGAGGAACTATTTTCCCTTACTGTTTACTTGTTGCCTGATCTTAGTTTGAATGGCGGTTGCGCCAATCGAAGTTTACCACACTCAGGAGTCCGGCGCGTCCGCTCTCCCTCACAGCCATTTAGGGCTTTGCAACATTCTTAGACAACCAATAAAATCATGCGAATTGCGTGCATGCTGTGCTCGTGGGAGGCGCCAACACAGACGTGTGCCAACGCTTGTCAAACAAGCAAACAGAGAAATAGCGCAGACACAGTGTATGCGCACAATTGTAAAATAATAATAATAATAATAATTTCAAGATCGTCGAGGGCCCCTCACACGCCAGGGCCCTATGCTTTCTGTCATACTTTTCCCCCCACTTACAATGCCCCTGGTTCGAAGCCAAAGTCACGTGAACTATTGAAGTTTCAAAACACTTAAGACGTAACGAAGCCTCATTTACTAAAATCATGTGATTTTGACGCTCTGAACCACTGATTCGAAACAAATGATTCGTAAAGCTTTGAAGCTTCATGAAGCATCGTTTTGAAATTGCCATCACTAGATATTGTGGAATAAAGTCGCTATTTTGTTATTTGTGGCGCACAAAAAGTATTCTCATCGCTTTATAATATTATTATAATATATAATTATAATAGTCACATGAACTTGTTTTTAGTAGCTTAAGCTTTCTATGCATTGAAAAAGGGAGTGTTATTGCTGGTGATGCAGGCCTCACTGAGCCATCAGATTTTATCAAAAATATCTTATTTGTGTCCCGAAGATGAACGAAGGTTATACGGGTGTGGAATGACATGAGGGTGAGTAATTAATGACATAATTTAAATTTTTGGGTGAACTAACCCTTTAATGAAGCCCAACAGCACATTTAAAGCACCTTGAGTTCCTCCAGGTCAGGTCTCTCCATGCTGACCACAGAAGCCAGCAGCTGGTCCTCCAGGCCATCCCGCGTCACGGTGAAGTTGACCAGCGTGCACTGAGCCTGAAGCTCGGGCTGGTAGTGAGGGTTTGCCAGCTTGGTGTGAAGGATCAGACGGAAACTGGGGTTGTACTCGCACTCCTTGTCACCAATCTTTATGTAGCTGTTGTGGATTAAAAATGAGAATTTGCTCATTATTTAATGCAGGTGCCTTAAAGGACTTTCTTTCTTTCATGGAACATTAAAGTAGAAGAAAGTTAGAAATACATATGGTGATGTATGGAGTGTAAGAGTCTTAAAAAAAAAAAAAAAAACTTGTTTAAAAAACACACAAAAAAACAACACACAGGTTTGAACAGACATGAGGGTGAATAAACAACACAATTATCATTTTAATTTCCACAAACCAAAAAAAAACCTTCATGCAATAGTTGTTTTAAGGTGTGACACTACAAGCAAAAAAGTGAAAGTGCCTTTTGCTGTCAAATCATGGTGCCCCCGCCTTCCCATTTCTCCTCCCCCAGAATGCAATTTCTACCAAGAGAGACCCACAATCTCCACAAGACCCAATATTTTCAAACAATGTACTTTTATACTATACTTTTATAAATATGCTTTTAAGTATATCTCGGTCAAAAGACTCCAAGTATAGGCCAAATAAACTTAGACTTTTCTGTCAGTATAAGTCAAGTATTTTTAGCAATGTTTAGTATATTTCTCATAAGTACATAAAGTATATTTCTGAGAAGTATATAAAAAGTAGACTGAAAGTATACTCTCTTATTTTTTAGATTAAAAGTAGTATACTATAATAGCACACTTGAATAAACATCTTTTTCGTAAGGGGGAGCTTAAGGACCCGCAGAGGGGCTGAGCAATGAAGGAAGGGGCATGTTTGTTTGGGCTGATCTCAAATATCAACAGTGTTTCTCAGAAATCACTTACTGCACCTTTAATAAAAGATGTTTGTAGAGACTAGTCACATTTTGACACTATATATAATGATAAACATGACTAATAACGGCATTTAAATACTCACCATCCTTTCTTTATAGTTTCACGACCGAGCAGTGGACCGAGCACCGGATCGACTGTCTCTTCTAAATTCTCAATGAGGACGACTTCACCTACAGATAATGCCCTCTCAATGGAGTCCAGATATCTATATTGTAAAGTAAAGTAATAAGAATTAATAATGAACCAAGCAGATACAATGTTTGGTCTAACAGAGATGTAAGGCATGTTTAGAGCGTATAGTACCCTCTTTGCCCGATCCTGATGATACGCAGGTCATCTCCGTATCTGTTTTTGATCCATTTGATTCCCTGCAGCTGTGGATCCACCATGAGAGGCCATCGCTCACAATTGGTGAGGATGGTGGCATTCTCAGTGGACATTCTGTCTGCCGGCAGCCCTTCGTTCTGCCAGGTTGCAATGTCAGCGTCATCCGTCAGCATGGTCAGCGGGTCCAAACCTGGAGTGACCGGGATGGGCACCTGTGGCCAACAACAAGCAATGACACTGACATATACTGAGCCTGTCTTTATGAACCATTTTTACATTATGAATTATAACTGATTAAAGTCACTCAAATTGTGTTGTCAAAGTCAAAATGGACATTTTTTTCCTAATAATCATAATCATCCATTATTGCAGTGTTTATTATAAATGATCTATCTGTGCACATCATTAGCCGCTTTTCCACTGTCGGGCCGAACGGTTCTTAGAATGGTAAGGAACGGTTCCAGTGTTTCCACTGGAGCCTAGTACCACACGATTACAAACCGCTTTCGGCCCGGAATTCTCGGCACGGTTGTCTAACTGCTGAATCGTGCTGGTAGAATGTGTGAAGTGACGTCAACACACAGGATTGGTCACTTGTCTGTTGCCTGGGAACCAGTTTCTCTGTAGCTGGCTAAGCCCTCAATTTGAGTGACGTAAACCCAAATTAATAATAAAATTAAAAGAAATATCTAGGAATGGAACGGTTTACGCAATAAGAACCATTTGGCCTGATGGTGGAAAAGTGGCTATTATCGTTTTAAAACCACGTGCCTCGTAATCTTGAATCAAAACAACTCCCCCTCCCTCTTCTCTTCTCTGATGACGAGGACAGGGCAACCTGTCACTCACATGAGATCCATCAATTGCAAACCACAACCATCCAATAAATTCCCCACAGACAAAATTAAGCCCTGCCCCACATTTGTTCTTGTTCCAGAAGCCATTTCACTCAGATAAACAGCACAATAGGGAAGAAAAGACGAGTGCAACTTCTCTTTCATGATGACTAACAATTATTGTTGTAGATTTTAAGGCCACACTGGCCTTAAACAAACATGTATATGCTATTGTTAAAATTAAAAATCCTCAGTCTTTAGTAGTGACTGGTTGCGATGTGGAACAGACCTTGAGCTGGCTGAGGTAGGGCCTCCAGGCATTGTCCATCAGTTCCAGGCGGTAGCGTTTGGTGAAATATCCCAGATAAGAGACAAAGGCAGTGATCAGGAGCACGTCTCCACACAGAGTCTCCTCCTGATGCTTGAAGTTCTTCACCGCCTCTGCCCAGCGCACGTTCTCAGACGCCAGACCGCCAACCTGAGATGCAGAGAGAAGAATATAAGGTCATTAAAAATACTCACAAAAATGCTTAAAAGTTCAGAGTAAAATTTACACACACGTATATATATATATATATATATAAATATATATATATATATATATATATATATATATATATATATATAATTAAAGAGTAAATTGTGTGTTTACCAAGGCAAGGCAAGGTAAATTTATTTATATAGCACATTTCATACACAGTGGTAATTCAAAGTGCTTTACATAAAGAGAAAATAAATACATAAGAGTAAAAATGGAATGCATAAGAGAATATCCCTATCTGGATTGAAGAATCAGGGAGTTTCAGTCAGAATATTTGTAGCTACCAGAGCTAACTCAACTTTGTTTTCAGTCAGAGCGTATCTAAACGGATCTTTCCATTAAGGCGGATCTAAATGGATCTTCCTCATGCTGGAGGGATAACTGTACTCAACTTTGTTGTCCATCAGAGTGGATCTAAATGGATCTATCCGTCAGAGCGGATCTAAAGAGATCTTCCTCATGCAGAGGGATAACTATAAAAAATATTTAGATTTGTCAGGTAGCTGTGCGTTTAAACAGTCCCAGGAAGATTTTTCTGTAAGGGGACTAAGTATGTCAGAGTTCCATCCAGGGATAACAAATGCTTACTACTTAATTCTTCCAACTCTTTCAAACCAGACAGCAAGATTTAAAATGCATTAAAAGTCAGAAATAAAACGATGATACATAAAATATTGATATAAAATGCATTAAAAATGAAATAAAAACAAGAAAGGGAATTAAAAGAATAAAAAGATGATACATATAAAATAAAGTGCAATCAGTTCTGACATAGCACAGTGCTCAATCAGTAAATGCATAGCTAAACAGATATGTTATGAGTCTATTTGAATGTGACTACTGTTGGAGCACATCTGATCTCTTCAGGAAGCTGGTTCCAGCTGCGGCTGGGGTAACAGCTAAAAGCAGGCTCTCCTTGCTTTGAGTGAACCCTTGGTATTTCTAAGTGACTTGATCCTGATGATCTGAGTGATCTGTTTATAAAGGATAGGTTTATATTCTATGAGCATATCTGCAATGTATTGAGGTCCTAGGCCATTGAGTGATTCATAAACAAGTAACAGTACTTTAAAATCTATTCTAAATGCAACTGGAAGCCAGTGCAAGGACCTGAGGACTGGTGTGGAATGTTCATATTTTCTGGTTCTGCTCAGAATCCTGGCAGCACTCTTTACGCATCTAATTCTTGCAATATTTTTGAGATGATAATATGCTGATTTAGTTATTGCTTTTACATGACTACTGAAGCTCAGGTCTGACTCTAAAATCACATCAAGATTCCTGACTTGATTTTTAGTTGTTTGACCCCTAGAGTGAAGGTATGCGTTCACATTGAGAACTTACTTTTTGTTTCCAAACGCACTGGCCCTCATTTATCAAAAGATGGTACGCCAGAAGACTGAGCGTACGCTTATTTCCATGCAAAATTAGGCATTTATCGGTATGAGCGTGAGCATAGTAAATCTGGTGGAGCACTTTTATGAGAACATTTAGATTAGTTTCCTGACCAACAATAACTTACTAACCGATCATTAACCATTAAACGACAAGATTAAAATCTTTATCTTTATTAAATCCAATTGATAGCGGGGAACCTTACTCACTCACGCAGATGCTTACATATCACTTCTAGCATTGCTAACTTTACAAATTTTAGCCATTAATCAGCAAACTAAAATACAGAAAAAGTTAACACTGCTCAGTTTAAATGGTTGGCTATACATCTGTACCAGTCAGCACACGCAACACCCAACCAAACACATTTTTGTGCATGTGAAGGATGGTTCTTTCTCATTATTTGGCTCAGTGGCAGCATATATAGGTTGAACAGGAGCGGTGCAAGTATTGAACCTTGAGGGACTCTGCATGTCCACTCAGACTTATGGTCACCCATACTCACATAATAACCTCTCCCTTCTATGACCTGAACCATTTAAGGACCATCCCAGAAAGCCTGGCCCAGTTTTCCAGCCTGTCAAGAAGTATGTTGTGATTGACAGTGTCAAACGCAGCACTGAGGTCAAATTGTACCTGTACCTGTATTGGTGTTTAGGTGAATATCATTCCTTATCTTTAATAGCACTGTCTCTGTGCTGTGATGTGGTCGGAAACCAGATTGAATGTTGTCGAAGTATCCATTTAAACTTAAGAATTTGTTTTAGATAATTGAAAACAACTTTTTCAATGACCTTGCCTATGAAAGAAAGATTTGAGATGGGTCTGTAGTTGCTCAATATGGTGTAATGCCGATTGCTCTTTTTCAGTAGGGGCTTAACAACTGCAGTTTTCAGAGAGTTTGGAAAAGTCCCAGAAAGAAGTGAAGCATTTACCACTTCTAGGAGATCTGCTTCTAAACAGCTAAACACACTCTTGAAAAACCAGACACTTGAGCAAATTCTACTAGCTGGAAATTTCCACATACAGTTTTCGCATACATCTGGAGCCTGCGTGTTTCTTCTAGAATGATGCCGTTTTTACACAAAAGTCGTATGATCACCATTTGGTCGTAATGGTGTGGAAATGACACACGTCACCTTGTACTGTTCACAGTCATTCCCAAATCAAACATCATTTTAATGTGCACTTTAGCCAAAAAACAGCAATGATTTCCTGCTGAATAGTATAGCTGTACGCTTGAACGGACAGCAGAAATTATTTATTCTGGGGGTTTGCCGCATTTTAATTATTATTCAGATGTTTTTCTGTTCCGCTTGCTCATCTATTTTTTCTTAAATTAAGGGAGGAAGCAGCAGCTAGAGGTTTAATTGGATCATTGCGGAGCGGGCGCAGACAGACTCACCAGGCGGTTGGCTAGAGCGATTGTGCGTGCCGTGGTCTCGGCCTCCTGCTGGCACCTCAGCTTGTCTTCTGTGGCTTTCTCAAACTTTGCTGTCAGCTTCGCCAAGTTCTCATTAAGTTGCTGCCAAGAGAATAAGACAGGCAGAGGATGTTATAAGAATGTTTAAAACACTAATTTTAATCACATGTTACTTGTAAACCTAACCTAAACCTCAAAACTAAACTAAACGGTCTTCAAGGGGTCATAACAAGTGTTTGTTAAAAATTTTAAATTTATGTGTGGATATATGCAGTCAAAGGACTGTATAAAGCAGTTTAGGAAAGAATACCTTGTTGTAGTTTTATCACATTTAAACAGTCAAATCAATCTGTAGCCAAACTTTATTAGAGTCAGAGAGACATTTAGAATATTGTTAAAGTTAATACATAGTACAGAAATAGAGAAAATAAAATATAAATAAGTTGAAGTAATTAATAAGTAATTAATTAAGGAAAGGATATAAAGAGACAATACAAGAAAATAAATAAATAAATCCATTTTTATCTACATCAAGATTTTATGTAAAATGTACACAGAAATGGATAAATGCCCATTTTAGGTCATGCTTCCTTTATGTTCTTCAACACTTTCCACTGTTTGCCTTCAATAATTAATTTTAAACAGTGCTGTGGTGACAAATAAAAAAAAAAGTTAATTTATCAATGAATATGAGACCATTTAAGCTGTATGCATAACAATAAAAGTTTGATAGATTTTAGTTTAAAATGTTTAAAATGTTCGTAGACAAAGTATAGCATTTCACACAAGATGCAAACATTTCAAAAGTATTCATGTCATCTACCTACATGTTTATACTGGCTATTTTACAGCTATGGATGTGACTCTTTCAATCAAATATCTGTTTACTATATTTTGTGTCTTTTCACTTGTGTTCGACATTCTAGAACAGTGATCAGAACAAAGAGAAACATACAGAATGCGTTGCTTACATTGATTTTTGCCTTGATGACAGAGAGCTTCTCCTGTGCAGCAGCGAGCTCTGCATTGGCTTTGTTCAGGGCTTGTCTCTTGGGCTCGACCTCACAGTAGACCTCATAAAACTTCACGATGTTGATGACCCAGGAGCAGAGGCCCGCCGCAGCATTAGATTTGGCTGCTACCAGCTCAGGCTTGAAGTCTGGATCCTGCAGGTATGGCTGGATGGCTTTGAGACAATTCTCATGAATGTTTTCCTTTTTGAAATTGATCAAGGAATCAAGGAAGTTGTCAACCTTAGCCATCATCACTTTTGCGGCCTTCCAGCTGCGGTCTTTGGGAACGCGGCCACCAGGAGCAGCAAGGACCATGACAGCGGCTGTGACGTTGGTTACAGCGGCTACAGGAGTACCGAAAGACTTGAGCTCGGTCAGATTGTTCTAGAAACAAGAAGAAAAGGGTCAAAACAAGATAAATATACACTAAGCAAACCTTCTAAAGCAAACCTTCTAAACCTTCAGTGAATATATGTAAGGAATAATTGACGATGGGTCATTGAATTTTTAGAAAATAATGCACATGCAATATATAATATATTTTAATAACACACATATATATATATATATATATATATATATATATATATATATATATATATATATATATATATAAAATTTAATTATCACAAGTTCATCTTTAGCACATTTACAGCCAAATCTCGGACCTTGTTGAGAGTGTTCAGAGCGTCTTGAGCTGCTATGAGTGCAGGTTCGGCTTTAGCCAGGTCCTCCTCACAGTCTCGCTGTTTGCGCGTCACTTCCTCTGCGATGCAGGCCACTTTCCGCTCCTCTTCATCAGCCACCGTCTTCTCCCGTGCCACCTTCTCCGCCTCAACTCCCACAACCTGTATCAGTTTGTCTGCGTTCTCATTCTTCAGTTTCAGCTCCACTTCCTGTGCTGCAAGCTTGGCCTTCAGGTCGTCCACCTAAGTGACAATGGTGAGAGTGTGTTGGATGAGGTGCATAAATCAGCAATACATGTGTGTGATTTTATATATATATATATATATATATATATAATGTTTGGTGTGACAAGATCTCATGTCACGAGATCTCGCGAGATTGTGACAGGCTTGTTTGAGATGCGCCTGGCCTCGCCTGAAGTTCAGCTGAGAGTAGGCGGCTGCAGTGAGGGGAGGAGTGAAAAAAGTGCAGGCAAGACGGACAACTCTCCGTTCTCGTAGTGCATCAGACACATGCGAGATCAAAGGCGGATATCGCGGGATTCAAACTTGTGCGCTGTGTTGCTGATAAACTGGATGTAATTTACGTTCTGTTGCTTTTAAATTACAATAAACATAATGAACAATACACACAAAGTACTTGATATTTATTTCCATTCAATGGATGTGTGTATCAATCATTTTTATTTTAATTACAGACATGTTTTATATATTTTTATAAATATGATAACAATCACATAACTCACAGAGAGATCGCACTGTCAGAGACTTTTGGAATATTCACACATAATTTATATGCATAAAATCATGGTATTAGTGTTTCAAAATCAAAAATTTTAAAAGAGATCAATACATCACGGTTGTTTAAACCAATAAGCTTTAAGCTGTGTCGTCATCAAGTCGTTTCCCATCGTGCTTTTGGTCGGCGCAGTCGGTGGAGAGCAACTGCGCTCGACTGCAGAATCCGACACGTCTACCTCGCCCTGGCGAGAGGTTTTTGACACACGTCAGCATGACATCAGAGCAAGGCGGACCACCCTCGGACACATTTCTAACCGGCATGCATCTCGTGGTGATCACCGGTCATCGATTCTGTGCAGAATTTTCTCATCTCAAACAAGCCTAAGATAACGAGAAGGAGGTCTCTGCGGAACAAAAAGGGGCGGTTCCCAACTTTGGGGTGTTGTCACACGGGAATAGGTGTTTTTCAACCTCTTTACCTGATTTGCTCAAATCGAGTGGGAGATTTCCGGAAAAACAATAAGAGCTATGTATTGTATATGAATGTAAGTGTATTGTTTAGGTTCTTTAACAGTTGTTTAATGTTTCTTTTGCGTGAATATGCTTGCTAGCCCGTTGTAAAAAGCGCCAAACAATCTTTCACTCACTTCTAGCAACAACTATTATTAGCTAACATTCGCTATTCTATTTGATGTATTTGTTAGTCACTTGATTTGTTCTAGTTTTGCTATCAGGTTGTGGCTACAGTGTCTGTGGTCAATGAAATGATTATAAAGTTTAAAGTGAGTCATCATTTCAGGTTAACACATTTTCTTTATTTTAAAGCTTACACAAGGTCAGTAAGTAGTCTTATTAATGCATATAAAGCTTGTACTTATACAATATACGCTGAAACAGTCGTGTTTCTGTGTGGTTGATAGCCTATAAAAAACAATTACACTTAGCCTAAATTTAGTTAATTATAAATCGCAAGCACTGTCTAGCCTATATGTATTAGTCTCTCTCGTCTGTTATAGTACAGCAGTTATGGCACTTTAATAGCTTTTATGACGAAGGTTTACATTATGCACGTGAAATTTGGCATGCGAGAAATTTAAATAAAATAGGCTGTTGATCGTGTGCCTGTGTTCTTCTGTGTTATTCATATTGAAGAGCATCAATTAGCCTATTATACAAGACGTGTAGCACAAGAAGGAGAAATATCTAGCCTTAAGAAACTCTGAGGTGAAAAAATACCGTAGTAATTTATAGTAAAAATACTATAGTGTTTTTGAATCATACTTGAATTAATTTGGTAATTCTATAGGCTATTGCTGTGGTAATATAACAACTATAGTAATATAAACAAATTACGCAATATGTAGCTACTAAGTTTTCTTTAAACTATATTATACTACAATACACACAGTTTACTGTAGTAAAAACTAAAGTATACTACAGCCTATGCTGTAGCATTCATTAACAAAGTGTTGTATACAGTATACTACAATTAACTATAGTATGGTTCAAAAACACTATTTACTATAGAATTTTTTCACCCCATGTCCAACCACAAATGACGCCGATTGGATTCAGACAAATTACTTTGTCTATATAAAATATAGACTATAGCCGTATTGTGACAAAATTACATCCCGTGTCATTCATAGTTTATGCAAAATAATAATAAATAAATAAATAAATAAATAGCAATTAAAAAAACGTAGTAGGCTAAAACTTGCAGAAATCATATATTTCGCCTTCTCGAGCTATAAGCTACAGGTCCTGTAAAATAGTTCATACTCTTCAAAATAAATGAATGTATTATAGTAAAATGTTTCCATATATCTAGGCAGGCACTCGGGAAAAACCAGGAAAAACGCATAGTTTCCCTGTTAACGGAAGTCAAGCATGCAGCAAAATGTTATTTATTTATTTTTCATTATCTCGACATAATTGTTTCTCGTGATCTAAACATTAAAAAAGTAGTTGTGATCATGAGAAAACAAGAAAAAAAAAAAAAAATCATGAATGGCCTTTCAGGCTTCTGTACTTTAAAAAAACGCCTATGCCGGCTTCCATAGGCCTACTTTTTTGGTTGGATCGTTAAATACACCTCTCTCAGTTAGAAAACACCCCAAAATTGGGAGACGCCCCTCTCTTGTTCCGCAGAGACCTATACTTGAAGATAACGGTCGCTACCTAGCCTGACGTGGTCATACTCAATAGAGTGCCCCAGGGATGACGCGTTTTTGTAGGCCAACCCGGAAGTTAGCGGCGCACGGGTTCCCTCGACTGAAAGGCTATTCATTTTTCCCATAGACTTTTGGAAAATCGCAGAAAATAAGCTCTGTGTTTGACAAAGGGTTATGACACTTACAAGTTTTGTCTATCAAGATAATCTTTACAAGTGAACACAACATTTATAGATTTTGAAGCCTAAATAAAGTCGTCAGATATAAAAGGCTAACAGTAGGCTATAAACGGACTACAGCACACCATGGTGGCGGATCAACATCGTCACCACCAAGCGTCCTCAAACTTTATTTAGAAAACAACTCTATTTAAAAACATGCTCGCTGATTATGATCTGCGCTGTGTATGAGTACTTATCCACTTTTTCATGAGAAATGCTGTCCAAATGTCCCGTTTTTAATGATGACGTCTAAAGTCCCCGCCAAAGGAAGTAGTCCCTTTTAGCAATTTGTTAGCAACCGCCGATTTGAAGACACAGTAAAAAAAAATTAAAAATCACACGCGGGTTATAACTGGTTTGTTTTATGTCATAGATCAAAACGTGAAAGTATTTAGAGGCTTTGTTAACCACAGACCTTATTTCAGGCGATTTAGCAAAAACCCATTCAAAAAACCCATAGACTTTACGGCGTTGGAACCGGAAGTCCTAAAATGCTAACTCGCTTCCGGGTTTTGCCTACAAAAACGCGTCATCCCTGGGGCACTCTATTCTAGTTCGAATACAAGTCTGATACTGCTCCACTGGGCTTTGATTATGGGGGCGTATTTCAACCGATCCAGGAAAGACCTCAATTGGATAGACCTACCACCAATCAAAGCTACAGAGTAAGTGACGTATGTTGAGCGACGCATAGTTGTCAACAGAACTCTTTTTAGCGACCATCGGGGCCAGCTGATAAATCAAACTTTTGCCGAATCCAGTAGGAAGGACGGCAAAGACATCTTTCCCATCGACAAATGCCTTGATCGCGGTCCTCTGTTCCTCTTTTAAAATTAATGCGCTGTCGATATCTTCTATAACGGACGCGATGGCGGAATCTACACTTCTCAGTTCTTCAACAACAGCCATCATTGTTGTAAACTAACTGACCTTTCGCAAAGACTCGCCCACCTTAATTACTGTTGCTTTGTCCGACAAGCCGTGGTGCTGTCACGCCACACAGAGTGGAAAATACATCGCGGAGCAAAGCGGAAACTGACAACACGTCGACAGAGAAGACAGGACAGGTTACTTATGATATGAAACAGAGCCCCAGCTTTCAAACTGTGTAGTTATTAAAAAAATTCAAACAATAAAAACCGTTTTGTGGCAATGTGTTGTGACCATGATCGTGACAGATTGCTGTAGCGCCTCAAGGTGATGATACACAGGGCAACTTTTTGAGCAGTGTTGCCGAGCAACGTTGCTTGGGCACTTTCCCATTGAGAATGAGCAACAAATTATCTGGATACGTTAGATCGGTTGTGGGCAATTTTTTGAGATCCTCCAATCAGAATGTTAGCAGCCGATCACGTGACCGGTTCGGAGATTTCAGAAAAATTCAAACAAGATGGCGGCCTCTCAGCGGCAGTGGAGCGGAGAAAAGGAGTGTGAACTTTTATCTAGTGATGTCCAAATGAAGCAACGAATCAGTATTGAACCACTTCATCAATTGTTTTGAAAATGGGTTCATTCATTCAAAGTTTCGTTTCAGTGACATCTAGTGGCGAAATTGTAGATAGCAATATAATGTCTGTATAAGTGTAACTAGGGCTTGTGTGAATGATGTAAATAAACCAGCCACAAAATAAATAAGCCAGGTGCAGTAGGATAACCAAGGTATAATAAAGCACCTTATTAGGACTGATCAGATAAAAATGTTCCCACATTGGAGAACAGGTTCTCTTCCTAGCTGGCTCCATGATGATGATCAAACAATGCAGTGATAATAACAACTATGCAAACTCCTAATACAACAAACCCACATCTTGTGCATCATTTTGGGTGTCTATATAGTCCTATTACGCACCTAAAAAGCTGCTGAAGCGTGCGCGCAGCAAAGTCTCGCGTCATGAAGCCTCTCACGATGCGAAGCAGTATCGACTGGTCTGAACCACTCACGTGTATGGCGTTCGGACGAGGTCAAAAATATGACGTTGCAACTTGCACTCGTCTCACTGAACGTCTCACTGACGTCTTAATTTTTTGCTATTAAATCCATTCATTTTAAGACGCAGACGAGGCGTAGACGTCACGCAGACGTCACGTAAATCACGTGTGGCAGTGAAGTGTCGAGTCAGACGTTCACGCGTGATTCACGTGTAGCAGTGAAGTTATTTATTTATTTTTTCGCTAACACGTATCAGAACACGGTCCTCACACGGCTCAGTGCAGTGTGTGAGCCAATGCAGTATTTACCTGCACTTCATTCACTGCTCTCAATGGACGTTCAGTTTTTAGTGCAACTTTTCCCCGGCAAACTCAATATACATTAATTACGTGCATATTAAATATACATATATTAATATATAACATATATAACAATTTAGACTTTTTTTTTTTTTTACTTTTTTAAATTGTAAAAGTATAAAGATAACATAAAAAGTATAAAGCCTAAAAGCGAAGTTTGTGTTGCTCTTAGGTATACTCATGTCGTTTAGTTTAATGAAATCCGTTTTGAAATTTTTTACATTTGGGGGTTATTGTTTTTTTTATCTTTTTACATTTTTAATATAGCCTACATGCTTGATGGCCAACCCATCGATCGCAATCAGCTGCTAGATCTGAGACTGTTGCTGTAAATAATAATAAAATACATGGAAAAATGCATTATGCCTGATTAATGTTCAGTTTTTCAAGCACCTCTCTTCTTATATTTTACATTTAAAATATAAATTAGGATTCTAATATTATTTTATCATGTTTTCCTTTCTTTTTTAAAAAGAAAATGTTAGCTTTTATTCAGCAATAATGTTAAATTGATAAGATTTCTATATTTTGAATAATAATCTGCCAGTATTCATCAATCAATCCTGTAAAAATATCACAGAAAAATATTAAGCAGCACGATTTTTTCCGACGTTGACATTGAAGGATCATGCGTCAAAGACGACTGGAGTATGATGCTGAGAACTCAGCTTTGCATCTCAGAAATAAATATAAAGTATATTAAAATAGAAAACCATTATTTTAAATTGTAACAATATTATAATAACACTATAAACCAGACCCCGCCTCTTCAATATATAAATAAATAAAACCTTATATAAATGATTCACCAATTTTATTTGTTTGTTTATTTATTTATTTGTCGTGTCCTCGATCCTTATCGTTGCGTGAAATGAAAATAGAGCTAAACAACGACGCTGGCACTCGCTCACCAATAGATGGCGTCGTTGGCCCATGTTTAATTCATTTTATCCGACAACAGAAATAAATGATTGGGTGCTCATACAAGTATGTAAATAAATAAATAGTTTCAGTAGCCACAAGAAGAAAAGAAAACAGATAAGTTAACAAAGAAGTCATGAATAGAAGTAAAAACTACTGGAAAGAATTCTAGCAGCTGCATTATGGACTAACTTTAACTTGTTTATTGAAGATGCAGGACAACCAGATATCGTTGAGAAAAGATAAGTTTTTTTAAGCTTTATGATCAGTGGATTGTGTACCAAACAAGAAAAGATTAATTGAATAGGCTATATAAAGGTGTGCGATAGAGACAAAAATGATATCTCGATATTTTCTGGGATTTTTTAGCCATAACCATAATCAGACTATATTTTAGCTGAGTCTGTCTTTCTCTCTCTCTTTCCCAAACACAGCTGATGTGCAGCCATTACAATATTTCAGTTTTGTTTTTAATGGCAAGGTGGTCAATTTCTTTTCGTTTCTTTAGTTAATTTAGAAATATTTTGGGAACATTCTATGTTTGTTAAAATCAAGTTTTTTTTTTTAAGGAACAACCGAGCGGCCAGTCGCAGGAAGCGCAATGAGCATATGTTTGATCAATTTAGCCTTCTTCACAAATCAACACGACTTGCATAAAATAATATTTATGGATGAGAAAAAAGAAAAAAGAAAAAAAAAAACATGTCATGCATTTTACCATACTAATTAAAAAAAATTACCCTAGATAAATGTGCACTACTGATTAAAATAAATAAATAAATAAATAAATAAAAACAAAAAATAATAATAAAATGTGCTCGCTTTTGTCTTTTGAGGTGTAAATGTTTTATAGTATTCTAACAGATCGCCTGTCAATCACTTTGGCGAAACTATAAATCTAAATATTACAACTCCAAAATAAAAGATTGCAAATATTGTTTATTTTAGTAAAATTAGCCCATAATATAGCAGTGTTTAAACATTCGTTCTTTTGGTGTTGGTCTAGAGACTCCTAGTGGTGAATACATGCTAGAACAACTTTTTTATGATTTCTTCAAAACATCCGTGGATATACTTCGGTAAAGTTGGTTTTATATTCGCACATTCAGACTTCTGATAAATTCAGGCTTTCCAATAAATGTGCAATAAATTAATGTTTGCAAATTTTAAGCAGCGACATGATATTGACAACCAACGATTGTCAACTTACAACATTTTTCACAGTCGATCAAAATAGGCAAGCATTGTTTTAATGGCATATTTACTTGTGAATGTCCACTGAATGTCCAATATAGTGTGATTAACAAGGCTATTGAATACGGATGTGCGAATGTGCGAATATAAAACCAACTTTACCGAAGTCGTGGATGTGTGGAAGAAGCAATTGCATACAGAATTTTTTATATCATTTGTATAAATGTTTACTTTTTGGAATAAAAAGCTATACATAAGAAAGGTAAAAAGCACTTAATTGCTAATTAAACATAATTGAGGATAAGTGTAAACAATAATAGAGAATGAATAGGTATAATAAAGCTCTAATTAGTGTATGGAATGTGCTGGAAACCCTTGCAGCAAAGCAGACGTCACGTAGACGTCACGTCCAGGCAGTCGAACTGTAATGTGGCAGACGCAGACGTCACGTTCGGCAGACGCAGATGTCACGTTCGGCAGACGCAGACGTGACGTTCAGTGAGACGAGTGCAAGTTGCAACGTCATATTAATGAGCTCGTCCGAACGCCATACACGTGATTAACTTAGAGAACTGAAGCAGTTGTTGCTTCGGACGTCATCGGTCACGTGTGTTTTTCCGCACCAAAGCAAGCTCCGAAGCAGTAGTTCAAGAAAAATGGTGCTTCGAGTTCGAAGCTTGTGTCGGAGCATCGGTGTCAGACGGTCATCACTACTTTTATCTTTTTACGCTAGTAAGTTGTCATGCGTCAACCCAAAACAGGGAATTAACCTCATATATTGCTTAAAATACCAAGAACTGTCCGAAAGTAATGTGTGTATGCTGTAATGAAGCTATTGAATGATTTCAGTTAAATACTAAAAAGACGGGATTTTTCAAGGTCTGTAGCATAGACTGTAAAAAAAGATGGACGACGCAACGTCGCTTCCTTCCATTGTAATGAACTGAAGCCAAAATGGCCGACCGAATGGGCGCTGACATGTTACGCAATACGTAAGTTTGGAGCCTGGGCATGCGCAGAAGGAACCGTCAGTGGAGCCGGAGGCGGAGTCGCGATATCAAACTTCCGCCCAGACGACTGCGTCATCATTCATGTATTTTAAATAGACTATAAAAATTATATACAATTTAAAATTCTACCTATAAAATAATAGGCTATTCTATTTCTAGAGCAATAATACTTTTAAAACAGCAAATTCAGTAGATAAAATCAATATAATATGCCACTAGAAACAACTCTAAATCGTCAGAAACGGTCCTGCCATTTTAAATCAAGTTCAACTAATGTTACAGGAGATCGATTGCTGTAATTAGAGTAAGCTATCATTAGTTTTGTCCTGCTAATTATTATTTTATACCCATAAAAATAATAAGTAACTGCCAGATAACGATCACCTGCTTTTTCCCGACATTGTTAACATTAGGTGTGTTATCTTAACTAATAACATTTATTAATTAGCTTATAACACCCATATTTAATGTTACAGAAAAAGGTTCAGTGATCCGTCAGATCCTGTAGGTCGGTTAGTACAGTTTACTGCTGAACAACTCATTTTGTTGGTGTTAAATAACAAAGAAATCGAAAATTAACAGTTAGTTAATACATCTTCAATCTCCCCTCGAAGCTCCGACAGTCCTCAGACAAGCTGAGCTGTCAATCAAGTTCGAATCATGACGACACGCCCCGTTTTTATAGCATCAAATTGCTAGCTAAAATCTAAATCATCACAAAAACGAACAATTGAATATATATCAGTGTGATAACAACTACCTTAAATGACCAAAACCATTTTTCATAAAGTTTTATTTGAAGCAGAATTTATTTTTAAGTTTTCACTGAAGTCTCATTCGACTGCATTGAGAGGGCGGGGTTTATGACCTGTACTGCATCCAGCCTCCAGGGGGCGATCAAAGAGCCCGTGGCTTCACTTTTCAGAACGTATGAGACACACCCGGTCTGTAGTAGCGTAGGCTGTAGGGCGTTTGACATTTCAATAGCTTTTGATACTATCGACGCGGGTTCGAATCCGCCTTTTGCCGAACTCGCTCTTCTCCCTTTTCCTGTCACAAATCAGATCGGAAAGGCATTTATTTTTAATAAAAATGAAGAAAATACTTGAAAAGTTGAAATAAAGTGCCTAACAAGTGTTTATAATAAAGTATTTATTGAGTTGGCAATAGATTTGCTCCTCTCTGATTGGTTGCTGCCAACTGTCTGTTGCCCTAATTAGTTGCCCTGTGTCTCATCAGGTTGCCCGTTGACGGCAACATTGCCCAGCAACATTGCTCAAAAAGTTGCCCCGTGTATCATCACCTTCAGATCAAGAGGCTCGTGAACCGATCATCTCTTCCTACTAGTCCATTTATAGCATCAAATAAACATGAATGAACATGAGAATGAATGTTGTTTCGAACGCGGAAAGACGGCAATATACACAATTTTTCAAGTTTAACTCCACCGATGTTAATCTTCTAACTCCTGACTGCTTTGTCGGACAAAATAGCGGATACGGCGTTCTGATTGGTTAGATCGCTTGTCAATCAAACTCCCCAAGCGCTCTTTGATGACGTGGCTGATTATGTTTCTGGTGATAATCTGTCAATCATCGCCCTGACAATGTGATTGGTCTGAACAGTTTCTGTTCGGGAATAATTACTCCTCTACGGATCAAGTCCAGACCAAGCGGCAACCTCCCCCTTTCTCTCGTGAAGCCAATACGGAAGTAACTTAAACTGCGATTCATCGACTGGCCGCTAGGGACAGGCTCCAAAAGAGAGCAGAATCTCATAGAGTCCCATGTTAAATTGGCCAAGTTTATAGCAGAAAAAAACATGTTTACAAGTTGGTTCAAATTGTGGTTTTGGTCTATACTGCTATTTTAGCCCTTCATGACAACTCTGAGGGGGGTGAATTTTTTTATAACGTATCCGTTTAAATTATATTAAGCCTTAAAGTTCTGCATAATTAAGGGCATGGTCACTTGAGTGACAGGTAGATTGCGCTGCTGTCTGTGAGCCGTCATGTTACCTCAGCTGCCGCTGAATTTGGCATCTCAGCCGTATTTGTGCTCGATTATTTTATACAATTATAAAATATGGCTTGCTGCATAATATTCGAGACTGATGTGTGTCTGTGTAGATGTGCATGCATGCGGAAGAAACAGAACACACGTTGTTGGATCGTGGCATTGGCTGAAAATTTTGGTTGTGAGATTTACTACAATGACAATGGCGGGAGGATATCAAAATCCGACAGCACTGCTTGGATATTATAACTAAAACTGCTGCACTATTTTGAAAAAAAATATACTTTGGACATAGGCTCATTTGTTTGTTAGATACGATCGTATACAGTTTTACAACATAAACGCTGCTCAGATTGCATCCTTTCTTGAAGAACGATGACAGAGAGCAGATCATTCAGAAGAAATGTGACATGTTTTTTTTGTTTTGCAATGGACACTCATATTTTACCCAAGTGCCACGGATTGGATTCATCTCGCGATCTCTATATCATTATAAAGGTATGAAGTCCCATTTGATTTTCCATGTTGTTATTTGCACAACCAACACTACTGGTGTTGGAGGATCTATATCTTAAAAAAAACACAGTATATTGACAGTAAACCTTTAGAACGTTCTGATGATAAAAACTTATCTTGATTAATATTTTAGATCGTATCTAAGATAGATAGATAGCTCCTGCTAACATGGTCGCGTCGAGCTAGGTGGGCGTGGTTTCAGCAACCAGTCATATCAGCTCAAACCACCTCCCCGCCTCTTTGCCCATTTTCAGTTATCCGGGAGTGACGTGCGGTGACGCGCAGCTAAGATGGCCGCGGCCTCATTTACGTGTCAAAACTGCTGTTCAGAACTCTATGGGTGACGTCACGGACGCTACGTCCATATTTTTTTACAGTCTATGGTCCAGACCAGACCGAACTCCCCGACCTCAAAATGTTGTGGGCAGGGCTAAGTTCGGCTGGTATCCAGGCTAGTCGCTGCCGCTCCCTATTCACAGAAGCGTGATCGCGAAAGCGCTGTTTATACCCCGCGCATTTGAAAACGCCTCCCTGATGCATGCAAATATCTTCCAATATGAAAGCTATCTTAAGCCGGGCAGACATTTAACATTCTAAATGTGCGGTCACACTGCACTTTTCATTTCAATTGACTTCAATTCAAACGCATGCGAATGCATCAGACCGGAAACGCAAGCTCATGCGAAAAATTTCAAAATTTCGCATTTTGCTGCGTTCCAAAGTTCAAGTTTGGTGAACTCTGACCTGCGAATTCGCATCACGTGAAGACGTGCGACCAGTAGAAGATCGATTCGTCACGGCATGACCTCTTGGCTGAATTAAAAGAATTATATTTTTGCAGTAAAGTTGAGTAGGTTCTATATTTTTACATTTTAAATGTATTACTTTAAGTTATGTGTTAAATTCATGCTTATAAAAAAGACGCTGTAAACCGTGACGTCATATCACGACCGTTACAGCATCCAAAAAATTTTGCACGTTCAAAGTCTAACGTTAGTGTGACCGCGGCTTAAGACTGTGCTCAACATACAGTGATTGTTTCCTGCGACTGAAGCAGATTTATATACTTACACATGGAATTTGAACACCGACTGTAATTGCAGACTGAACGCAACTGGCTCTGACTGGACGCGTTTGAGCGCGATCAGTCATAAGTATCAATTTACATTCATAATCGGCCTTACAATCGTTAGGTGTGTCCCCGGCTTGTAGTTGTAAGCATCTCTCAGCTCTGTATCATGCTTAAAGAAAAATATGGTCTGTATTTGCACTTTAAATATTGAGAGAGTGCTTTGATTATGGTTGCACATATTGTTTACACTTAAGACTAAAAGAAAACTTATTTATTTTTATGGTAACACCTTACAATAAGGTTTCATTAGTTAATGTAGTTAACTTTACATGAACTAAGGAAGAACAATACTTCTACACCATTTTAATGTTAATTTCAACATTTACTAATACATTGTTAAAATCAAAAGTTGTATTTGTTAACATTACTTAATGCACTATCATGAACTAACCATGAATGACTATTTTTATGTTTAACTAACATTAACAAAGATTAATAAATACTGTAGCAAAGATATTGCTCATTGTTGATGTTGGTTAAGAGACTGGTATGAAATACAGGAGAGAAGCCAGTTTGCAGCAAAACGTTTTACAGTGCTTGAATATTGTTGTTGTCTCGTAAGCTACCTGTCTCGTCACACCCCTAGTAATGAACGTCTTTTTTTTTTAATATGTCACAATGGATTATGCTATTGGCACTTATTCTGCATGGCAAACAGAGTCAGAGTGGGAAAAGCCAATCGGGAGAGAAAATTGGCGAAATATGCAATTAGCTGAAAAACTGTTGTCAGACTCGATCCCAAGCATCAATATGTCATCATCAACAATGTCCCTCGGAAAGCAAACAAATAGTGAAAAAAGGTGTGCCGAAACCGTTCAACAGCAATCCCAAACTCCTCTCGAATCTGCTCCTTTCTTCAGCCTCCAAAATAAATTAATTAGCCTTAAGAAAACAAGAAGTCAGGGATGAACTTCCAAAGGGTAGCAAAACTCTATAATACCCACAAAATTAAGTTGCTATCATTTGGGTAATTAAACTGAATAGGAAAAATTATGGAGAACTAATTGCCCTGAAAAAACAGTCAGAAAGTGCACATAAAGCTATTGATGGAAGTTTCTCTCTCTCTCTGTTCTCATCTTCACAGGCCTTACATCAAAGTTTACATAAAAGAACAGTCAGTCACATACAATCAGACCAGCTCATTCCAGTCCACATGAGGAGCCGCTCTCATCTATAGTAATGTAATGTGCCGGACATTCATACTGTACACAGGGGTTATGGGATCAAGTCCTTAAAGGATTATATCACTTTGAAATGAAAATTAACCCGAGCTTTACTCACCCGCAAGCCATCCTAGGTGTATATAACTTTTTTTTTTCTGATAAACATAATCGCAGAAATATTAATAAATATCCTGACACATCTGAGCTTTATAATTGCAGTGAGAGGGATCAATGAGTATGAGCTGAAGAAAGTGCTTCCATCCACATCCATCCATCATAAATATGTGTGCCACATGACTCCGGGGGGTTAGTAAAGGCCTTCTGAACCAAAGTGACATGTTTGTGTAAAAAAAAAAAAAAAAAAAAAAATCCATATTTAACAAGTTATGAAATAAAACTCTTGCAGTTCACAAAGCTTATGCCTAGTCCTGCGCCTTTCCTATTCAACTCATGGAAAAAGTGTAACTGATGTGACGCCAGTTTACACTTTCTTCGTAACTTCAATATGGAAGATGGTTTGGCAGAAGCTACATATTTTACTTTATAACTTGTTTAAATATGGATTTTTTTTCATCGCTTCACTTCAGAAGGCCTTTATTAACCCCACCAGAGCCATGTGGAAGCACTTTCTTTAGCTTATACACACTGATCCCTATCACTGCCATTATAAAGCAAATATTTCTGTGATTCTGTTCATCAGAAAGAAGACAATCATATACACCTAGGATGGCTTGAGGATAAGTAAGGCTTGGGCTAATTTTCATTTCAAAGTGAACTAATCCTTTAACAGTAATAGTGACATCCTAAAACTACAGAAATTATACAGTAGGCCATAAAGCCACATGACTAAAATTTTCTTAACACAATATTAATACATCAATAGACAAAGTCACCTGGCTGAAGTGTTGCTGTGTTTTAGAGATACTGAGTGACCTGCTCTCCTACCAGAAAGACTCCATTATTGCTGTCAGGAAAGCGACAACAACAACAAAACATTTGCTGGCAAGAGAAACACTTCAAGCCTGTCCTACACAGCTTGCATTTAAAAGACCGGTATAAAAGATATCAGGCAGTGCTTACTTTACAATGAAGAGGACCTATTAATGAATAATATGTGTGTTGACCAGTGACCACTGAAAAAATAAATTGGCTAATGGCACATGAATTTATGGCATGGAAATGAATATCATACCTGTGCTGCAAGCACTCATGCCAATGAAGCCTCACAGCTAATGCTTTTAAAGCTCTTCCTGCTTTTGCTCCTGGAATGTAATTTTTCTTAACCATTTCACCTACAGGCTACCATTATTATGTAAAATAAAAAAAATAAAAAAAGCACACCAAATTTGTTTTAAGAACAGAAGAGCAAACGACTGGTTCACTGAAAACAGCCAAACACGCAATGTGCTCATCAAAGTCATTAGATCTTTATCTTGCCATTTATTATGTGATGTGCAGCAAGGTTTATAAGTCAGGAGGACCTGATTGAGATCACCTGAGCTGTGGTGCTGTTGAGCTTCTCCAGGCCATTTTCCAGCCGCTCCATCTTCGATGTGAGATCATTCCTCTTGAGCGCCAGCAGGTTCCCGTAAAGCTTAATCTGCTCCAGGAAGGACTTGGGCGTGGTGTAGTTATACCGCCGCTCATTGGTCAGGTAGTCTTTCGAGGTCTTGTTCACGCTCACATGTACATAAGCCATGAACTTACTCACCGAGTCCTTTACCTCAGGCTAGACATGTGGAACAATTAACAATGCAGTTCATACATGAAATATAATTACCAGCATATTGGCAGAAATGTCATACTACTGGGCCGTCACAGCCATTTAATTTCCCTGAAATATAATGCAGAAAGTGACTGCACAGCGCTCGCCCAATCTCGCTCACTCACCCAGTCCGTTAGATCGGTATAAGGGGCTGTGCTCTGTCTAACCAGCTGAGACCTATAAATGGGATCTCAATGCTTTGGATTGAGGAAATCACGATAAAACCTGTTGATGAAGATGTACTGTTTCTACAGATGTGTGTGTCTCACCTGAATGTTCTCCACGTCCTGTAGGAAGCGCAGACTGACTGACTCCAGCGCCTCCTGTGGCCACTCGTGGAACCAGTCGATGGCAGTGCAGTTCACCACCGCGGGAAACTTTCTGCTGCGCACCCTGAGCTTACTGCCCACCGGAGAAAAACAGAGTGCCACCTGCAGGACAACATCTGTGTGAAACACACTCCTAAACAATACTAGACAATATGCCCATACTAGCCAATAATTTGAATTCTTTCAAACAAGTGTCAAATAAAATGTAAACTTGCATCGATGAAGTTAATGTTGTTAGTAATTGTTTAAAAATGACCATGGTAATTCATAGTTACATATAGTTACATATTCAGTTGCACAATAGTGTGCAACAATAGTGTTGCATGCCCACGGACCCCTGTAGAAATCTGAAGTACTTGTTATCCAGGGGTGTTTCTAGAGTTCAATCATCACTGAAAGTGATGTTTTTCTTTAAATTACATTATATTTATCCTAAATTGTTAATGTACATAATCACCCTATGCTGGAGGTTTGTATACTGTGCATTTTTCAGCAAAAATTTGACTTTCTGTCAATATTCTGAATAGAGAGCTGCAATGACAGATTCTTTCCGTTTGGTCTGTTTTTTTCAAACACCAACATCAACATTTCATCATTCTTGAAGTGAACTTTTGCCTGTTTGGTGATTAGATGTACTGTTTTGGACAGCTTTGCCTGTGAGCTTATCGCCTGGTGCGTGAATGGCTTAAGGGCCCTTCACACAGAAAGTGCTCTGGAGTTTGGAGTTTAAGAAAATGAGTGCAAGTGTCTCGAGACATGACTTTAAAAAGGACCTATTCTGCTTTTTCACCCTGTTCATCTTTCTTTTTGTAATTTTGCTATCTGAGTATGAAAAAGCTCTGCAAAGTTCCAAAGTCCCTCCAAAGGGAATTATTCTCTATATCAGTGCGCACTGTTTCTAAACTCCCTAAAATGCCTAATTTGTAGTCTGGAGTTTTCTTTCGGGAATGAACACTTTATAATATTCCTCATTTAAATAATTCACACGCTAAATAAAGGGGCGGGGGCGGGGCCTGGTTTATTAAGTTAATAGTGTGTTGAAACTGACGGTTATTGTAGGTGGCAGGACATTTTCTCAAACACACTTGAAGAGCTTGACCAATCACAACAAACTGCTCCAGCCGACCAATTAGAGCACATTGTACTTTTCAGAAGGAGGGGCTTCAGAACTGGAACTAAACAGAGCATTACTGACAAACTTGGAAGAGACATATTTGAGACATATTTGACATTCACTTGGAAGAGAATGTCAAATATGGGGAAAAAATAAACATTCAACCATGACAACCATGCTTATTACAACACCCAAAAATCTTAGACATTACACACATCAACAAAAATCCTATACATGCCCTCCATCCATCGGCAGCAGAATCTAGTTACATTGCGAGAACTGAAAACTCATTTACAGAGACTGCTGGGAGTACAAAGGCAGCACTGTGAGGCTTCATGCATCATTCCTGCTCACGTACTTTGAGTTGCCTACGGACGCGGTCGATGAAGAACTTCCAACAGTTTTCCCTGGTGTCCAACAGACCCTGGCCACGCACTTCATTCCTTAAAGAAGCAATGATGTTCTCCACCTCGTCGTCAGGGAACAGGTCAGGGATTTCACCTGTGATGAAGACAAAGGATGATGTTGAGGCACCCCGTTCAGACAGATGCTGATGATATCAGTCTTTAAGTGGAATAACACAGCGCTTTGACAAAAGAAAATATTAGAAATTGGCCATAGGCAACAGGACATTTTAAAGCAAGTACAGTAAAAACCTACATTTACAAATAATTATGGCATGTTTTTCAATATATGAACAACATATGGATCAGTATAATACATAAACAGCAATAATTACCTACATAATTGGTTTCCAAAATAAATGCATATTAAAAGTATCAAATGCATATTAATGATCGTGATCATTTTAATAATGATATTATTATTGTTTGTTGTTAATAATAATTAACCAGCAGAGCTTGATGCCAGCGGGCGCAGAGACACAGCAAGGCTTACCAGATGCTAAAAGGTCATTCACCAACACTAGGAACTTCTCATCTGCGACCTGGGCATCTGTCATGAGAAGCACCGTGCCAATATTCTTCACGCCAGCTTTAATGTACAACGCGCCCAAATCGCTCTAAGAATAAACAAAACCACAGTCACATGCCACCAAGCTCCTCTTCCCTGGAAAAGTCCCAGCAGAGCAGTAAGAAATTAAACATATTACAGGCATGAAAGCTGATGAGCTACACACACCAAAATGTGCAATATTGTGTTCAAGAGCTCCTCTTTGTACATGATAATTATTCCATTATTTTTCAGAAATTTGTCTGAAGTTGCACCTAGACTTACACTCTGGCGGGGAGCATCACAATGAATATTTGATAGGGCCAAAAGCAAGCAGTCACAGCAGAGATGAGAGTCTCATGCTAGTGTGATTTAGAGCAATTGTTTTGGGTCAGGCTAATTAACCTTTAGATCAGGGATGCCGTATCCTTTCTTCAGCGTGATTTGAAAGACCTCCAGGGAGCTAATGAATGCTGCCAGCCTTGTCAGGCTCTGCTTCCCGCTGCCTCCCACTCCCACCAGCAGAGCGTTTCCCCGCGGAGACTCCAAGATCCGATTGATACGGCAGCTGAAGCAGGTGAGAAGACATGAGAAGCAGAGGAACAATCACACTGTTGAGTAATGCCAAACAAACTCCATGAAAAATCAACCACTCTGCATAGTTAGTGGTTGATCAGTACAGGTTCTTATTCATTATACTGAATAATGTGTGACAGTACAATTCAATAAACACTTATTTTACTCTACTCACTAAACAGATCTGAAAGCATATTTGCTTGTTATTAATTGCTAATGCTGTCAGTAGTTTGGAAAGGGCAAAACAAAAATCGATCAATGATTTGCTCTGTCACTACTAGGGATGTGCAAAACATGTACATATTTTCATAATCAATGAGTTGGTGGGTTGCTAGTCAGTTAATTAGTTTTAAGGGAGTTACACTTATTTATAATAAATAAAAAATTAAATTTTAAATTATTACAGCTTAATTTTGCTTTCTAAAGCCTGAAATCATGAGATAATCATGGTTAAATTATTTCTGTTAAAAAAATAAGGATGTCAATATAATAAGAAAAAAATAATGTGCATTTAAAAATGTTAGACTACATTAAATGTGACATGGTGTCTATAAAACGCTGATGGAAAATATATAAAAAAACAGCACAAGACATGGTTTCAGTGCAGTGATATCCATCTAAATGCGTTGGGCTGTGGAAAAAGGACAAATTTACAGATACAATATTTCCGAGAGGGCTTATACCCGTCACGTCGACAAGTCAACTAACTCTTTCTGGTGTAAGCTGCACAATCTATAGCAGTTTAAAGAGGTTCTGAGAAATCTAATGTTGTGTCAAGCTGTGCATGCATCAGCAGTGGCACTTTTTGGCACTCTTACATATGAGACATGGCATCCTCAAAAAGAACAAGGTTCAGAGCCGGATTAACTTCATTGTAACTTTCAAGCGCTTCCAGCAAGATTTTGTTCAGACTCCCCCAGGATTGCACTGGCATGTATTTGGGTTCACCAATGCCTGTGGCGAAGTGGCAATACATATTCATTGCCTTGGTCTCCTCCAGGGTCTCCTCCATATCCTGGTGGGAATAAAAAACATGCCTTAACACATTAAATATTAAAAGGTGAATAACTAACGTTCAGTGCTGCTGCCTTGGGAAGGAGCTCAAGTAAAACGAAATAACTGCCACCCTAAGAATTCAATCAATTCATTTTCCTCTTTACAACCAACATAAAATGTGTGTTTGCCCTTTATTGTTCTGGAGGAGCAAGTGTGCGCTGTGCAGAAGTGCACATGTCAGATGATTAGATGGAAAGTGCCATTTCTCTCCTTTACTTGCCCATGAACCTTGGGGGGCATGGAGAGAAAAAAAAAGTAAAAATCATTTGCCAATTTGCAGGACTGATAGGGTATTGCTTTGTTTACCATTGGTTCTTGTTCTCTCCACTGCAACAGACTTCCAGTGAAACTATCTCACCTCATATAACTTTTTCACTGTGTCTGACTGTAGCTTGTCAAAGAGGGCAAAATCTTTGTCCTCTACCATCTTGTCACGGTAAACTCGGTTGGACTCGTGAAGGTAAATCTTAAGCATTTCCTGAGGACTCCGCACACACTCACTGGTGCAGAAGAGGATACCCTGTAATGAACAACAGAAGGTTTAGTGTTTCTTCTTGAGCATTTCAAATCTCAAAATACTGCACAAGATATTCTTATGCATCTAAGTGGCAAAATAAAAATCTTTTGAAATAAAATGACACTTTATTTAGCTATTAAATATATTAATGACTATTTATATAAATGATTTCACATAAAATAGTAAATTATTTTGTTGTTTTTTTATATAATTATTATTATTATTATTATTGTTTACATGTATATTTAGTATTTTTAAATCACTCTTTGTTTAAATTATGAAAGTCTGGGATAAGGGTGCAACAATAAAATCTATACATAAAAGGCATTTAAAATAAATGATGAAAGCATGTAAAAAAAAAGTTTAAGACAAAGTTGTCAATGTGACATTCATATAACAAAAAGAATAAAGTTGATAAAGTCAAAGAAAAAAAAAAATCCAGACAGGAAAACACCTAGTTACAAAAAAAACTTCAAAATGAAAAAAATAAAAAATAAAAAAATGAAACAATAAATACAAAGTTTAGTGTCATGAAACTCTAACAGAGAGCTGATTGGTTCTTTCTATGCTGTGGCACCAGCCAATCAGAAGTAATTCCAAATCCATGCAACCATATATTTTGTACCCTAGTCTGCGATCGACAAGCTGCGCAATGTGAAGCGCTGTTATCCCTCCTCCCCAGCGCCACCTGTAGAGATCTGCTACTGGGTTCTACTATTCTTGCAGCAGCTTTTTCTTTGTTGTTTTATTCGACTAAGCTGAACAAATTTGTATTTGCTCAGCAGCAGCAGCAGTAGCAGCAGCAGCAGCAGCGGCGTAGCAGATCTCGTACGTCAAAATCAAGCCATGTATACTTCATGCCCCATGCCAATAAATGCTGGTTGAATTTAATCCACTCCAAGAGTTGTCATGATTGAAATATCATCAAACTACAAACACTTCATAGAGTCTGCTGCTCCATTATTCTGCAGTCCAGCACTGCAGTCAAGATGCCATTTCACAGTGGCCACCTTTGAAAACAAATAGATCAAATGGAATGGCCATCTCTGCTCAGCATATAGGTTCAGTCGTTCCTGGAGAGCATGTGATGAAGTCCGTAATGATGACATACAGCAGGCAGTGTCATCGCCCTTGATGGAGCCTTGTTATCTTAGTGTTCTCTCACACCCGGATATAAATAATGAATTAACGTCAATCACCATGTTGAAATGTACAGGTGCTGGTCATATAATTAGAATATCATCAAAAAGTTTATTTATTTCACTAATTCCATTGAAAAAGTGAAACTTGTATATTATATTCATTCATTACACACAGACTGATATATTTCAAATGTTTATTTCTTTTAATTTTGATGATTATAACTGACAACTAAGGAAAATCCCAAATTCAGTATTTTAGAAAATTAGAATATTACTTATGACCAATACAAAGAAAGGATTTTTAGAAATCTTGGCCAACTGAAAAATATGAACATGAAAAGTATGAGCATGTACAGCACTCAATACTTATTTGGGGCTCCTTTTGCCTGAATTACTGCAGCAATGCAGCGTGGCATGGAGTCGATCAGTCTGTGGCACTGCTCAGGTGTTATGAGAGCCCAGGTTGCTCTGATAGTGGCCCTTAGCTCCTCTGCATTGTTGGGTCTGGCATATCGCATCTTCCTCTTCACAATACACCATAGATTTTCTATGGGGTTAAGGTCAGGTGAGTTTGCTGGCCAATTATAAACAGGGATACCATGGTCCTTAAACCAGGTACTCGTAGCATTAGCACTGTGTGCAGGTTCCAATTCCTGTTGGAAAATGAAATCAGCATCTCCATAAAGTTGGTCAGCAGCAGGAAGCATGAAGTGCTCTAAAACTTCCTGGTATACAACTGCGTTGACCTTGGACCTCAGAAAACACAGTGGACCAACACCAGCAGATGACATGGCACCCCAAACCATCACTGACTGTGGAAACTTTACACTGGACCTCAAGCAACGTGGATTTTGTGCCTCTTCTCTCTTCCTCCAGACTCTGGGACCCTGATTTCGAAAGGAAATGCAAAATTTACTTTCATCAGAGAACATAACTTTGGACCACTCAGCAGCAGTCCAGTCCTTTTTGTCTTTAGCCCAGGCAAGACGCTTCTGACACTGTCTATTGCTCAAGAGTGGCTTGACACAAGGAATGCGACAGCTGAAACCCATGTCTTGCATATGTCTGTGCATAGTGGTTCTTGAAGCACTGACTCCAGCTGCAGTCCACTCTTTGTGAATCTCCCCCACAGTTTTGAATGGGTTTTGTTTCACAATCCTCTCCAGGGTGCGGTTATCCCTATTGCTTGTACACTTTTTTTCTACCACATCTTTTCCTTCCCTTCGCCTCTGGACACAGAGCTGAGCTCTGTGAACAGCCAGCCTCTTTTGCAATGACCTTTTGCGTCTTGCCCTCCTTGTGCAAGGTGTCAATGGTTGTCTTTTGGACAACTGTCAAGTCAGCAGTCTTCCCCATGATTGTGTAGCCTACAGACCTAGACTGAGAGACCATTTAAAGGCCTTTGCAAGTGTTTTGAGTGAATTAGCTGATTAGAGTGTGGCACCAGGTGTCTTCAATATTGATACTTTTTTCTGAGATACTGAATTTGGGATTTTCCTTAGTTGTCAGTTATAATCATCAAAATTAAAAGAAATAAACATTTGAAATATATCAGTCTGTGTGTAATGAATGAATATAATATACAAGTTTCACTTTTTGAATGTAATTAGTGGAATAAATAAACTTTTTGATGATATTCTAATTATATGACCAGCACCTGTACAGTTCCTACCAGCAGCATCTGAACAGGGAAGTTTTCCACAGAACTTTATTAAAAATGTTTAAAAAACTTTTCCTTGTACATGGGACGAATAGACTGCCTTTTAATTTTTTTAAATCTTTCACAAAAACAAGATGGATCCGATTGTGCCTTTGTGTCCTTCACAGCGAAACATGAGACATTTTAAACTACATATCACCAACTAATTAAACCAGTCCAAGAAATAGCCAAGCAATCACTGCTGTCTCATCACAACAGAAACACTGAACGTACAGTGGAGATTAATAAGAAAGAGCCGAAGATTGCGACGTAGATGAAGCCTTATGGAGAAATCAGAGGGAAAGTGTGCTTTGAGGCTTTGCTGTAATTCAGTCTCTGTCCTCAGACAGCTGAACTGTCAGCTGAATTAGTAAGACAGAACTAAGGGCAGCACTTCAAATGTTCCATCAGCAGTGTCTCATCTGCTCTTTTCTCCCACTCTCATTTCACTTCATTGCTCCAACTGCACCCAAAACAATGACTAGAGGTTCACAGGCTATTTTTTTCTGCTATCAACATCACTGTTTCTGCTTTCAATATCATCGAGGAAACGGGGCTCAGTAAAGCCATTATAAAACAATAAATCAGATTTAGCCCTGAGTCACACCAACAAGTGCAGTTACATTTGAACCGCCATTTTTATTTCAATAAATCCACCACCAGTTCTGGAGTCAATAATCTACATCTCAAACAACTAGCTTTGCCTTCCAATCATTATTCATTTGAGACAGAAATGACTTGCACTGTTTTCAGAATAGTAGTAGTAGTAGTAGTAGTATAATTTTATTTAATGCCATGTCAGCATCTGAGGCTATTTTCATGGCAAAATCTCAATTACAAAAATACCAATATCACGTAAATACAATAAAAACCAAGCAAACAAATAAACACAGCAAGTAATATTATATAAGATTTTTTTTTATTAAAATATAATAAAAATTCAGACAAAATCTTACTAATTAAGTCCTTAAATTAACTAACTAACTAACTAACTAAACTAAGAGCTTGCAGTTGCACTAAAACCAGGACAGTCCAATAGAATATGCTTAATAAAAGGAGAGTCTTGCAAAACATGCATAGAGTCGGGTCTTCACCTTTATGCAAAAATGCATGAGTCAGTCTTGTACAATCTATACGACATCTGGTTCATTCTTCAGAGTTCATGACTTATGAGGCAATCATATAAATGTAATATTACACATAGGAAAGATTATAACCTTTCACCAGTTAAAAGAGCGATTGATTGGCATTCAGAGAGCAAGAAGAGGTGTTGCTGGGATAAATGATTTATTACTGGAAGGCTTTTGTTTCAGTCTGCTGTAAGCTGACAAAAGGCTTGTACCTGGAATATGTTGGAGAGATCACGGAGATTGAAGATGTAGTGGAACTTGATGGCGGTGGGAAGGAAAGTGGTGGTGATGCGGTGATGGAAATCGAGTGCCAGCTTGACCAGCTGTGAGCTGCTCTTCTGCAAAACTGCTGCAAATCCCTCGCTGCGCAGGTGCTGGTTTAAGATGCTGCAGTAGATGGTGTTCAGTGCGTCCACTCCAGGGAAGGAGAGCGCAAACACCGAGAAATGCCTCTGAGATACATGTTTCAACAGTTTTACATTAAGCCTTTGCTTAAGCTTTGACAGGTAACACTAGCTATATGAAACATTTTCCAAATACAACATGTAGTGAAAGTAAACAGTGTCAGAGAGGGTGAGAGAGTGTTTAACGTCTGGTACTGAATTGACACTGATAGTGAGCACCTGTAGGCGGGGGTTGATGGTGAAGCTGCCGGAGGTGGGATTCATGCAGGACACGTACTGCACATTGTGGATCTCCTTCAGCTGCAGCTTGCTCCTGTCGTACCTGAGAGGAAACAGCATTCCGTAAGTCACACAAACACACACTTTGTATGCACACCGAGACACAGATAATAAAAGAATAAAAATAGAATAATTAAATAGGAAATAACAATATACAAAAAATAATTTAATAAATACACAATATACAAAAATAGACAATAGACGGTATAAAATATGCATGTACAGGTATGTTATGTACACATGCAAGAGGTGTGTTAAATAAATAAATGTATAAATAGTGTTGTGTATTGCACATGTTTATTGTCAAGTGGGGCCATTAACTTTTTCATGAGATGAATTGCCTGAGGGAAGAAACCGTGCTCTGTAGCGCCGACCAGATGGCAAAAGTTCAAAAAGGAATTGGCCTGGGTGTGAGGGGTCAAGAATGATTTTGCCAGCCTTTATACTCACTCTGGATGAGTACAGTTCTTGGCCGTTCAGACTTGCTAAATCTGATCGGATTTCAATCGGATATGCACAAAAATCGGATTTGGACTGACAGTCTGAACAAGGCTAAATGGCCATGAGGGTCAGCTTGAGCATCTCAGGGAATTCGAACAGAAACTACACTTTAACCACATTATGCCCTTTTACAAAGTCTTGATTTTTTTATGTCTCTACTAGAACAGGTTTTCATGCTTGAATATTCATTATTTTCCCCAAATTTGACAATGTCACAGCTCCTCTCTTCCCAGTCTGTCAGTAACGCTCTGTTTAGTTCCTGTCTCTATGAAGCAATGTGCTCTGAGTGGTTGGTTGGACCAGTGCGTTGTGATTGATCATGTGCTTCGAGCGTGTTTGGGAAATGTCTTGCCCCGTACCATAACCACGAGTTTCAACACACTACTAACTAACTCAACCAGGCCTCGTCCCTTTATCTAGTGAATTATTTAATAGAGGAATATTGTGACGTGTTTAATCCTGGAAGAAAACTCAACACTACAATGGAGGTGTTTCAGGGAGTTCCGAAACAGTGCGCACTGATATAGAAAATAACTCCCTTTGGAGGGAGCTTTATCATGCTCAAACAGCAACATTACACAGTAAAGAAAGATGAACTTGGGAAAAAGCATCATACTAAGACTGCTGAATCAGTCATGTGATAGTCAGTACCAGTGGTTGTAGTCCATGTGCTGACGGATCAGGGTGTGAGGCTGGACCGTGCCGTACTCGTCCACCTCTGGCATGTTCATGTCATCGATGAAGTAGATTAGCCGCTTGCTGCCGGGTGGCCCGTAGTTCCTGCCTGCCTTCTTCTCTAAGGGCTTCTCTAAAACAGCTGCACGGAAGATGCTTTGTGAGCACAGAATTACCAAATACAATTGCATGAAGCTTATAGACTTATAAAGTCTCATCAATGTCAAACACTGCAGAAAAGTACAGAAATTTAACAAGAAAACTGCAGTGCATAAAAAACATAATGGCAATTTTCATGAAAAGGGTTTCACTTTGGTGCCCCAGTACTTTTAAATATGTTTAATAAACTATTATCTAACATAAAATGAACACAGTTTAAAATCCATCTAATGTCTATCAAGCCTTTAAAATCATGCTTTTGCCATCTTTTTACATAATCTGTTGAAATGGTATTTGGTTCAGTGTGCAAAGGTTCTTGAATTAATTGTTAGGCTAATTTTGCTGAATATATTCATTTTACTAATAGTAAAAACACAGCATTTCTCAATTGTGATACCCAGAAAGTATCATATTTTAGAATTGCATGATCAGAAAAATAATTTACACAAACTTTACTTATGTTATTCAAGTTATTGCAAGAAAAAAATTAAAATAAATATTTTGCTAATTTTGCTGATTTTCAACCCAGTTATCCATTCAGATTTATACATATTATATTATATATTTATGTAAGTTTTGTTTATTTGGTGCTTGCTAGAACAAAAATCAGATGCACACAAACATACCCTGTAACATGGCTGATGTGGTATAGTAGTTGAAGGGGACGTTTTTGATGGCATATTTGTCTGGGTCCAAGGAGCCAAGCTTGTTTCCCACCAGAACAGATTTTCCGGTGCCAGCGTTGCCCACCAGCATGACGGGCCGCCGCCTCTCCAGCAGTCTGTCCATGAAGTAGCGCACACGGATGGTCTCTGTAGTGTGGACTAGGCAGGCCTGAGGAAGACACATGGCCAATGACCTTAATTTCTCAACGACATACATCCAGAGACGACAAACTCTGTGAGAGCCTACGTGTGCGCCGTTTTAAGGCATTGTGAGTGTGCTTAATTTAGAACAAACCTCTCTGTGGATTTTTCAGACCATTGTTTTCAGCAATTTATTTAGTATATAGTACAATCATATGAAAATATTTTTATCTTCCCTGTTTTTTTCCCATTGGTTTTCCTAAAATTCTTTATAACCTGCGTATATTCACCTTTTACGCATCAGTTTTGTGATTCTGTAAAAGTGGTTCCCTTTTGAATGAGAACTCGCACTGCATCCTCTAGAGGACACTATGAGGAATGCCTCCGGCATGACTGGTGTCTGGAGCACGAGTCTAAACACAATAATGAACTTAACATTGGCCAGCGACAACCTATGATGTCACTACTGGTGCAACTGAGTATAAAAGGGAACCTGTGAAATACGTCATCCTCTTTCTTGTCTTCAGGAGACTGTTTGTTTGAACACATGTCTAAACTGGCAAGCTATGGCCAGCACTAGTGCTAGGATCTTTAGGAAGTGTGTTCATCTGTGCCAGCGTTTTCTGACACCGGATGACACATGATATGTTCGTTGTGTGCCTGGGCGTGGAGCATGCATGCTCAGTCATCGAGGGGGCTGTATGTGTGCACTGTGAGCATTTCGCTATGAAGAAACTTCGCTCTCATCTGTCCCTTTTTTCGAGGGAATTTGGACAGCTATTTCTAAAATGAATGCAGCCCAAACCATTCTAGCTGTAACTCGGCTAAACATTCAGACTGCTCTGACTCGGGTTGCTATCTATTCTAACTAATCTAGCTTATGGCTTTAGTAAACCAGACGATCAAAACTATGAAATGTCCCATAGACTGTTATTGATGGGTTCGAAAGTAATATAGTAAATCATGCTAAAACAGGCTAACTGTGTTAATTCATGCTAGAAACAAGCCAGAAAATTATTAAATCATATTATCAGCATGTTAATCATGCTAGCAGTGTGCTAAAGCATGCAAGAAACATGCCTGCAATGTGTTAATTCAAGTATAAAGTTATTTCAAACTTTCAGAGAAGGCTTTGTAAAGCCAATATCAATGATGTACTAAAATAAAACTAAAACTGAAATAAAATTGGATAATATATAGCCAAATTTTAAAAAAACACTCACAAGCACATTTTGTATATGTGTAGTTTTACACTTTGACCTACTTTCTGAATGAATTCACTCATAGTATTGCTAAGCAGACAAGTAAATAAATGTTGTTAAACTTTAACAACAAAATTACTAAGACTTTAACTAAAATTCTAACTGTAAATGAAATCTAATTCAAAACTTAAAAACCACTACAATAGTATGTCAATGACATTGAAGTCATGCTGGCTTGGCTTTGTTTTGTTGCAGACCATCAGTCTGATGCTGAAGTGTCGTCAGACGTTTATCTGAGTTTAATGATACTATAAAAACAAACAGAACAAAACTATTGATACTAACCTGCAGAGGTATGTCAGGATCCATCTCAAAATTCGGAACCATTTTTGACCATGGCTCAAATTTTTTGCTCTCGGGATCAATGTAGTAATCGAATACGGTGCCTTGAGCTGGAAACTTCACGCTTTTAAACTCTGTCACCCACCACTTACTGAATTCCACCCTGTAATCCACGAGCTGCAGTGAAAGCGCACAGAAATTATAGGCTGCCGTGTTAAAACACTCATCATTCATCGTGAACTTGTGGAATTAAAGAAAATGGAGATCCACCTGGTCCTGGAACATGGTCCCTCCGAAGGCCCAGACAGCGGCAAAGACGAAGTAGAGCTCGTAGAGATCCTTATGGCTGTCTGGAGGAGTGTTTTCTGGGACGAGGAGACACTCCAGGAGGTAGCACAGCATTTGCACCAAACTCTGCTCAGGAACAGGGATGATCTTCTTAAATCTGGGAGCAGGACAGAAAGCAGCTCTGTGATCAGCAATTTTAACACATCTCAAAAACACAAGTTTGCCTCTATCTGCACTTCTGGCTTTAGAAAGGAATTCTGTCTCCAACACCAGAGGGAAAAAAGAACAAATTAAAAAGACTGACGACTTCAGTGACTGATTTGTTTGACAAACTTGTGCACCAGAATGAGGACTTTGCCTTCCAGAAGCCCAGGAGGAAAGTGTTTCATATATTTTAGATCTCTGCTTGACTGTTTCAGCACAGTAAACTGACATAGGCTGTTTTCACATGCTGTGTTGCATGTTTTCAAGAACGTGCTAATGACTGGGAAAAGTATGGCATGTTTGATCTGTGCTGTTTTCACCATCTCTGTTGTTACTCTGTGGGCTACTGTGAAAATGATGGGTAAAGTTATTACAGTTACTAAAACAAACACCATTAAATAACATTTTCACTACTTATTTTATTTCAGCTAGTTGCCAAGGCAACATTTCTAATTTTCAGTTAGTTTAACTTGATGTTCTAAAATAATAATAAAAACACTATATAGACTATATAGATGTTTATATAAAAAAAAAAATAATAAAATAAAAAAAAAGAATGAATACAAATGACAAAAACCCACAACAAAATTACTAAGACTTTCAAATTAAAATTCATAAAGAAATAATATTAATAAAAACTGTAATAGTACACTAAAATAACACGGGTACATAAAGCACATAAGAAGTTTAGCTCATGAATATTAATCAATTCATGCTGCTGTTGCTATATCTTCGTAGAATTCTCAGTTATGGAGCCTAATTAATATTATCGAGTTGAGTTTAACTCTAGGGAGGCTGAAAGGGAAAGACTGAATTCAAAACTAGTACGACAGATGCAATCACTATGAACTGAAGTGAAGAAGACAGGAAAGTGACATACCTTGACCTGAGAGTATCGAGGCATGATGGGAGGTACTTGTCAAACAGAATGGTCAGATTGGCCTTCTCCGACTGGACTTCTCTCTGGTCAATCCAGCTCGACACAGGTGGATTCCAGCCCAAGTCAGAAGGGTTGATGTACAGAATGCCTGTATGGAGAAATGAAACGTGATCATGGAGTTGTATTTATTGGCTCGCTGTGAAGCAGTGCTGGAGAAGCTACTTTGAATTATAAGTGGTTTGATTAGTTTGAATCACTAAACTCTACATTTATGCATTTCCACTATAATTACACTGAAATCTCAGTTAGTGACCACACTAAATAGCATTTGACAGCTGAATGCGAAAAAAAAAAAAAAAACCATAATGGGCACGAAAACGACATATATTATTAAAAAAAAAACCAACAACAACAACAAAAATCAATAAAATATTTAAATATAATAAAATAAATATAACATTTTAATATATAAACTATGTTTGTTTTATTATTGTAATAAATATTCTTACTGAGGGACTCAAACACATCTATTAAAAAAGGTTCAAACATTCACTGATGCTCCAGAAAGAAACATGATGCATTAAGAGCCGGGGGGTGAAAAATTTTGAACAGGATAAAGATTTTCACATTTTTCTTTTTGTTGAAATATAATTTTTTTCATTTAGTACTGCCCTCCGGAAGCGACAGAAGATATCCACATTTTTCCAGGAAGACAAATTATGTACAATTTACCTTGATCTTCAAATTCAAAATGTTTTCACCTCCGTCTATTAATGCATCGTGTTTCCTTCTGGAGCATCAGTGAATGTTTGAACCTTTTTTAATAGTTGTGTTTGAGTCCCTCAGTCGTCCTCAGTGTGAAAAGATGGATCTAAGAATCATACAGTCACTGCTGGAAAGGGTTCAAAATATGCAAAAAATCCTTGAAACTGAAGAATCTGCAGGACCTGGAGGATTTTTCTGAAGAACAGAGCTCAGTTTAACTGCTCAGAATAAACAAGAGACTCATGAACAACCATCACAAAACATCAACAACAACAACAACAAAAAACAGTCGTAGATCATCTAGGTAACCACACACAGTATTAAGAACCAAGGGTTCCCAAACTTTTGAACAGGGTCATTTTAATAAATTCAGCTATTTTTTGTCTTGTGGAATTTATGTAAACATCTTTTATGTAAAATATCTTACTCAGGACATTACTAAATAAAGAATAACATGCATTTTGTATGATCCCTCTTATTTTGTTAAAATTATTCACATTTTCACAGATTCTGCAAGGGGTTCCCAAACTTTCACATACAACTGTAAATTATAGTGAATCACTATGAAATTGAATTTGATTCCTAATGTTCCATATGACGGATGTTTGATTCAGTTGTGCAGCTCTATATTATATCAAACAACAATGAAATGAAAAAAAATGCTTATTGAAAAAGTTACACTGTTATTATATCAGCTGAGCTGAGAACAGAAACAAAACAAAATCTCAGTGTTGTTATATGAATATTCAGCAGCACCTCTATATTAGTCTTCGGTTAGCATGATTTAAGAACAGTCTGAAAGGTCCCCAAACTCCATCAAAAATGTTATATTTATCTCTTAGAATATAGGTTATTTTACATTGACATATATTTAGTACACAAAGCTTCTGCTTCTCTCCAGCACTGACCGGCTCTGGAGACTGTCGCTGGAGTGGCCGTGCGGAGGTGGCTGATCTCAAACACCAGCCTCATGGTTGGGTTCAGAGGAATCCGCTCATTACTGGCCAGAGTCAGCACCTACAGCATCAAACACACACATAGATAAAGGTCATCTAAAGGTCAGGGTCATTTTAATATGTTCCGCCTGTATGTGGCTGAGTGTGGTCTCTTTCATAAAGATATCTGAATGCTATGTGTGAAAGCCGATATTGAGCTGGAGTTCTGGCAGTCTCGGCTTTTGGCAGTCTCAAAACTTTACCTTGTTATCATCCATTACTGTGTTCAGTGACTCAATCCACATCGGATCGATATCGCCATCCAGGACAATCCACTTGGGCCCAGCGTGACTGATGTTGGCCAGCTCACGCATGATATTAGAAAACAGTCCTGCAAGGGAAAAGCACATGTTGAATCTCACATTCGGCCGTGACGGAAGCACTAGGAAAAACAGCAGCCCTCACCGTCTTTCCACTCGCGCGTGGCTGGATTGATAATACCGAACAGCTCGTCGTTGGTGACTGCTTTAGGGTTAAGATCGGCCCAGACGACCCTGTGCTTCATGATCTGATATGTCCTGTGGAGGGATTTAAGGATCTGGGACTTGCCGGTGCCAGCGTTTCCCACCACAAACACGGAGTGACGGACAGCCAGCAGCTCCTCCAGCTGAACCACCTGAGAAGAAGAATAGAGCTAAATATGACACACACAGCATTGCTTTGCTTGATGCTTTTTAGCTATAAACCGCACACACGAGAGACAATCTAGCTTGGGTGGCTGAAACAGCTTTCACTATGTACATATAGAAAAAGTTATCCAGCACCAGTGTGACTTCATACCAAACATTTCAAAACAAAAACAACAAAAAGTTCAAGAAATCTTTTCCCTGTGCTGTTCAATAGCACAGCAGCAGTAACTAAACTCAAGTTCAAGTGAGTTCAAGTAGAGTTCAAGTGTTCAGCTGTGTTCAGCTCAAGTACAGTTATAGGACAGGTCCTCCATCAAAGACGCTCTGCATTCCAGTGGGAGCGAGCAGTCTTAGTGCAGTTCTCAGTGCAGATTTTGTTATTGTTTTAATAATGCATATGCAGAACACATCTCTGTTTCCTACAGTGAAAGCGCTACAATTAAAACATTGGTTTGTCTAAAGTGTGTGATTTCTGCACCACTAGCATCACCAAATAGAACTGCAGAAATGTCATTTAGAACCTAAAACTCTCAACAGCTCCGCAACACAGCTACTGAATCTGTAGCACCAAGTAGACAAACGATTCAGTATGTGCAGTATGATTCACTACTGCATGACTCTAATAAGTTTATAAAAGACTTATAAGTATAGACTTACTGTAAATCAGTGACCTTTTTCTGACTGGTTGTTTATATGACAACATGTAGTTTTGTCAGTAATATTCAATAAACTGAATAAAGAATAGATACCATCTGCTTTTAAACAAAAACATATTTTATTCTAGCTTTCTTTCCCCCTTTTTAAGCATGAAAATTTGACCGTTTTAAACAGCTGTAATTCATGAATGCTTTAGAATACAGACCCACTTTTCACTATTATACAGTAGGTCTTGCAGAGGTGAACTTCAAAAAATGAAAGTGTAAAACGTTATAGAAGTTTACTGTAATGCAAATGCACTGTACTAAACAATTATCTTATACAAAATATATATTTTACAAAATTATGTCTAAAATGAGTCTAAAAAGCTATATGTTTAACCAATCTCTGTTCCAAATACGAAGTTAATATGACAAAAAATTATGGTTCCTTGATTTTGTTCAGGTGACACACACTGCATTGGTATTTTATGCATTTTCCTGTCACAAATCAATACATTTAATTATAAATACGATATCACTTCTATCACAGTAACAGTGAATATGGAATCCAAATATGGAATCTATATATATTATGCTCTTTAGATATTGTTAATCATCGGCTATTGAAAACCCTATATGGATTGGCCAATAATCTTATGTTTAACTTTAGATTATGATAACCCTGGTGAGGCGTTTACCATTATAGAAAAGCAAACTTGACAGACCTGACTGAAGTCTGCTGAGACATTTCTCAGTTGACTATATGCACTGAGCATTCTTTAGAACAGCTGCAATAATATAAGCCAGCTCGAAAACATCCAGTGAGTCACTTGCTGGTGTGTTGAGCATCAGTAGTGTAATACCTAGTTTATAATCAGAATATAGTCACTTAAATAGTCAGGCATAGCATTAATTTAGTTATTCAAAAGCAAGACGGCATACAAAATAAATAACAAACTTTTGTGTGAAAAAAAGCATCAAAACTTAAAGGTGCCATCGAATGTTTTTTTTATAAGATGTAATATAAGTCTAAGGTGTCCCCTGAATGTGTCTGTGAAGTTTCAGCTCAAAATATCCCATAGATTTTTTTTAATTATTTTTTTTTTAACTGCCTATTTTGGGGCATCATTAAATATGAGCCGATTCATGCTGCGGCCCCTTTGAATCTGGTGCTCCCCCGCCCACGGAGCTCTTGCTTGCCTTTAACAGCATAAACAAAGTTCACACAGCTAATATAACCCTCAAAATGGATCTTTACAAAGTGTTCGTCATGCATGCTGCATGCATACATTGGATTATGCGAGTATTGTATTTATTTGGATGTTTACACATGATTCTGAATGAGTTTGAGGCTATGCTCCGTGGCTAACGGCTAATGCTAAACTGTTGGAGAAATTTATAAAGAATGAAGATGTGTTTATGAATTATACAGACTGCAAGTGTTTAATAATAAGGAAAATAACGACGGCTCTTGTCTCCATGAATACAGTAAGAAACGATGGTAACTTTGACCACATTTAACAGTACATTAGCAAAATGCTAACGAAACATTTAGAAAGACAAATATCACTAAAAATATCATGTTATCATTGATCATGTCAGTTATTATTGCTCCATCTGCCATTTTTAGCTATTGTTCTTGCTTGTTTACCTAGTCTGATGATACTGCTGTGCACATTCGGACGTTAATACTGGCTGCCCTTGTGTAATGCCTCGATCATGGGCTGGCATATGCAAATATTGGGGTTGTACACCCTGACTGTTACGTAACAGTCAGTGTTATGTTGAGATTCACCTGTTCTTCGGAGGTCTTTTAAACAAATGAGATTTATATAAAAAGGAGGAAACAATGGTGTTTGAGACTCACTGTATGTCATTTCCATGTGGTGGACTCTTGTTATTCAACTATGCCAAGATAAATTAAATTTTTAATTCTAGGGCACCTTTAAATATTTATTGTGCACTTTAGTTAGATTAATTGAATAAAATGTGTGTTTTCACAAGTGTGCCGAAATCACTGATCTTGCGCTGCACTGACTGACAGATGCTATGAGGGTGCACGGTGCTCGCTTTCTGTGTAATTCATTCACAATAAAAGTTATTGTTTTTCATAAGATTTTGTGAGTACTTCATACTTCACATTGACAAAATGTATTTTTAAACCTAGATATTTTATAATGTTTACCTTTTAGTCAAAAACTAAACAAAAGTGAAAAACTATTAGAGGAAATGGCTGATATATGCACAAATAAATGCTACTTTGCCACAACCTGCTGGTTATAGTGGTAATTATTGTCATCTTTTTTTTTTTAAATAAGTGTTTTCTATCAAATGTTGGATTTCCTACATTTTGAAACGTTTGGTTTTACAATGGGGACAATCTCAGAAGGATGGACAAATAATGTTTGTGGTCATCACATTAAAAATAACATTTGAAGTGCTGGAGAAAATAATGTGTGTGCGTTTCTAATTCAGACACGGCATTTCTTAAACAGTCCCAATAGCTTTGTCTTTATTGCAAGCAATAAAACTTGTTTACTGGCAAATTAGGTAAATGTGATAACTGCATTAAAGGTGCCCTAGAATCAAAAATTGAATTTACATTGGCATAGTTAAATAACAAGAGTTCAGTACATGGAAAAGACAAACATTGAGTTTCAAACCCCATTGCTTCCTCCTTCTTATATAAATCTCATTTTTTTAAAAGACTTCCGGAAAACACGCAGATCTCAACGTAACACCGACTGTTACGTAACAGTCGGGATCATTAATGTGTATGACCCCAATATTTGCATATATGCCAGCCCATGTTCAAGGCATTAGACAAGGAAAGGCAGTTTTAACGTCTGGATCTGTGCACAGACAAGGTAAGCCAGCAAGAACAACAGCGAAAAATGGCAGATGGAGCAACAATAACTGACATGATCCATGATAGCATGATATTTTTAGTGATATTTGTAAATTGTCTTTCTAAATGTTTCATTAGCATGTTGCTAATGTACTGTTAAATGTGGTTAAAGTTACCATCGTTTCTTACTGTATTCACGGAGACAAGAGAGTCATCGCTATTTTAATTTTTAAACATGTACAGTCTGTATAATGCATAAACACAACTTCATTCTTTATAAATCTCTCCAACAGTGTAGAATTAGCCGTTAGCCACAGAGCATTGCCTCAAACTCATACAGAATCAAACGTAAACATCAAAATAAATACTTTACTCACATAATTCGAAGCATGCATACAGCATGCATGACGAACATCTTGTAAAGATCCACTTGAGGGTTATATTAGCTGTGTGAACTTTGTAAATGCACTGCAATATAGTCGAGAGCTCGTGTGGCAGGGAGCACGCCATTTAAAGGGGCGGCGCTGCCAAAATCAGTGTATAGTTAATGATGCCCCAAAATAGGCAGTTAAAAAAATTAATTAAAAAAAATCTATGGGGTATTTTGAGCTGAAACTTCACAGACACATTCAGGAGACTCCTTAGACTTATATTACATCTTGTGAAAAAGCATTCTTGGGCACCTTTAAAATATTGTGGCGAGGGGGGCGTGGTTCAGCGAACGCTGCAGCGGGGGAGAGTGTCAGGAGACGCTTGGTGAATGAGCGGGTTAAACGTAAATAACGAACACCTGTTTCTGATTACAGTGACTGGCGTGGAGAAAGGATAAAACGCCAGGAGAAGCAGGGGTGTGGAGGAGAGAGAGGGACTGCTGACTGGGAACACTCGTCCTTGGAGAGGAACTTTCTGGAGTGAACTTTATGTTATTGTTGAGATCTGTTGTGCTTGTGCACTGTTATTTATTTTGGAGAAAATAAAAACTCTCAGTCAGCAGTCAAAGCCGACCCTTGTCGTCTTCCTTCCCTACAAACTTTGTTCTTTTACTACAAATATGAATACAACTTTAAAAAGTCAACCACTGATGGTTTTGTGTCGATGTACAGAAAGTACAGAATGAACAGCTAACAGTTCACTGGAAATGCCCAAGCTGGCTTAACGACAACCAGGAAGTAACCGTGCATATAGTCAGTTGGTATGTGTCACCTGAACTTACCTTGAGCACAAAGTTGTCCTCAGCCTGCAGTTTGAGATCCAACACGGACTGCTTGACAAATTTCTCAAAGTCCATGTCCCTTTTGCGTGGCACATCAAGAGCAGGGAAAAGGTCCCCGATGAGGCCCATGAAAACAGGCATGTCATCGGTCACGATCTTTGGGACATTGAAGTCTCTCAGGGCTCTCATCAGCACCTGGTCCTCCGGTCTATGCGGATCTCCTCTCTTCAGGGAACCGGCCACTACTAGCACTGACTTAATGGCCCGCAGACCCCAGTCATAGTGATCCTGTGACGGTGAGACACAGGAAAAACAAAAACTAAAGAGAGTCCAATCAACTGCAACCTATGCAGGCCAAACTTTGATTGTTCAGCTTGTTCAGATATTTCACAGTTTGTACCTAAAAACAGTTCATAAAGTAAAAGCAGTATGATAGTGGGATTGACAGCATTTTTATTAGAAAACAATTGGATGTCTCATAACATCGCAATCAAATAAAGTCCAAAAACAGGTAAACATTCCTCAAAATGCTAGAAAAACTGCTCTCACTAAAGGCCTTGATCTGAAACAGAAAATTGTAATGGCATTGGCGCAATCATTTAAGACTATCAGCATAAAGACTTCTGAACCTGTTTGGAGAGCAACTCCTTGCAGAGCTGATAGAGAGTGATGAATTTTCTGGCCAAAAGTCGAGCCTCGATGAAACCCTCAGCCACCAACATGATCTCACAGATGAGCTCAAAGTCTGGCACCACCATCGCACATGGCCTACAGGACAGAGAAACCACAGAAACACAAAGAAAGAACAACATCGTGACTGTGAGCCTACAAACAAATCATACACGCAGATCAGGATACAAACTACTGGACACTTTGACTGCAGGCTGTTGTTTTTATTACCATTAATGTTGACACTAAATTACTGATGGACAGAGCTTTTCTGATGTGATGTATGAGGCATTTTTGGTTTGTGGATCAGTCACCCTAAAAATTGATTATTTCAGACAGAATGGAAAAAAATATTTTTCCACATGTATGTTTGTGCAAAAAAACAAAAACAAAAAAAAAACCATCATAAGTGAACCTCAAGGAACATTAAAATTATTTTAAAAAATCTTTATAAATAAGAACTTTATAAATCACTATGGAGAAAACAAGCTGGAAAAAATATGCCACTAAAAAGTGAGAGATCGCGGTTACGCTCTATAACTCCACTATGCTTTGGCCTTTAATGTTCTTTTTAAGTATGTTACACAGTAGCCTACTATAGAAAAATATTTCAACATGGCTTATTACAGGCCTAAAATATATCATACAGTATGTGTGAAATATGTACTTTCAGTTCTTATCTTATTAATAACTGGCTCTTTCTGGTCTCTTAATAGGACTGATACCTGCTGATCCACCTCAGGCATCACATCAGAAAAGCTCTGTCCATCAAAATCTGTAGGTGGCATCCAATCTCCTTATGAGCAGGATGCAGATGCTGGTGTTCAAAACAGCAGAATGAAATGCAAATCCTAAACGCACCTGAAGAGAGCCTTAAGATTTTCTGGCAGCTCGGTCCTGCCGGCATAGCCGGGGTTCATAGTGATGAAGATGCCCACCGAAGGGACCAGGTTTACATCCTCACCCATGAAGTTAAACCTCTTCTTCTTGTCTCGAATGGCATCTTGAATACTTTTGACCTGATGGATCATACATTGACAATATAAATGGCACAAAATGTGTATTACTTGCTCTTAAAAACCAATGAGAAAGTGAGAATCAGAGTGCAAAAGAGCACAAGAGATAAGAACTTATATTTTCTATGAAGAAAATAAAATACGGCCACTGAAAAGTGATAAATCACAGTTATGATCTATAACTCATATAGTACACTGTACAAGAGGCATGGCTTGTTTAAATTGCCAAATCCTTTCCTTTCAATCTCTCCACTGACCTTGATCAAAATGAATCAACAAAAAATTGGATTACAGTGTCACACCGAACGGTCAACCTGTCAAGCAGGGTGTGTGGATCAGTTTAGTGTCAGCAAAACATGCTTCTGCACTGAAGACATAAATAAACACTGAAATATAACATTATCTACTTTGCAAAGGCCTTACATGAACTCCAAATCCCACATTATGTAGTGCCTTCATGAATTTTATATATTGTTCTATGGAAGAGCAGTGAAGCCAAGCATAGCCATGCATTAAGAGCAGCTGAAACAGTAGAGGAATGGAGCGTTTGGGACATTTTTTTTTTTGTTGTTTGTTTCCCCATTGACTTCCATTGTATGGAGCAGAGCAGCTCAGAAATTCTGCTAAACACCTCATTTTGTGTTCCACAGAAGTGCATCAATACAGGTTTGGGGCATCGTGAGAGTGAGTAAATGAAGACAGAATGATAATTTTTGTTTCCTATTCCATTAATAGCCTGGGTTAAAAACCCAACTCGTTGTCCATAATAAATGAAATGATGAAAACAAAGTATTCATATTTGCAGACACTCCTCTGGAAATCTGTTTCCCCTGCCATGGTGAGCTGTGGTGAGGTGAATACTAGAGCTCGCTTAATTTGTCTCAATATTGATACATCTGAAGCTCCTTATGTTTGTTTTAGTTTAACGGAATGGAAAATTGATTCTATCACTCTCTGTGAGAATAAAATTTCAATGAACTACATCCCTGCCCATCCTCCTACTTAAAATGGATAACGCTAAACAGCAGGCACTTCCCATCAGATGCTCATCTAAGGGCCTGACAAACATCTCGTATCATTACTCTGATGTTCTGATTCACTGTATATTGTTCTTCATGACAGCTGCTCTCTGAAATTCAGAAAAAACAGAGATTCTAATTTTTGGACCAAAAACTTATTCACGTAATACAAAATGCAGCAGCTAGAGTTCTTACTAGAACTAGGAAGTATGACCATATTAGCCCAGTTCTGTCAATACTGCATTGGCTTCCTGTTAAACATCATATAGATTTTAAACTCTTGCTAATAACTTACAAAGCACTAAATGGTTTAGCTCCCCAGTACCTGAGCGAGCTCTTAATGCATTATAGTCCTTCACGTCTATTGCGATCTCAGAATTCAGGCCAGCTGATAATACCTAGAATATCAAAATCAACTGCAGGATTCTGGAACAATCTTCCTAGCATTGTTCGGGAAGCAGATACACTCTATCAGTTTAAATCTAGACTAAAAACGCATCTCTTTAACCTGGCATACACATAACACATTATCAATTTATATTTTCAAATCCATTAAAGGATTGTTAGGCTGCATAAATTAGGTCAGCCGGAACCGGGAACACTTCCTATAACACCAGATGTACTCGTTCATCAGAAGAAGAATTGCATCAACGCTAATATTAGTCTCTGTTTATCCCGAGGTTTACTGTAGTCAACCGGATCCGGGCCGTATCCAGGTGAGATCGACGACCTGCGCCTTGACACGACCACAATGCAGCCCTGAAGTATCAGCAGAGATTGAGTCAACTAGATCATCCACTGTGAATGTTTCATCAACACGACAGCCAGTGCCACAGTTCCTCAACAAACCGTCCATACCGGCATGATGAATACGATCCTCAACTGGATGGAACTGGAATAAATACTTTGAATGTTGCGATCCCATCGGACTTATGATAGCTACCTGAATCGTAAAAAAGCACTGTTCGCCAGAGGAGAACTGGCTCCCCGACTAAGCCTGGTTTCCCCCAAGGTTTTTTTCTCCATTTTAACACCCGTTTGCCACCTGATGTCACCTGTTAGAGTTTGGGTTCCTTGCTGCTGTCGCCTTTGGCTTGCTTAGTTAGGGACGCTTGACATTTAATATTTCAACAGTGCTTTAATCTGTCTGCATTGACACCATTTTCTTTAAGAGCTGCTGTGCAGGCAAAATGATATACCAGTTATCACTGTAAAGCTGCTTTGACACAATCTGCATTGTAAAAAGTGCTATATAAATAAAGGTGACTTGACTTGACTTGAAAACACTACAAAAGGAAAAGGAAAAGTAAATAATTTATCACAAGGGAGAATCACCTTTCAGTGTCCAGAGATTTCAGATGAGTCTTTCTAACTTTCAAAGGAAAAGTGTTCCATGAATTGGCCATTAAAACCTGTCGTACTGTATCACAACAAAATGTGTCTCGAGATAAACGATGAGTAGCTACACATCATGGCCATAATCATCATCATTAACATAATACCCATTGTAAGCAAATGACGTCTGCCAGCATAATGAAGATGATTCATTCAGCTACAGTACACACTGTCTTCAGCTTCCCTGTGTAAACTATGAATTGCAAGGCATAAAATCTCAATGGCAAACATCAGCTGACAGGGCATTATGAGATGGTGTGACACTTAAGCAGCTGAGCAAATCATAATGGCAGAATTTCCTCGCATGGTGTTTTCACAATGCATTATATCTTTCTTTACAGCTGAAAACTTTCCCTGGTTCCATTTCAAGTTTTCTAAGCTGATAGACACATAAATCTGGCCAGCAGCTCAAGAGCTGTTAGTTATTCACAACTGTGTCATAACTCGCTCACCTGCACCGCCACCACAGACAGCACCTCCACCGAGATCCTGTTGAACTCGTCGAAGCAGCCCCAGGCTCCAGTTTGCGCCAGGCCTTTATAGATGTTGCCACATGACTAAAAGAGAGAGAGAGAAACCAGAGGCTTATAAGCGCATCACTGGAAAGCATCAATCACAACAAACTGAAGCATGCAAAGTTATTCAGGGCATCTTTTGTTTTCTAGAAATGAGCTCATTCCTTTTAAAAATTCCGAGGATGGTTTTATTTATTTAGGTATTAATATAACCCCTATTTTTAGGAATTTGTACAAAGCCAATTTTACACCAGTGCTTGAAAAGATTAGAGATGACTTGACCAGGTGGATGACTCTCCCTCTGTCTTGGCTGGGACGGGTTGCCTTGATAAAGATGAATGTCCTACCTCGTTTACTATATCCAATGCAGATGATTCCTATTTTACTGTCTAATAAGGTCATAAAAGAGTTGAATGGGTGGTTAAGTTCATTTATCTGGAGCAAAAGAAAACCCAGGTTAAAATTATCAAAACTTCAGCGCCCTAGTGCAAAGGGCGGTTTGGATCTCCCAAATTTCAAACTGTACCAGTTGGCTTGCCAGCTTCGATTTATTGTTGAATGGCTTAATGAAGATCCTAAAACAGTCTGGCTTGATCTTGAATCTTCACAGTCCAAATGCCCTTTACAAAACATTATTTGTCCGTAATTCTAAGATGAGGAGAGCTATGTGTGATAGTCCTTTAGTACGTAATACTCTCAAAGCATGGCGTGCTATTCAAAGATTGGAAGATAGGATCGACACAACCTCTCCTCTTTTGCCAATCCTAAACAATCCAGAGTTCTTGCCAAGCACTATGGACTCTGGTTTCAACCTCTGGCCTGCTTATGGTATATGTAGAATAGGTGACTTATTTGAGGAGGGATCACTATTGTCCTTCGATATTATAACCTCAAAATATAACTTACCTAGGCAACAGTTTTTTAGATTTTTGCAAATAAGAGATTATATATTTAGAAATACTACACTTACTTCCAAATATTCACTTTCAGTAATTGAGAAGATACTTTTAAACCCTCCTACACAAAAGTTCATTTCCTTTTTCTATAAAGCTTTGTGCTCATATGGTACAGATAACACCTCGCACCTCAGATTAACCTGGGAAAGAGAGCTTGGGGTGGATATCCTGGAGGATGAATGGGAGATGGTTTGGTCTCTAGCCAATAGGCTCTCAGTCTGCAATAGAGCAAGAGCCACTCAGTTTAGGATCCTCCACAGAATACATATTACGCCTCATTTAAGACACAAATACAATCCAGCTCACTCACCATTCTGCCCCAAATGTAAATCTGACATAGGAGATTATATTCACTGTGTATGGGATTGTCATGTGATCCAGACCTACTGGTCCAGAATCGTAGCTCAGTTGAATAACATCTTAGGTTTGGCCTTGGATCCTGACCCTTTGTCTCTTCTCCTGGGTTTTCCATGTAAGCTTATTTCAAATAAGCATAAAAGACGTCTTTTTAGCCTGTTAACTTTTGCTGCCAGGAGAATTTACTAATGTCGTGGATCAGTGATAAACCTCCCTCTATTAAGGGATGGCATTCAGTTATTAGAGAAATTATTCCTCTGGAACTTCTAACATGTTTTATTCACTCTACAACTGATAATTTTATTCGCATTTGGACACCATATTTGGACTATAAATGCCTCTATCTGTGATATTCTGAAGTTTGGTATGATATAATGTCTCCAGAGCTTTTATTTGTCTTGTTTTTTCCTTGTTCTCTGTTGGTCCTGTTGCACATTTTTGCACATAGTACAATGCCTTGTTGTTATTTTATGTATACTTTTGTGTTTATCCTCGATGTGTGTCGGGCAATTTGTTATTTTGTTTTGTGTTTGTTAAAATAAAAGTTAAAAAAAAAAAAAAAAAAAAGAAATGAGCTCATGGTGAAATTCCACCTTATAAACAAGAATATCAAATGCAAAACAGCATTTGCAAAAACACATTCATATTCTTGCAGTTGTCTCTGACCAGTGCAGGAGCAAAGTTACTTTTAAAAGTAATGTGTTCAATACTGCATTACTCCCTAAAAAAGTAATAAATTGCATTCCTTAGTTACTTTTTACTGATTATAATGTAGGTTACTTTTGCATTACTTTTCTCTCCTGGCTGAGTCTTGATCACTTCCAGGACTTGCATGTGCATTTCACTGAGAAGTTTTGAGAAATTTCTTTGCAAGTGTTTAATGCAGTAATGCATTCAACAACATAGCCTATTTATGCACCTTAATTTTCTTTTTCACATATAGAAGACTTTTATATTCATAGCACTTTGAATATTTCCTGAGCCCTAGAGCTACTGCTTGCCATACAAAAGATATCTGAACATTACGGGTTATATTACCTACCATACAATTCTTTTTTTTTTTTTTTTGAAAATAATGTGCTTTGTTTCTTTTGTACTTTTTTCTATTTCTGCATGCATAAGTGTGCATGTCTGAGTTGCTAAGATATGGAGAAGAGAGAATTCATTAGTAAAAAACAAAATGTTTAAGTAAATTAATGAACCTTACAAGTAAAAAAAAAAGTAAAACAATAATGTGTACATGTATAAAATAATGCATTACTCATTACATCAAAAATGTAATCTGATTACGTAATGCACGTTACTTGTAATGTGTTACTTTACTCGTTACATCAAAAAAGTAATCTGATTACGTAATCAGAGCCTTGTAATTAATTACTTTATTTGTACATCAAAAAGTAATGTGATTACATAATGCACGTTACTTGTAATGCATTACTTGTTACATCAAAAAAAGTAATCTCATTACGTAATGTCTTGTAATGGATTAATCCCAACACTGTCTCAGACACAGATGGGATTGATTGCGGGTTTAAGGAAGGCCATCTCCTCTGCAATAGTGAACCATGGTCACCTTAATGTTATGAAGCGACGAGAATACTTTTTGTGCACCAAAAAACAAACAAATTAACGACTTTATTCAACAACATCTTGTTATGATATAGACACGGAGGCAGAGATAAAAGCAATCCAGGTGTGCTTTATTGAACAATGTGTGGAACACAGAGTGAAAATGGTTCTTGAGAGATGAATATAAAGTGATACTGTCCTTGTTTGGTTTGTGGATCCAGGAGCTGAGATGAGATGGAGGGAGACGTTGGAGACACTCACACACACAGAAGGGTAAGCACAAGAAGGGACCAGGAGACGAAGGAGATGAAGGAGATCGCTGGAGTAGGTAAGTAAGTCGATGGGGAGTCCTTAAGGTAAGCATATACATGAAGTAGTGCAAACGAGACCGGACAGTGAGTGTGTGTGAGTGTGGTGGCTTTGTAGTGCTGGTGATTACAGAGTGAATGAGATGCAGGTGGCGGTGATTAGTATGCTGGTGATTGGGTGCGTGGGTACTGTGGTGAGGTGGAGCCTGGCGTGTCTGTGACAGTACCCCCCCCTCCCACGGCCCGCTCCTGAGGGCCGCGGACCCCGACGTCGTGGTGGTCTTCCCCTGGGTCGCGGGGCAGGTCTGTCTGGATGGTTGGTATGGAAGTTCTGTAACAGAAGAGGATCAAGGATATCATTCCTGGGAACCCATGAGCGTTCTTCGGGACCATAGTCCTCCCAGTCCACGAGGTACTCGAGTTTACCACCACGGCGCCGGGAATCCAGGATCTCGTGGACCACGTAGGCTGTGCCGTCCTCTAGGAGAAGTGGAAGGGGGGGCTCGGCGGCTGCCACGTCAGGCTCTGTGGAGGGAACAACAGAAGGGTGGTAAGGTTTGAGTAGAGACACGTGAAATGTGGGGTGAATTCTGCTATACTGTGCTGGGAGTTGGAGACGATAGGTGACGGGGTTGATCTGCCGAAGGATGGTGAATGGGCCAATGAAGCGGGGACTCAGCTTCTTGCAGGGCAGACGCATCCTGATGTCCCGGGTGGACAGCCAGACCTTCTGCCCCGGCTGGTAGACAGGAGCCTCGGAGCGCCGAAGGTCGGCTGCCATCTTGCGTCTGCGCAGGGCCCTCTGCAGCTGGTGGTGAGCTGAGTCCCACACCCTCTCGCTCTCCCGGAACCAGTAGTCGACTGCCGGAACGTTGGAGGGTTCCCCGTCCCAGGGGAACATCGGGGGTTGGTAGCCGAGTACGCACTGGAAGGGTGTTAGTCCAGTTGAGGCTTGGCGGAGAGAGTTCTGTGCGTACTCGGCCCAACCCAGGTACTGGTTCCAGGAGTTCTGGTGGCCGTGACAGAAGGTACGCAGGAAGCGGCCGATCTCCTGGATCTTCCGTTCCGTCTGCCCGTTCGACTGAGGATGGTATCCAGACGATAGGCTGACGGTCACACCCAGGAGGGAGAAGAAGGCTTTCCAGACGTGGGAGACAAACTGGGGTCCTCTGTCGGAGACGATGTCTTCAGGTAATCCATAATAGCGAAAAACATGATTAAACATTAGTTCTGTGGTGGCCATGGCGGTAGGTAGACCCTCCAGGGGTATCAATCGGCAGGATTTTGAGAAGCGGTCCACAACCACCAGGATGCATGTGTGACCGTCAGACTCGGGGAGATCGGTGACGAAGTCCACTCCCAGGTGTGACCAGGGTCTCTCAGGAACGGGCAGAGGAAAGAGCTTGCCGGTGGGAAGATGGCGTGGGCTCTTGGACATGGCGCACTCCCTGCAGCCCTGCACGTACCTCCTGACGTCGTTGGCCATGTTAGGCCACCAGAAGCGTTGTTTGAGCAACGAGAGGGTCTCCTTGACACCAGGTGACCAGTGCAAAGTGAAGAGTGGATGCTGTGCAGGAGTGGAGTGCGACGTGCCCGTGTGATGTATTGCAAGCCTTGGGGGCAACCCGGCGGAATGCGTGTGGAGGCATTGGCGGAGGGAATGGTTTCCTCGGACCACTGGATGGGGCTCACGAAGATGGACTCCAGCAGAATAGTATCAGGCTCTTCGGGCTTTTCCTCAGGAGCATAGAGGCGAGATAGGGCGTCAGCTTTAGTATTCTTAGAAACAGGACGGTAGGAGATGGAGAAGTTGAATCTAGAGAAGAACATAGCCCAGCGAGCTTGGCGAGGGTTGAGTCTCTTAGCGGCCTTCAGATATTCGAGGTTTTTGTGATCAGTGAGAACTTGAAACGGGTGAGTAGCTCCCTCCAACCAATGCCTCCACTCCTCAAGGGCAAGCTTGACGGCCAGGAGTTCGTGGTCACCGATGTCGTAGTTGACCTCCGCCGGGTTGAGCTTGCGGGAGAAGAAGGCGCATGGATGGAGTCTACTTGGTGTCCCCTGCTGCTGTGAAAGGACCGCTCCCACTCCGGTGGTAGATGCGTTCGGGTTAGGGTGGACGAGGAGGGGAGCGGTGGTGAAGGCTTTCTTCAGGGTCTCAAAGGCATTGGTGGCTAGTGGAGACCAGGACAGAGACTTGGGCTGGTGACGGAGTAGGTTGGTGAGTGGACTGACGATAGTGCTGTAATTCTTGATAAACCGGCGGTAGAAGTTGGAGAAGCCTAGGAATCTTTGGAGTTCTTTGATAGTAGTAGGAGTGGGCCAGGACTGTATAGCGGAGACCTTCCCCTCGTCCATCCGGATGCCACTGTGATCAATCACGTACCCCAGGAACTGGACGGAGGGTTGATGAAACGAGCAATTTTCAGCCTTGAGGAAGAGATGGAACTGCCGTAAGCGCTGGAGGACCTCCGCAACGTGGTGGCGATGTTCGGCCAAGCTCCGGGAGTAGATGAGGATGTCATCCATATAAACCAGAACGGACTTATGGAGAAACTCCTGGAGCACCTCGTGGATGAAATCCTGGAATACGGAGGGGGCGTTGACCAGGCCATACGGCATCACGAGGTATTCGTAGTGTCCTGTGGGCGTGACAAAGGCGGTCTTCCACTCGTCCCCCTCACGTATCCGGATGAGGTTGTACGCGCTGCGGAGGTCTAACTTGGTGAACACAGTGGCACCGCGGAGATGTTCCAGGGCCGCTGGGACGAGGGGAAGTGGATAGCGGAATTTTATGGTGATCTTGTTGAGGGCACGGTAATCGATGCAGTGCCTCAAGCCTCCGTCCTTCTTTGCCACGAAGAAGAAGCTTGAAGCAGCAGGGGAAGTAGACGGGCGGATGTAACCTTGTTCGAGTGCCTCTTTGATGTATTCCTCCATGGCCTTCTCCTCCGGTATGGACAGGGGGTATATGCGTCCCCTGGGCACTGGTTCACCCGGCAGCAGATCGATGGCACAGTCCCATGGCCGGTGTGGAGGAAGCTTGGAGGCGCGTTGCGGGCAGAACACGTCACTGAAGGGGGCGTAGTCCGGGGGAACATCCACGGAGCGCTTCTCAACAGGGCTCTCGATGGATGTGGCGTTCACGAGAAGAGACTTGGGGAGTGGAGATTTCGGAACAGGAAGCGCTGGGAAGCAGTCTGGGAAGCAGTGATCGCCCCACTTCAGGACTTCGCCCGTGCGCCAGGAGATGTTGGGGTTATGTTGTTCCAGCCACGGGCGCCCTAGAACCACGTCAGCGGTGGATTCCTCCAGAACCAGCAAATGGATGTGTTCAGTGTGCAGGATTCCGATGCTGAGTTGAAGTGGACCCACGCAATGACGGATGTGTTTGCGGCTTAGGGGTTTGCCCGTGATGGAGTGGATTTGATAGCTCGTCGGTGAAGGAGAGATCTTGAGGTTGAGTTGTCTACAGAGGGTGCCTGAGATGAAGTTTCCGGCTGACCCTGAATCAAGGAGCGCCACCACTGGAACAGAGATGTTTGCAGCAGTAAGGGTTACAGTTGTAGTGAGTGGTTTCATTTTCTGAATGGAGGGAAATATTGCACTCACCACGTGTCGAGGAGGACGTATTGGGCATGTGGAGAGATTATGCCCCATAGTCCCGCAATAGAGACAGAGATTCAGGGCCAGCCTTCTTTGTCTTTCGTTAGGGGTGAGACGAGAATGATCAATTTGCATGGGTTCCGTGGCTGGTTCTGGGGAGCTGACGGGTTCGGACCGACGGAGGAGGTTGGTGGTGGATGACTGGCCCTGGTGTTCCTGAATACACGACTGCATACGGGACCCCACGCGGATGGCGAATTGGATGAAGCGTTCTAATCCCATGGAGTCCTCGTATGCAGCGAGATGCAGCCGCACGGAGGGTTCCAGCCCCTGACGGAACGTGGTGATGAGGGCTTGCTCGTTCCATCCGCTGGTGGCGGCTAGCATTCGAAACTGCAAGGCATATTCGTTAACAGAGAGATTTCTTTGCTTTAGATTATAAAGTTTCTCACCAGTCGAGGAATCCGTCAGAGGTTTCCCAAATACTTCCCGGAAGTGGGAGACGAACGCCGAATAGGATTGGACGACTGGGCCTTTTTGGGTCCATAGCGAATCTGCCCATTGCAGAGCCTTCCCTTGCAGTTGTGAAATAATGAACACTATTTTAGCCGACAGTGAGTGTGTGTGAGTGTGGTGATTAGTATGCTGGTGATTGGGTGCGTGGGTCCTGTGGTGAGGTGGAGCCTGGCGTGTCTGTGACACATCTAGTGATGAGTGATTTTAAAACACTGCTTCATGAAGCTTCAAAGCTTTATGAATCTTTTGTTTCTAATCTGTTTTGTGTGTGTTTCGTGATTTCAGTAAACAAGGCTTTATTACATCATAAGTGTTTCGAAACATTTTGAAATTTCAATGGTTCGCATGACTTTGACAGTTTGATACACGCTCTGAACCACTGATTCAAAACAAAAGATTCGTAAAGTTTCGAAGCTTCATGAAGCAGTGTTTTGAAATTGCCCATCACTAGATATTGTTGAATAAAGTCGTTATTTTGTATTTTTGGCACACAAAAGGTATTCTCTTCGCTTTATAACATTAAGGTTGAACCACTGTAGTCACATAAACTTTTAAATAGGTCTTTAGTATACCTTTCTGGGCATTTGAAAGTGTTAATTATCTTGCTGTCAATGGAGGCCTAACTAAGCCATTGGATTTTATCAAAAATATCTTAATTTAATAATTTGATAAACAAGATAAACAAAGGATAGAAAAACAAAGGTTTACGGGTGTGGAACGATATGAGGGTGAGTAATTAATGACAGAATTTTAATTTTTGGACAAACTAACCCTTTAAGCCCGGCCATCAGAGCTTTACTAATCTGCTGGACCCCATGATGTGAGAAGTATATTAGGAAATCGCTCATAAGATGGATGACAGAATCAGGCGAGGTGTTGAGCAATGAGACGGAGACAGAGATTCAACACAGAGAGTTCGGAGTTTGCTGTTTCGATGAGATGAAAACAACTGGTATTTTCATTCTCCCCATATTTTAATTCTCTTATGTATATGCCATAACTGTCTTTACCTGAAGTATACAGTTTCTCATGAGCAATAAAGAGCTGCCTCGGCACTGACAAACAATACAAGACAAGTTTTGTAAAATGAATTGTAGGTAACCCGAGGTAATGTTTTTGATTTCCAAGAAAATATTTCCAATGTTTTCACTGACCAACTTGAATGTATTTTGTAAATATAAACAAATTTTGATTTTGATGACAGCAACACACTCCAAAAAAGTTGTGTCAGAGGTATGTTTAACACTGTGTCACATCAACTTTCCTTTTAATTTGACTTTTTAAATTGTCCGGGAACTGAGGATACTAATTGTTGAAGTTTGCAAGTGAAATTTTTGCCCAATCTCGCCTGATACAAGACAGCTGTTCAACAGTCTATGGTCATCATTGTCTGATTCTCCTTTTCATGATGGGCCATACATTTTCAATTAGAGTAAGACCTGGACTGCAGGCAGGTCAGTCATGGACATCCACTCTACAGTGTAGAGTGTCTACGAAACCACTCTGATGTATCACGTGCAGACCTGGCATTGTCTTGCTTCCCTGGAAAGATGTCATCTTGATGAAAGTTTATGTCTTTGTGCAATCCCAACATATGCCTCCACGTCAATGGTTCCTTCACCAATATGAAAGTCACCTATGCCGTTTGCACTGCTGCACCCCAATACCATGACAGATGTTTACTTTTGCAACTGTCACTGATGAAAGTCTGGACGGTCCCTTTCATCTTTGGGACTGAGAACTCGATGACAGTTTTTTCCCAAAAACATGATGAAACGTGGACTCATCTGACCACAGCACACATTTTCACTGTCTTTTTTAGACCATCTTAGATGAGCTCGGGGCCAGGGAACTTGGCAGCATCTCTGCATTAAACTGATGTATAGCTTTCTCCTTGTGTAACAGAGACTCAAGTTGCATTTCTTGATGCAGCGGCAGACTGTGTTAAGTGACGACGGTTTTCCAAAGTACTCCCGAGCACATGTGGCTATATCTAACACAATAGCATGACGGTTTCTCATGCAATGCCATCTGAGGGTTCGAAGGTCACACACATTAAACAGAAGTATACTGCCTGGCCGTACACAGACTGAGATTTCTCTGGATTCCCTGAATTTTTTCACAATTTTTTCACAATTACATATGGTACATGGTGAAAGACATAAATTCTTTGCAATCTTGCATTGAGAAAAGTGATTTTTGAATTGTTTGACAATGAAATTTGGCACAAATTGGTGAGTTAAGGCTGATTTATACTTCAGCGTCGGACCTACGCCGGAGCCTCTGCGCCGGAGCCTCTGCGCCGTAGGCTATGCGTCTGTTTTCATTTATACTTCTGCGTTGTTGTCCGCGTCGACGTGCATGCAGACAACTAGGAGGCAGTGTCCGCGGTCATGTTGAGTATCAAAACAAAAGCCAAAGAAGAAGCAGCTCGTCATGTACGTTGTCAGAGAAGCTTACAAACAGAAACGGCAGAGAAGCGGCAAATAGGTAATGACTTTTGTTGCAGTTTGACTGTATGTGTCCTCTGAAACAGAGTGTTTTTCATTCATAGTTAAGTTGAAAAGTGCTCGCTCTTCTCCGAGTGCTCTGCAACAGTTTTTTGACCTGCGGGAGGGGTTCTAGCAGACCAATCAGAGCGCTTACGGTCCACGTAGAATTGACGCATTGTTACATTTTTGAAGAGGTGCACGTCAGGCTACGTCGTATGCTACGCACAGCCTACGGCGTAGTTACGGCGTACACTCGACGCAGAAGTATAAATCAGCTTTTATGACCCATCTTTGCTTGCAAAGACTGAGAAGGTCTTTTACACCCAAACACGATACCCTAAACTATTACCAATTCACCTGCTAATTGTGGACAGTTTAACTTGGATATTCTATAATCTTTTCACTTTTATTTTGCCTCTGTCCCAACTTTTTTGGAGTGCGTTGCAGCCATCAAAATCTGAAATTGTTTAAATTTACAAAATACAATTATGTTGTTCAGTGAAAACATTGGAAATCATTTCTTAGTACTTTTATGAGTTTAAAAAAAATGTTCAAGAGAATTAACAAATCACAGATTGTGGATTTTATTGCATTTTACAAAATGTCCCAATTTTTCTAGAAATGGGATAGTCGCTGTGGATAAAAGCATATGCCAAAGGCATAAATGTATGTAGATGCAAAAAGGTTTTTTATACCACACCATGGCCAGTCCATTTCAACAGCCTGTGATATGCTCAGTTCTCATCACCTTGTAGTCCATCTGCTCCGAGCAGTTGAATACGTAGACCATGATGCCCAGGGCTCGGCCCAGGTCCTTAGTGGTTTCGGTTTTGCCTGTGCCGGCAGGACCAGCCGGGGCTCCGCTCATGACCAGATGCAGCGACTGGGTCAGTGTGATGTAACATCTGCATTTGAGAGGAGAAAAACATGCTTTAGCAAAAAACATGAACACAAATGCTCAGTCACATACAATATTTGGTGTATAAATATAGACTTCCTCAAATTCAAATGTTTGCCCAAGGCTAAACTCCTGTTTTTACAGTGTGCTGTAGCTGTGACTACAGACTCAAGAGCCTTCAGCCTGCACTCGATTTTGGGAGACGGAGCACTGCTAAATGTTGTGTATTTACTGATAAGGAACAAACATATTTTAAGTGTTTAAGGCTATTTGGCAAACCTTTACCTATAAGAAGTCCTTCAGTGAAGATAATTTGCATTAATAAGCAAATGCCTTTCCTATCACTATTGATGAAATTAATACATCCTTGCTGAATAAAAGTATTAATTTCTTAAAAATAAATATCTTTTCAACCCCAAACTTTTGAACAGTAGTGTACATTTCTTATGATCCTTAATGTATAACATGCAAGTCTGATGAGTTTTCTTTTTAGCTTGCATAGGTTCAAATATTGATGTGCCGGTGTCATTTCTTTGCATGTTCTCACTTCAGTGTGAATGAAAGACAGAAGTGTGACTCAGACACACCATATGCTCAGGAAGCTGCACTGGCATTTATTTGACCATCAAACAGGAGGGTCTCTGCTTTCTATGCTTTCAAAAGGTTCAAGCGCTCAAGACAGATTCTCCTAAGCAACCTGCTGTCTTCTTTTAGCATAAGGCCAACTGCTGGGACATTTACGGTTTAATGGGCTCCTCTATCTAAATGAGGATGTTCAAAATTAGTCATTTTAAACCTAAAGATGTGTTTGTCAGGCTGTCTTACCTGTCTGTGAGTGGTGTGATTACTAATCGTGGAGTGTTGCCCAGATACTCATATGAATAGAGGAACTGGGCATCGCAAATGTTTGCGAAGCAGTGCTTCTCTCTCTCGCCCCAGCGATGCCGGAGTTGGGACAGCCAAAGAAAGGCCTGAGAGTTCTCCACCTGAGAAAGATGATTATGAAGGATTAGCAGGAAGAAAATATTTTGAGCTGGGCTGGATAAAACATTAGTGCGCTTCTAAGCCACTCTATACAGCTTTCATCAGGGCTTATATTCTACTGAACCATTGGCCTTCAAGTGAGACCAAAATATGAGCAATCACATGAGAGTATATTGAGACTTTCATTATGCAGGTGTGAATAGAGGCAGAATTGGAGTGAATATTCACAAATGGAGTGAATAGAGGCAGAACTAAATATTATTTTATTGACGTTAAAGTCCTAATGCCAGTCATGTGAAAAGGCCTCAAGACAATTTGACTTCTATTCTACTGAACCACAGGCCTTCAAGTGAGACCAAAATATGAGCAATCACATGAGAGCACATCGAGACTTTCATTATGGAGGCAAATGTTAATAGAGACAGAATATAATATTCTCTTATGAGACGCCTAATGCATGTGTGGGTTCAACTCATCTGCAGATATCTGAAAAAAATAACACTCAATGTAGTGTTTAACAATAGGAAAAATGATATGGAGACAAATTTGCTGTACCTTTTGCTTATTGATTTTGTCCACCACGTCTCTCGCATGGACGTCAATGGTACAGATGGTCATGACTTTCTGCCGGTCTCCAGGAGTGAGCTGGCCAATCAGCATGGTGATGAGAGTGTTTAACTGATTCACTTGCTTTTTATAGTATTCCTTCATTGCATTCTCATTTCCATCCTCCAGTCCGGAGAAAGCAATACCTACATCGGTCGTCCACCAGATCTGAGTGCAGGTAAGAGCGACCTATGGATATACACACAGTACCAATGACCACTAGTCCAGAGCAGCGTTTCCCAAAAGCATCGTAAGCTTAAGTTGATCGTACCTCCATTAAAAACCAATGGAGCTACGATCAACTTAGATTGTTTTATTACAAATTATATATATATATATATATATCTCAGCACAACATGTAAAAAATTTAACACTGATGTCAGGATGTATTAGTATTTGGTACAGTATGAGGGTCAATGACATATTTGCGTTCAAGTAAAAAAAGTAATAATACTTGCACACACATTTGTTCAAGGGTAAAAGGGGAAAAAAATATGTATAACAATATGATGTATTGATGCAACATATTTTATATATATATATTTTAGGGGTGACCCTGAATAGTCGACGATTCGAATCTTCGATAGGAGGAGCCTGATTCGACTACCAATCTCACAGTCGAATCGTCGCAGAGGTGTTATGAGACGAGATATGGGGGCGCTCAATATCTGATTTTACATAGACATACCGGTTCTTTCCCAATAGGTTAACATACAGCCTATTATGTTAATAATATAAATAAAAATGTGAAAAGAAATAAGCTTTTAATAAATATTTTTAATGTGCGTGAATAAATGCAACCTGTGACCGATTTAAGTTTCACTTCCATGATCCGTGACCGGCAGATGAGCATCTTTGCAGCAGGGATTAAATCTTCAACAATGTCTGGGATAAAGTGTACAATTGGATGCACTTTGAAATGGTAAAAGATGATCAAAAAAAAAAAACGTATGATGCAAGTTGTGCCAACAGCTCGATCATGTCCTAGAACTCAACAACGACAAACACTGCGGCGCGCTTCTGCTGGCCAACGAGCTGACTATAGCGCGCTATTTGAAAAGACTCAAACGGACACAGGCAAATCGCGTGAAAGACTGGATTTTTCTCTCTTAATCAGGTAGGGTAGCTACAAGTGATTTCAAACTATTTCAGCCGGATGTAATATGATTTTTGGATGTTGTGAATGTTTAGCTAAAAAGACTGCCACTCCAGTTTAGCATTTATTGTCTCTGCAGTTAAAAAGACAAGTTGACAATTCTAGCTATACTTTCGTTGTTTTAATAATTTCTTTAATTTTAATTTATTTATTGATCACTCTGGGTTATTTAATTTAACTATTTCTTGCTTGTGTTTTGAATATATGTTCCCTGCACTTCAGGCATTTTGCAGTTTGACTTGATCATATTTCATTTTTTTAATTGGGCTATTTTCATTTATATTAGAACGGTATATTCTGTTCTAATTCAATTCTGTAAATTAATGTTTGATAAAAAAATATATAATTTATTATAATAATCAATGTTGCGCAGTAGATTAGTTAAAGCTAGCCGATGTAATTTTATTTGCCGACATATGAAATGTATTTCTGCAGTGTGGCCTTTCTGCAGTTATTTATATATATATATATATATATATATATATATATATATATATATATATATATATATATATATATATATATATATATATATATTATATAAGTTTATTGATCCAAAATGTTTTTATTCATTTTCTTCAATATCTTTGTGTGGTGTTCTCGTGGCTGTGAATGTTTATCCACATTGCCTTTCATTTGTTTAAAAAATATAAAATCATTGTCAGTTTCGTCTATCACTTGACAGGCAGTTTGGTCGTTTTATTAGAAAGATGTTTCTCTGTGCTGTGTGTGAAAGAAAATAAAAGTTGTCTTAGGCCGCGGGTAGACTATAGCCAGGCCTTACTTCATTTTCCATGTCCCGCTCCTTCTTGTGCACAGTTCAGCACGCAAACCTTTCAAAGTCCGTGCGCGCTCTCTAGTGGACTGCTGTTTTTCCCTGACCCCCAACCCCATATATATATATATATATATATATATATATATATATATATATATATATATATATATATATATTTTTTTTTTTTTTTTTTTTTTTTAAGAGGCACCTTTATGACACTCTCGACATCTTCACACAATGTCTATATGTGCATTATTGCCAACGCGTGCATTCTCGATTAAACTCACCTGTCAGGGCTCAACAATAAGGATGATGGCCCAGGGTGAGAGTGAAAGACACTTGGGACAGTTGGCTGAACTTTCACTGTCCCAATCTGGCCAGTGCTGAATCATCACAAAACTTTATCAGTTGCACTTTTTAGAATTCATAAGTGAAAATGGAGTTAAATACCTGGGCTGGGTAGTCGAACAGCCACTGTTCCCTGGGCTTCTCTTCATAGGCCGAGACCGCCTCAGTCATCTCATGACGCACAGTGGCACGCATGGTGTCCAAAACACGGTTCAGCCACACTTCCACCTGAACAAACACAGCTCCATGCATTACATCACTCCAGTGTGATGATAATGTTTGTCAGCATATGTATGCATCTGTCTAATCCATAAGCAGATGTTTGAGGAGCACTGGAGCAAAACTCGACAAGAATACAGAACTTCAGGAGCAGGATTAGATTGTGGTGTAAAAAGGCATCATTCATGTCGGTATGCCATTTTAGCCCTGCAAATATCCTAATTAAATTCCTTTTGTAAACATTATTCTGCAGAATAAAAACACAGAGGATGAGTTGTGCCAATAAGAATTAAAGGCGAAGTTTAGAGTTAATCTAGGATTTGTTGATCTGGGTTTTTTTATTTTAAAGGGGTGGTTGCATGTTTTTTTTCTAGGCTTGATTGTGTTTTGGGGGCACAGTTTAACATGTCTTAATGCTTCGTTTTTTTTTAAATGCTGTATTTTTCATATATTTTATCTTAATTCTACACCTCTGTTTCGACTGTGATATGAACGGCTCGTTTGACTTCCTGCTTCTATGAAGCCACTCCCTCCGACATACGCAATGTGCTCAGATTGGTCAGCAGGTTGGTTACTGGCCCAGTCTGTCGTGATTCGCTGAAGTGTCCGGAAATGCCACGCCCCTTACCATTCGTAGTTACGCGCTTAGGTGGAAAGTAAATAATAGTGCCTACATTGCTGTATCAAATTGAGCCAAATCAGACCCAGATGAAGAGGAAAAAGTAGAGCCTCTGCAATCGCGGCTTTTGAAGGATGTTTATGAATGGTATTTCATTTAGTATTTGTGTCAAAGTGTTTAGATAAGCTGTCACTGCTGTTTGTTAGCTTTCAATATACAGTTTTATCCTGATTAAAGCTTTACTGTAGTAAATACATGCCTGAGTAGTCGCATTTTTGTAAAGGTAGCGTTTAATTTATAGCATGAACAACTGTTTGTCTATGAACATAGAAGTTTGTTGGTGTTTGTTGCACTAGAATTTAGCTAACTGGCTAGCAAAAACGAGTTGCTCTTTGTATACGTCCTAGATGCATTAAAAATAGCAACAGAACTATAACATTACGTTTAAAAGACAAACAATAAAACGTACTTACAGTTTGGGGCTGATAAACAGCAGCTTCTGCTTTTAAAGTGGGAACTGCTTCATCTTTCAGTAAAAGTCTTTGTGTAAATCCAGCATTAAACTCGTGTAGATTCAGGAAGCTGTCTTCAGCACCGCATCCAGTGTAGAAAATATCACAGATAATAATGGGTTCTATATCTTTTGATGCGTCGCGTCGCGCAGCTCGCGTTTGGTGTAAACAACTCTTTCGCTTTCATTATCCTGCGCTACATGGCCTCGCCCACTTTGTTGCGTGTTCCCGGGGGCAGTGTTTATGTTAATAGCAAGGGTTTATGATGTCACCAACCCAGGAAGAAGCTCGTTGTAGTCCAAACCACCCGTTTTTGTAGGCAATAAACTGCCATAACTTTAAAAGACAATATCTCCATGTGCATTGAACTTTCAGCGCTGTAACTTTGCAGATACTGTTTATGCTCAAGCAGCAACATTACACACTAACTAAAGTTAAAAAAGTGAAATCGCATGCAACCACCCCTTTAAATCAAGTTGGGGTCGCAGATGAAGTAATCCCAGGGGAATCACGGAGGAGGCTGCCACCAGCATCCCGAACAGTCTCAGTAACACCCCATACTGTAGAGATGTTTTTTGGCCGGGCAACAAGATGGCAGCCTCTCAGTAGCAGTGGAGCGAAGAAAAGGAGCATGAACTTATGTCTTTTTACGCTTGTAAGTTGTCATGTGTCAACCCAAAACAGGGAATTTACCTCATTTAATGCTTAAAATACCAACAGGTGTCCAATTTAATGTGCGTAGGCAGTAGGCAAGTAAGACATGCTGCTGCTGTATAATATAGCGCACATGAATAACCATAGCAGATCTATACAGGTGGAGCTGGGGAAGGAGGAGTGTTAATACCAATTCGCTAAATTAACAGAATGTATAGCTGATATAAAAAACTGGATGACCAGTAATTTCCTACTACTAAATTCAGAAAAAACAGAGATTCTAATTTTTGGACCGAAAACTACTTCACGCAATAACCTAGAATACTGTCTAACACTTGATGGCTGCTCTGTTAAGTCTTCGTCATCAGCTAGGAACCTGGGTGTGCTCTTTGATACCAATCTTTCATTTGAAGGCCATGTTACTACTATCTGCAAAACCGCATTCTTCCATCTTAAAAATATATCTAAACTACGACATATGCTCTCAATGAAAAATGCAGAACAGTTAGTTCATGTGTTCATGACCTCAAGGCTAGATTACTGTAATGCTCTACTGGGTGGGTTTTCCTCCCGCTTGATAAATAAACTACAGCTCGTACAAAATGCAGCAGCTAGAGTTCTTACTAGAACTAGGAAGTATGACCATATTAGCCCAGTTCTGTCATCACTGCATTGGCTTCCTGTTAAACATAGTATAGATTTTAAAATCTTGCTAATTAATTACAAAGCACTAAATGGTTTAGCTCCCCAATACCTGAGCGAGCTCTTTAATCATTATAATCCTTCACGTTTATTGCGATCTCAGAATTCAGGCCAGTTGATAATACCTAGAATATCAAAATCAACCGCAGGCGGTAGATCCTTCTCCTATTTGGCACCGAAACTCTGGAACAATCTTCCTAGCATTGTTCGGGATGCAGACACACACTGTCAGTTTAAATCCAGACTAAAAACACATCTCTTTAACCTGGCATACACATAACACATTATCAATTTATATTTTCAAATCCGTTAAAGGATTATTAGGCTGCATAAATTAGGTTCATCAACACAACAGCCAGTAGCACAGTTCCTCAACAAACTGTTGATCCTCAACTGGATGGAACTGCAATAAATACTTTGATTGTTGCGATCCTATCAGACTTATGATAGCAACCTGATTCGTAACAAAGCACTGTTTGCCAGAGGAGAACTGGCCCCCCGACTAAGCCTGGTTGCTCCCAAGGTTTTTTTCTCCATTTTAACACCTATTTGCCACTTGTTTGCCACCTGATGTCACCTGTTGGAGTTTGGGTTCCTTGCCGCTGTTCCCTTTGGCTTGCTTAGTTGGGGACACTTGACATTTGACTTGCCAGTTGATATTCAACAGTATTCTTGACATTTATTCAACAGTGCTTTGATCTGCCCGCACTGACATTATTCTTTAAGAGCTGCTGTGCAGCCAAAATGATGTACCAGTTATCAATGTAAAGCTGCTTTGACACAATCTGCATTGTAAAAAGCGCTATATAAATAAAGGTGAATTGACTTGACTTGACTTCTGAAACACGCTGCGCTACTAAACAATGCTAACTCATGTATTTAAAGATTAAGCAGGCTACAGCAGGAATCATCTGTGACATACAGATAATGATGTGATAATTAGCAGGTTGTGCTAAAGGACCTATTAGTCTGCGCCATCTAGAGTTTCATGCCAGAACTTTGTATTTCTGTCATGACAACTCTCGGAGTGTTTGGTATGGTAATGGATATGGATATGTAGATATATTTGGTCTTGGCGGAATAGATCTGTTACGCTGCTGCTGCTGCTGTTGATTATTGCTGCTGCTGCTGCAGAGCAAGTACGGGACTTGCTACTACCAATACATACACGACCCATTGCTGTGAGCAAGTAAAGGCCAATTCACACTGCACCGACAACAGCCAACAAACGCCAATGAACAAGTTGGCCGTTGGATTTAGAATTCTATGAGAAAAAAACTGTCATGTTCACACCGCCCCAACAAACACCGACCAACGAGTGACGTCTGATTGGGAAAATTCCACAACTACATATGTAACCATGTTAACAATATTGTCAGGCAAGTTTATTATATTAGTAATATAGTATCATATATATTTCCATTGTATTAAAGTATTGAGGCAAAACAAAAATACCTGAAATCCGAAGCGCTGTAGACATCGATCTGATCGTAACCTATTGGTTGGTATACACCGGTTTTTAAACTTTTTTTTTTTTTTTAGCGTGACCCTTTTTATTAACTAGACCCATAAGCATATACAACCATGTAGCTAAACAAGCCAAAACGAATTATTAAAAACGAAACTGAAGGTATAAAAACCAACTCCGACCACGCCAACAAACGCCAACAGATGCCAACAGGGGTTTCACACCGATCCAACAAACTCCGACAGACGAGTTTGTTGCCGTTTGTTGGCTGTTGTCGGTGCGGTGTGAATTGGCCTTAAGATATGCTGCTGCTGTACAATATAGCATACATGAATAACCCCCCAACAGAGCAGGTGACATGATTTCAGAGATCCCCCATCAACGCAGAAGGCAAGATGATGATTCACCCTCACCCCCCAGCAGATCTACCTCCAAAACATATGTACTGCTGCTGCTCCGAAGAGTCATAGGAACCATGTGTATGCTATCTATGTGTGCCTGGCCAATTTTTGTCACAAAAAGTAATTCTGGGCTGTAAGGCTTGGCTCTAGTGGCCTATTAGACTATGTGTGCCTGGGCTACCATGCCGAATGGCTTAGCTTTAGTGAACAATATGGCTATGTGTGCCTGGGCTACCATGCCGAATGGCTTAGCTCTAGTGAACGATATGGCTATGTGTGCCTGGGCTACCACGCTGAATGGCTTAGCTCTAGTGGCCTATGTATATATGTGTGTGAGCCAAATGGCTCAAACATACCAATTAGAATGCACATTATGTGTGGCTTTAACAAATGGTAAAATGTTGCAGGCTAACAGAGATAAGAAACCCTCCACGACCACCTGAGCAAATAGTATAATGATGTAGGATCATTTGATAACGTCACTGTAACCCTGTAAACTCCTAAAAAGTAAACTAATTCGGATGAACTGAAAAATTAATGAGCATGACTCCAACATGCATCAGCTGACCCAGCCCGAACGCGTAGGTACATGAAACATCAGCCTTGAAGAGTTGTTGAAGTGAGCAATACTATGAAACATTTAGGTTTACAAGTCATAATATGAATATGAATGAGATTAATAGAAACTCAATATTTTAATTAATATTCTATCTAGTTGCATGCTAATGCATTTCTATTATATGTTTGACTTTGTGCCATATGCAAAGGTTATGTCAGTTGATGCAATTTGACAGTGAATGCCATAACATCATTTCTCAGCGTGCAACAGACTGTCGGTCCTCACAGATAAACACAAATGAAACGTATGGCCGCGAAAGCGTGTAAAACGTTCACTTATCTCAGTAGCGAACTCAAAAGATCAGATCAACAAAGCGTGTCCATAATTCATCCACACTGCCTGCCACTGCAACACACCGCGTATAGAAAACACCTAATGTTATCCAGAGCGCAACACAAATTATGCTATACAGATTATAACATAAAATACATATTAAGCATACTGAGTTGCTCTTGCTTCATTTGAAGAATACATGGAACTGCCTTGCACGCTCTAGGGTAGTGTTTCTCAACGGGGGCGGTACCGCCCCCCAGGGGGCGTTCAGAGAACAACGGGGGGCGTTGGAAGCAAGATTTTTAAAAGGGGGGCGTTCTGGTGTTCTTGGGGGGCGTTCACGAGTTTACACCAAAGATCCAGGCAAGACAAGATTAAACTTGTAATTACTTGCAAAAGAATTGCCTACAACATTCTAAAATCTGCCAGTTTCACGCAACATGTAAGCTAGGCTATGTATCGGTTCTTTTGCAACAATTATTTTTCCAGTCATAGATCAGTGCTCAAGTGCTGACAAAAATTCACGTGCACAAAAATGTGTTTCGCGCTGACAACAATCTAGCGCTGAACCACGCAGCGGAGGAATGGAAAGTTGACAAGCCATTAAAAAAGTATTGACTTAAGAACCACTTATATTTTCAAATATGTTCAATAAATCATGTTCCCATTCACTCCGGTGACGAATTTTAAAATGAATTAAACTAAATTCTATTTATAAGGTAAAACTTTTACGTTTTTAATGTCTGATGACAAAATGTTTTCTTTGTTCACAAAGTAATTTACTGGGCATTATTGTTAACTCGCAAGACTGTAAGGAGAAAATTACAATTTGATGGATAATTAATTTAAAATTCTGTAATCACATTTAGGTAATTTCGCCGTCACATCTGAGCGCAAAACACTGCTTGGATAATTTCAAGATAGGCTAGCTACTTAAAAATAACTAATAATACAATAATAATTTAATCTAATTGTTCATATGTGTTTATTCTTGTTAGAAGATTATTATTATTTTTTTTTTTACTGATTATGGACACAAATTAATCATGACAAACCAAATAAATTATACCATTGATGATAACAAGCTGATACCAAGGTATTTAAGCCTATAATTATAACATAATTTTTCATGAAAAATCATGATTGTATTTACTTATCTTTTTCGAAAGTAAGATTAATGTAAGCAGCTTCTTGCAATACTCTCCTAAATGCGTAATAACACATTAGCGCTGAAATGACCGTATGGTCGTTTTTACTGTCCAATGACAGCCCATACTCTGAGTGGCATGGGAGAGAGTCGGAAGTTGATTTGATGCCCCTACGAGTTTATAATAGCATATTTTAACTATATTTTCAAATGGATAACAAAAACTGTCAAATTGTTTTTAAATGCTGGCTTTATTAAACTATGTTTTAAAGATGTCAATAAACAGTCTCATATATCTGTCAGGGTTCTGTCACTTCGGTCTAGTTTATTTCTTGGTTTTGTGACAGAGCTCTGACACTCCCGTTCTTGTCGTGTTTTTGTGTGAGCGTACGGTCTCGAGTGCACTCGGGGCCGTGCGCTCTCTTGTCTGCGTGCCTTGTTTTCATGTTGGGAGCGTGGCGTTCAGATCCCGGCACTCGTGTCTAGTTTGGTTTCGGTTTTGTGTCGGGATTCGGACACTCGCGCTCCCAGTCCTGTCTTTGTTGTGAGCGCACGGTCGAGTGTTCTTTCACTTGCCGTGCGTTCTTGTCTCATGTTTTGTCTCTTGTATTGTCATGTTGTGTAGCACGCGTTTTTTTCCACCTGCCACGTGCTTTCATGTTGTGTTTTTGTCTTGTGTTGTGTAGCACGCAGTCTGTGTTTCACAGGCTGCATGCTCTCATGTTGTCTTGTTTTGTGTGAACACGTGGCTTATGAGTTTTCATAGTCACGTGTTCGTGTCTCATCTTGTGTAAGCACATGGCTTGTGATTTGTCTTCATTGGCCATGTGCTTGTGTCTTTGTTTTGTTTGGTGTGAGCACATGGCTTGTCATGTGTTTCTTTGTGCCATGTGCTCTCATGTCTATTGTCTTGACCCCGCCCACCTTGGTACCTCATTATTGGTTGATTTGCCCCACCTGTCCTCCCTTGGTACCTGCCTTGTTTGCTCTCCTATTTATTCTCCTTGTGTTTGCAGTCCTGTGCTGGTTCGTTGTCATAATTTTCCCTGGTCAAGTCAAGTCAAGGTCAAGGTCAAGGTCAAGTCAAGGTCAAGTCAAGGTCAAGTCAAGTCAAGTCAAGGTCAAGTCAAGTCAAGTCAAGTCAAGTCGTGTCCTGTTTTTGTCAAATCTGTTTTCCCCCACGGGGTAGTTTTTGTTGTGTTTTTGTTTTATTTTTTATTATTAATAAAAGCCCTCTTCCCTGCAAATTGAGTCCTCGCTCCACCCACCTGACAGAACGAACCAGCCAACATGAGGACTCAGCGGAAGAAGGGCTTGCGCCATCCACCAGCCTCCACTCTCTCCAGCCCCCTCTATGATCGCATCCTCCAGTTTAAATACTTGAGCTCCCTCCGGCAACAGGGGACTGACTTGAGGGAGTTTGCCATTGAGTTCAGCGGTGCTGCAGAAGGACTGGGGTTCAACGATCCAGCTCTCAAGGACCTTTTTAATTCTGCCCTTGATGAGCCCCAGAACTGGTGGTGTATGAGAGGGCTGGATCACCTGACTTTTGTGGAATTCGTGGAATTCCTTGATTGGAATGGGAATCCTCCTGTTGAAGCTTCCCCAAAGGTGTTCAAAGAAGCTGCAGCACTTTCGTTGGCAGCTGAGGAGGCTGCAGTGTTCCCGTTGGCAGCTGAAGATGCTGCTGTTCCCACAGAGGGAGAGATTTCCAAGCCATCACCTCGTCGACGTAAGCGGAGGAAGAAAAGGAAGGCCTCCTCCGACTCAGAGAGGCTGGCCTTCCCAGAGCCCGCTTCAGGCCCAGAGGCCTTCCCAGAGCCCGCTCCAGCCCGTGAGTCCTCTCCAGAGCCCGCTCCAGCCCGTGAGTCCTCTCCAGAGCCCGCTCCAGCCCGTGAGTCCTCTCCAGAGCCCGCTCCAGCCCGTGAGTCCTCTCCAGAGCCCGTTCCAGCCCGTGAGTCCTCTCCAGAGCCCGCTCCAGCCCGTGAGTCCTCTCCAGAGCCCGCTCCAGCCCGTGAGTCCTCTCCAGAGCCCGCTCCAGCCCGTGAGTCCTCTCCAGAGCCCGCTCCAGCCCGTGAGTCCGCTCCAGAACCCGCTCCAGCCCGTGAGTCCGCTCCAGAGCCCGCTCCAGCCCGTGAGCCCGCTCCAACCCCAGAAGCCATTATTGTGCCGCCCAAGCGCCTTGCCCTGCCGGCGCCACCCCAGCGCCTTGCCCTGCCGGCGCCACCCCAGCGCCTTGCCCTGCCGGCGCCTCCCCAGCGCCTTGCCCTGCCGGCGCCACCCGAGACGTCTGCCCTGCCGGCGCCTGCCAAGCTGTATACCCTGCCGGCACCTCCCCAGCGCCTTGCCCTGCCGGCGCCACCCGAGCCGTCTGCCCTGCCGGCGCCTGCCAAGCCATATACCCTGCCGGCTCCTCCCCAGCGCCTTGCCCTGCCGGCGCCACCCCAGCTGTCTGCCCTGCCGGCGCCACCCGAGCACCTTGCCCTGCCAGCGCCTGCTAAGCTGTCTGCCCTGCTGGAGCCTGCCTGGATGGTCCCTCCAGTACCGCCCTGGTCCTCAGCCAGGACCCCAGACCAGCTGAAGCCGCCCTGGTCTGTCCCGCCCTGGTCTGTCCCGCCCTGGTCTGTCCCGCCCTGGTCTGTCCCGCCGGTCCCGCCCTGGTCTGTCCCGCCGGCTCCTCCCTGGCCCGCAGCTGGGACCCCAGACCTGCCTGAGCCTCCCTGGCTCAACCCTCCCATCCCTCCCTGGTTTCCTTAAAGACATTCTGTTTTTGTTTTGTTGACTGACTTGGCTCCCCTCCCTCCCTCCCCTCTTTGTCTTTGTGTCTGATGTTCTGTCATGTTGTCTTGTTGGTGTTTTGTCTTGTGTCGTGTATGTTGTCATGTTTGTCTTGTGTCCCTCGTAAGGGACGCCAGGTGGTGTCCCTTTAGAGGGGGGGTAGTGTCAGGGTTCTGTCACTTCGGTCTAGTTTATTTCTTGGTTTTGTGACAGAGCTCTGACACTCCCGTTCTTGTTGTGTTTTTGTGTGAGCAGACGGTCTCGAGTGTACTCGGGGCCGTGTGCTCTCTTGTCTGCGTGCCTTGTTTTCATGTTGGGAGCTTGGCGTTCGGATCCCGGCACTCGTGTCTAGTTTGGTTTTGTGTCTGGATTCGGACACTCGCGCTCCCAGTCCTGTCTTTGTTGTGAGCGCACGGTCGAGTGTTCTTTCACTTGCCGTGCGTTCTTGTCTCATGTTTTGTCTCTTGTATTGTCATGTTGTGTAGCACGCGTTTTTTTTCCACCTGCCGCGTGCTTTCATGTTGTGTTTTTGTCTTGTGTTGTGTAGCACGCAGTCTGTGTTTCACAGGCTGCATGCTCTCATGTTGTCTTGTTTTGTGTGAACACGTGGCTTATGAGTTTTCATAGTCACATGTTCGTGTCTCGTCTTGTGTAAGCACATGGCTTGTGATTTGTCTTCATTGGCCATGTGCTTGTATCTTTGTTTTGTTTGGTGTGAGCACATGGCTTGTCATGTGTTTCTTTGTGCCATGTGCTCTCATGTCTATTGTCTTGACCCCGCCCACCTTGTTACCTCATTATTGGTTGATTTGCCCCACCTGTCCTCCCTTGTTACCTGCCTTGTTTGCTCTCCTATTTATTCTCCTTGTGTTTGCAGTCCTGTGCTGGTTCGTTGTCATAATTTTCCCTGGTGTAGTCAGTCAAGTCAAGTCGTGTCCTGTTTTTGTCAAGTCTGTTTTCCCCCACGGGGTAGTTTTTGTTGTGTTTTTGTTTTATTTATTTTTTATTAATAAAAGCCCTCTTCCCTGCAAATTGAGTCCTCGCTCCACCCACCTGACAATATCTATTTTTAATATATGACTACTATATTTATTAATTTATTCTATTTTATTTAGCATTTTTACATTTTAACATGAATAATCAAACATTCAACATAAAACAAGTATTGCACAACAATTTTAAATGTCTACTCATTTGTATTTTTTAAAATAATGCATTAATTTACATTTTTATGTTTTAATTAAATTGACTTATGCTATTCCTTATTCTTTCGGTTTATAAGGTGTCACAAGAAATCTTGCATTCCAATTCTTCCATTTATAATATAATAGCCATAATAATGTCAGAATTATCAAAGAAATTCAATAGGCAGACGCAGATTATCTTGAGTTTTGCGTTAGTTCAAATGCGCGTTAAGGTGATGGAAACCATTTATTGGCATACTTATGGTGTGTAGTGACCATTTGTGCGTAAAACACCATGGCATTATGCATTAGGCCCAACAAAGTCTGACAAACAGCCCTCGACAGAAATCAGATGTTTAAACTCGTATTTTGTGCACGAGCGCGTTCATGTGGAGACTGCAGTGTATGGGCATACGCATTTAACCAGTATTTCATCAGTTCTTCTGCGTCTCCTCACAGCATTTCAATAAAACGATATCCAACAACACAAATAGCTCTCTCTGTAGTCACAAGTTCCCTTCATAATGCAAAGCATGCGACTTGCACGCTTAAGTTTCAGAAAACATCATCATTGAAATTTATATGTCTATGTAATTATATAATTTATATGTATTCTTTATATCACAGGTTTTCAAACCCCATGTCACGAGACTTAAAAATGGGTTGGAATTTTCATAGAAGCATAGTCTAAAATGAATATAAAACAAAATATATTTGCCTTAATTGATCAACAAAGCGAAAGAAAAAAAGAAAAACTGCCCAATAGTAGCCTATATACTGTTGAGTTTGATTCATTTTTGTGAGGTGCGGCGCTCCACAAACAAGTTCAAGGAAAGGAAACTGAGATGGCAAAAAGCGCATCCTGTTTTCTTTATTTTGCAAAAGCATAATGTTCTGTTTTTAGTGTGAGTGTATAAAAGTAAACTTCGCAGTATCGAATAATGTCTTATTCATATCTGTAAATTACGGAGTATTTTTGTTTCTGCTGGTATAAGGAAACAGTTGAAGTGATCGCGCCGGCGCCTCGCGTGCGCACTCAACATATTCATTGCAAACTTGACATCGCAGCCTGTTCATTATCAAAATAAAATACCGTCAGCCAAACATATAAAAAATTACACTGCTCATTTTACATACTCCATAATATCCTATTTGTGATCGTTCAGTGTGGCCACCGCTGAAACTGGTCCTGCCAAACACATTTTTGCTCATGTGAAGAGGATGATTGTTTTCGTTGATATTGAAACAGGAGTGAAGTACAAATCCTGTTTGACATAATAAATAAAAGTTCAACATCCACATACATTGCTAATATGGAAACATTTGAATTCGTGCTGAATGAGAGGCTGCTTGAGACCGGTTTTTACTTTCAGTTTCGCTTCAAATTAATTCGTTTGGGCTTGTTTATAAGCTACTTATAAGTTTTTAATCTTGTTCTGTACATGTATATTATATATTTTAGTACTCTTATGCTATGTATGGCTTGACTTGGTTTGGTCGTGTCAATAAAAAAAAAAAAAAAAAAAAAAAAAAAAAAAAGTCGTTCTTTAAAAAAAGTTTGACAGCCACTGCTTTATATGTTGCTTATGTGTCGGAAAACACAAAACACGATATGGACCACTTTTGGTGTTATATGAGAGGGGGATCCCCAAATGAGGTGCCGGATCAGATTTCGGAGGTTCCGGTTCCAACATGTCCCGGCACAAATTAAGGGCTTCCTGCCGCTGTTCAGTCAAATCAAATCTGTTATTTGGCTTTCAGTGACATGCTTTTAATTATGAAAGCTGCAGTCCGTAACTTTTGGAGCTCTAGTGGTAAATAAACTAAACTGCAGGCGTCTTGGTACTGCAGGTACTGTACTCCGCAGCGGTGTCGACTCAAACCAGTCTAATAGTCCCAATATAAACACTTATTATAGGTGTGTCATAGTGATTCAGGATAAGTTACAAAATACAAAAAAGTTACAGATTTAATATTAATAATAAGAATAAGAATAATAAGAAAACACAGATGTGAATTATACATTTTGTTATTATTAATACAGAATAATAATCAGCATACTTTCAATAAAGACATTTATCCCTTGTGTGAGTGTGTGTTGTGTGTGTGTGTGTTGGGGGTTGGGGGGGGGTGTCGGTATTTGGGGGGCGGTAAAGGACCTGGATAATGGATAGGGGGCGCTGGCCCAAAAAAGGTTGAGAACCACTGCTCTTGGGTAAGCAGAAATGATTAATATCATTCTACGTGAAGTCCATTAATTAAATGACTTACATACCTTGCAAAATCGCTGTTCGTCCTGTAGTATGAAAAGTATATGCACAATAAAATCCGAATACAGCTGCTCACGTACTTAGTATGTAAATAAGATGAAATCATTGTTTGAATTTTAACCCTTATGTGTTGTTGGGGATGTTTTCATCCACTACGGGGTGATTTTGAATCTTAATTTGGCCACAACTTTCTCTGTGTTTCAGCAAATGGAATGATTTTTGGTGACAAATCTTATTTTGATATATATTTTGGGAAAATGCTTTGAAAATTTTCAAAACCTCAAAAATACACTGTGGGCAAATTCACTACCCTTTCGTTATGTTCGTGGCTGAAAACATCCACTAAATTAAACTGTTGTAACTGCTGTAAAAATGTATCAGATAAATATTTTTTTCTTTTTTTTTTTGCATAAATTTGTTAATCAGCCTCAGTCCTGATCAAAACTACTAAATGTTTAAAAAAAAATCCAAGATTTTTACTTTTTTATTGCCAAGTTTATAAATGATGTCACTGATTTGGGTGAAAAAACACAAAAAATGACTTATTTTCAATATAAAAAGTGACTGTGGACTGGATTTTTTTTTACCTTTTATTACAGTCTACCTTTTATTAAAGATTAGTAACAACATTGGTTTTGATGCATTGTTAGTTTTTGTGCAGCATCAGATTTTAACTTTTTCTCCCTCATTTACTGTTCGTGGCTGTTTTTGCCCCATTGACTTCCATTATAACCACATTTTTTGATTGCAAAGCCATGACACCATATAATCATGCATTTTTGATTGTTGGTGGTTTTCCCTGTTGGGAAGAGGTAAAATTTCTCATTTTTACAGTTGATCACCAGGTGGCGCCATTAACCCTTTAGATAGGCCTGTGCAAAAAAAGGCTTAGTTACTGGCTTTTATATGGAATTATATGGAGTATAACAGCATATTATAGTGTGTGTGTGTGTGTGTTTGTGTGTGTGTGTGTGTGAGTGTAAGACCTTTGCGCACTTACTTTGAAAATATGAATCAAAATATGCACCTCAGCTCTCAGAACTACATGGAGTAAACAAAAACAAAGTAAGTGTATTTATACACCTGTTGCCTTTTGATGGTGATAATGTGTGAAATGCTTTGTCTTTTCTTGATGGTAAAGCCAGTTTAAAACCATAAAAAATCCTTCACTGATACACTTTTCCATTTTTTTCTGTAAAAAGTCTACTCTGCATCAAATTTATGAACAATTTATTATGAACCAAAGTGGAACAACTCCAGTTTCTCATTGTGAGGCACCCATGGAGGTCATTCATCTCCTCTGTAAAAAAAAAAAACAGATTGAACACAAAATCCACGTTCTGGACCCTTGCGATGGCATAAAGGCAGAACCACACCAAGCCGACGGTCAGCCGTTGGGCAGATTTTGTTCCTCAGCCGACTAAGTTTTCTCAGTGTGTTCCTCACTGTCGGCTGAAGTTGGTCCCTGTCAGCTTTTTTTCGGCCAATTCGACATTCGAGCTCGTCATCCGTGGGGTCATCTGGTCATTCTGATTGGCTGTTTCGCTACTGCCACCTGCTGGTATGGAAAGGCATTTCATCTTATGCAGGCACTAAATGGATGTGCTACTTGGCCGTCAGCGTCGATTTGGTGTGTCAGGGCAACTTTGGACCCAGACCTTGCCGACGTGAGCCAACCTCGCAGTCTGCTTTCGTCGCCACTAGTTCGTCGGTGTTGGCTTGGTGTGTTCCTGCCTTAATGCGTTGGCCCTGGAGTCATGCAGCAGGATGGCATGCAAGTGTTTAAATCCACTTACATTGTTTATGTTTAGTCTGTACTTCTCACCATCAAAAGGCAGCAGGTGCATAAATACACTTACTTTGTTTTTGTTTACTCCATGTAGTTCTGAGAGCTGAGGTGCATATTTTGAGTCATAGTTTCAAGGTAAGTGCGCAAAGGTCTTACTCTCACACACACACACACACACACACACACACACACACACACACACACACACACACACACACACTATAATATGCTGTTATACTCCATATAATTCCATATAAAAGCCAGTAACTAAGCTTTTTTTTGCACAGGCCTATCTAAAGGGTTAATGGCGCAACCTGATGATCAACTGTAAAAATTTGACATTTTACCTCTTGCCAACAGGGAAAACCACCATAAATCAAGAATGCATGATTTTATGGTGTCATGGCGTTATAATGGAAGTCAATGGGGCAAAAACACCCACGAACAATAAATGAGGGAGAAAAAATTTAAATCTGATGCTGCACAAAAACTAACAATACGTCAAAACCAATGTTACTAATCTTTGACATGTCCAAGACTGTGATAAAAGGTAAAATAAAATCCAGTCCACTATCACTTTTTATATTGAAAATAAGTCATTTTGTGTGTTTTTTTTCCCCAAATCAGTGACATCATTTATAAACTTGGCAATAAAAAAGTAAAAACCTTGAATTTTTTTTAAACATTTAGTAGTTTTGATCAGGACAGAGGTTGATTAACAGATTTATGCAAAAAAAAAATATTTATCTGATACATTTTTACAGCAGTTTAATTTAGTGAATGTTTTCAGCCACGAACATAACGAAAGGGTAGTGAATTTGAAAAATGCACACGGGTTAATCATGATATATTCACATTGCATGATCACTCATTAGCCGACACAAACTTATCTCACTCAATAGCAAACAGATTACTTTAGCCCTGCACACGGCACGCACGCAACGTCTGCTGCGTTCTATGTTATGTTGTTGATATCCGCTCCATTGCTATCTGAATTTGTTATCCATACTGCTGCTGCTGCTGCACAAAATACTTGTTGTAGCTTCGTTAGAATGTGATACAAAAGCGAAACCTGTTTCCATTTAAAGTTCAGCAAGCTTGTCTCTGTATCTTTATACAACATGCATATGCGTTAGCTGATAAAATGCGTAGTAATTCTCTCTAAGCAATAAACAGACTGTTGATATGACATAGAATTGATAAAGCAGACTACGCAAAAATGCAGTTATATAGTGTAAAACCCATGTACTTATCTTAGATGATTTCTGAAGCACGCTGCGCTACTAAGCAATGCATGTATTTAAAGATTAAGTTCATAGTCTACTAATACAGCAGGAACTAATCATCTGTGACCTATAGATAATGATGTGATAATTAGCAGGTTGTATTAAAGGACCTATTAGTCTGCGCCATCTAGAGTTTCATGCCAGAACTTTCTATTTAAATACTCAAAAAGACGCGTTCCGTTTAGCGTCTGTAGAGGCGTAAGCTGTAGGCATACCCTAATTAGTTGCCCTGTGCCTCACCAGGTTGCGCGTTGATGGCAACATTGCCCAGCTAAAAAAGTTGCCCCATGTATCATCACCTACAGTGTTCTCAGCCCAAGTGATGTAGGCAGCTGGCTCATATGCTTTCTTCAGAAAGGAATCTGTTTGAAAGGAATTCTCTCAAGTTTGCATTCAATGCATCCTCGATATCAAGAACATATCCGGGTACTTTCATGTGTCCTCTGTTCTTGCGTTCTTGAGTAATGGAACGAACTTCGACGGTTGATGATGACGTAGAGCAAGAACACAAGGACACAAGATCGCTGAAGAACGCATATTGAGAAACACCCTCTGTCTCTGTAAACAAACTCTTCTAATTGCCCTCATGATAAATAATTGATGGTGCTTTGTGGGTAATGTGTGCAAATGTGGAAAATGTGTGCTGGCTGTACCTGCCCAGTGCAGTCGCAGGGCTGACTGAAGGGAACGTACTCCTCCTCCTTACTGAACATGCCCAGCCCCATCTTTGTGTGATTGCCATCTCCATCCGTTTCAAACTTCAACTTTGCCATGTTGTCAAACAACTTTGACAGATGCTTCTGAACCTGAGGGAGAAAATGCATGGCTTCACAACTGCACAGCTGCTATTTCAGTCAATTTTTTTCCCTAATGTGACATGGAAACTTGAAATTTGCCTTCAAGAATATTTGAGAAGCAGCAATCAACACTGCCATCTAGTGTGTGCAAAAGGTAAATAAATGCCATTGCTACACTGCAGTTCAGCTATAAGCAAACCTTATACTTATAATGCTGAAACATTTAAGCACAAAAACATATGTGAAATGTTTAAAGAATATGATATGGAAAGCTGTATGTAAGGCCACTGTGATGTACCTGGTGTGGGTCAGTGCCACTGGACAGGATGTCTAGCAGGTCAGCTGAGGAAATGAAGTAGAAGCGTGGAAAGGCCAAGCGTTTGGTGTCCAGATACTCAGCCAGGGCTTTTTCACAAAGAGACAATCTGCAAGAACAGGTGCAATGACTGTCACACTCTCAATCTGAGAGATAATCATCAGCTCAACACAAAGCATCATGAGACACTGTGTGCTTTCCGAAATTAAGACTTCCTCAATGAGGTTTCTTATTGGAAGTTTCCACAATCAGTCACATGCAAACTAGCATGACTGCTGTATAGATAAATACACTAAATTAATAACTAATTATTTTTACAATGGAATGAATCAATACTGAGCTTACTTAAGTTGGAAAAGGACAGAAGAGCTGCTTTACAGCCAAAATTATGCTCCCTCTATCACTGTAAAGCTGATTTGACACAATCTGCATTGTAAAAAGCGCTATATAAATAAAGGTGACTTGACTTGACTAGAAATAAGTGCCATCAAGAAAGTGTCCAAATGTACATATTCCTGAATTATATTTACTATTAACTCCTGAACTAAGTGAACAATTCATCTGACTTGAGGAGAGGAAGTTAAAACATTAGCTCACTTTTAAATAAACTTTTGCTGATAATTTACTCCATCCAAGATGTCCATGTCTTTCTTTCTTCAGTTGAAAAGAAATTAAGGTTTTTGATGAAAGCATTCCAGGATTTTTCTCCATATAATGGACTTCAAACGGTTCACCAAACGGTTCAAGGTCCAAATGATAGTTTCAGTGCAGCTTCAAAGGTACTTCCGCCTATGTCAAGCGTGACCTTTTCAACGTAATTGCGTATTACGTGACGTCACGAACGCGCATCGCAGAACAGAGCAAGGTGAGCATTTGTAAAAACTTAAACTTTTTTATTATTTTTTTTAAATGACTGATCGTTTCGCTAGATAAGACCCTTATTCATCGTCTGGTATCATTTAAAGCTGCACTGAAACTGTCATTTGGACCTTGAACCATTTGGTGCCCATTGAAGTCCACTATAAGGAGAAAAATCCTTAAGGTAATCAGACAGACAAATAAATCCAGAAACCAGCTGCAAACCTGCTCTGCATATCCTCTATTTTGCTGTAGAGCCCAGGTTTATTGGTGGCCTCCACAACGTTCGGTGTTTTTCTGGCATCATGTGTCAACTCTTTAAAATCAGTATCGATACTTTCAAAGCGTTTGGAATCCTGCGGAGATATTCATGAAAGAATGAGTCGATACTCAATACAATTTTATTTGCAAGAAAAAAACCTCAAAAAAACCTCTGACATTCTGAAGAACATCTGTGACTGGCCACAGGCACCCAACAGTAATTATCTAAATGTTTTCGGCCAAAAGCATAAGATGGACATTATCATCTCTCATCTAGATCTATGAATAGAGTGCTAGAGGGCAGTACAAGATGCTACTCAAATCTGAGCACTCATATTTTACTCTCAGTTCTCCATTAAAGCATCTCAGATATCGGTTTCACATTTCCAATTTATCTATTCTGGCTTTTTTTTACATGTGTGTTGGGTGACTATCCGAGGGCAAAATAAGTTTTCAGTCAAGAACGGATAATAAAAGAAATACATCAGCAAACCCGACCTCTGGTAGCTGAGAGCGAATGTCATCCGATCCGATAAAGATGCTCTCCAAGTGACACCAAGTCCTCTGCACTTCAAACCAGATGGAGATCACAGAGTCAGTCACCGAGAGCTTTTGCTGCCACGTCGAAACCTCCTCCAAGAAGAACGAGATGTACTTCGAAGTCATGAGGTTCTGCAGCTGCACCTGGTTGTCTTCCAGTGTTTCAATTAGTTCTTCATTGGACTTCAACAGAGGAATCTCTGTACGTGGGTGAGGCTCAAAGTCGAACGTCATACTGGTCCAGGTGGTGTCCAGCTCACCAAGCACCTTCTCCATGCCCATCTCCTTCACCGCCCGGTCGACGATGCTCCTCACATCATCCTCAAAGTGGTGTAAGTTGAGGCGAAGCAGGTCTGCCAGCGTGGTGTCTTGGTTCATGGTGAAGTGCACGCCAGTGGCGTTCATCAGCTGCAACCAGTGACGCGGTCGGATGGCTGGGTTCTGGAGCTCGGCGACAGCTCTCAGCGAGATCAGAGTGTTCTTCACAGTACCGTCAAGCCCAGTGAAGGCGTCCCATGAGCGAGCCTCTTTGTCCAGCGCACGGAGCTCTTTGGAGAAACGCTTGCACTCCATCTCCATGTCATCCACGTTGATCTGTCTCCAGGGTGTCATCTGCCATGCTTCCAAACAAGACTGGACCACCAAGACCAGATCCCACAATTCCTTGAGAATGGGCAGCTCTTTTTGGCACTGTTTCAGCTGTTTATAGTCTAATATGTTGACTTCAAAGAGACTGGCCATCTCAATAAGCCCAGCCATCATAGTTTCCATCTCCTGAATTTGTTTGTGTGCTGTGTCCAGCATCTCATGCGGATTCACACAGTCAAAACTGAAAACAAATGGAGACTAGATTAATTTTACACATTTATTGAACTGAACTGAATCAACATTGAACAGACGTGAGCTCAATGTCAACACTATTGTCTTCTGTAGTGTTGGTTTACAGCAGAATTTGAATTTTCTCATATTTGATGAAGTTTGCATTATTGATTTTGTTATTTTCCTGTTTATTACTGTGAAGCTGCTTTGAAACAATCCATACTGTATAAAGCGTTTTAGAAATAAAACTGACTTGATAAGACACATGCTCATTTTATCCATGATTACTGTTATCCAGCAAAGCAATGGCATATTCTTCGAGACTTTTCATAAACATGTACTATACCTGAAGAAGTCATTCTTGCGAAACTGCTCCCTGAAGGTATACTGCTCCACATCGAACATGGCGCATTTCCTGCGCAAGTTAGCCACCTCGCTAGCCTGCAGTGGAGCAACATGCTGCTTCACCACCACAGCCTGCTTTTTCATGTTGTTCCACTTCTCTGGCAGCATCTGTGCATCAAACCCAGACAAAACAATGAAAAGACCGGCATATATGATTATAGCCATTAGCTTATGATGTTAGCCACTAGCATATGATGTTAGCCACTTACTAGCATATGATAGCCATTACCATATGATGTTAACCATTAGCATATGATGCTAGCCAACAGCATATGATGTTAGCCACTAGCATACAATGATAGCTATTAGCATACAATGTTAACTACTAGCATAGGATGTTAGCCACTAGCATATGAAGATAGGCACTAGCACCATGGTATTCACTAGAACATGATAATAGTTACTAGCATATGATGTTAATCATTAACATATGATGATAGCCACTAACATACAATGACAGCCACTAGTATACGATGATAGCGTGGAACGCGCTGCTGTAGTTGTTGAATGAAGTGTCATGAATGACTGTCATGTCATTCTAAAATTCTCCTACTACTATCTCATGGCATAAACGCGCACATCAACCCGATCACTTTATTTAGCGTTCATGTAAATACTGTTTGGACTTATCAACCGGAATTAATTAATTCTGTTTGAAACAAAAGTTGTGCATGTAAACACAGCCAATGATAGCCACTAACATACAATGTTAGCCACTAACATACAATGACAGCCACTAGCATATGATGAAAGCCACTAGCATACAATGTTAGCCACTAGCATACAATGATAGCCACCAACATACAATGTTAGCCATTAGCATATGATGTTAGCCACTAGCATAGCCACTAGTACCAGTTAGCCACTAACATACAATCTTATAAATGTATAAGGTGGCGAGGGGGGCCTTTTACCCCACACACAGGGTAAGTTAGCCACTACCTTATGATAATAGCCACTGACTTAAGATAATAGCCACTAACATACAATGTTAGCCACGAGCATATGATGTTAGCCACTACCATATGATGTTTGCCCCCAGAATAAGATGCCAGTATGTTGGTGTCAACACTAGGCTTCTTAACTATCTTAACTAACATAACCAGTCAGACTTCCTTAATCAATGGCCTTCATTAGAATAAATAAGCTGGTCGACCAGCTAAGACCAAATGCCAACCAGTTGCCTGACTCATGAAACTCTTCAGCAAGAACAATCAGATAAATGCCAAAGCCTGTCATTTCCTTCTTAAGGAAAAGAAATATGATGTTCTTAAGAAAATATTTGAGAACTTCTTAAGATTTTTTCAACAACTGAACTTATACATGAGGTACATTCTTATGACGTTCTTAGAATTTTTCTTGAGAAATTCCTTAAAGGATTAGTTCACACAATTGAACACAATCGGAGATATATTAATATATTAATAAATATCCTGACGCATCCGAGGTTTATAATGGCAGTGAGCGGGATCAACGAATATGAGCTGAAGAAAGTGCCTCCATCCACATCCATCCATTATAAACATACTCCACACGGTTCCAGGGGGGTTAATAAAGTCCTTCTGAAGCGAAGCGATGCCTTTGTGTAAAAAAAAAAAAAAAATTTAACAAGTTATGAAGTAAAATATCTAGCTTCCGCCAGACTGCCTTCCGTATTCAAATTATAGAAAAAAACGTAACTGGCATTGCTAGTTAAGCTTTTTCTGTAAGTTGAATAGGGAAGGCGTAGGACATAACGTAAGCTTTTTGAACTGCAGGTGTTTTACACTTTCTTTGTAAGTAGAATACAGAAGACGGTCTGGCATAGATATTATACTTCATGACTTGTTAAACATTGATTTTTTTATTTTTTTATTTTTTTACACAAATGCATCTCATACTCGTTGATCCCGCTCACTGCCATTATAAAGCTTGGATGTGTCAGGATATTTATTAATATATCTCAGATTGTCTTCATCAGAAAGAAGAAAGTCATATACACCTAGGATGCCTTGGGGGTGAGTAAAGCCGAGTTCAGACTGCACGATTTTAGCCCCGATTTTGGCTCGCCGACAGGTTTTGAGAAATCGCAGACAAATGCCCGAAATCACAGGCAAATCGGTGCTCATTCACGCGAGTAATAATCACGCAGTGTGAATGAGCAAAGACGTGTTCTCAGAGAATCGCCGACGAGTTGCTGACGAGTCGCCGGCGCCGTGAGATATTTGGCATGCTAAATATCTGGACCTGTCGGCGATTCAAAATCCTGCTGTGTGAAAAGTGTTCTGACTGAAAACTACATCGGCGATGACCGACAGCCAATGAGAGAGCAAAATACAGAGCAGCGGGGAGTTCGGGGAGGAGTTATAGACCACAATATCAGCAAGCATGGCTTTGTTTCAGATAAACATTACAATTCTATCAAACAGAAACAAAGCACAAACATTTGCTTGACCATCCGCAACAGCAGCACATTGAAAAGTTATTTATTTACCTCCAACTCTCGTTGCAGAACACACAATCCACAGTCTCCCCAACCATTTCCCCCTCCATATTCTTCTTTTATTTTTCTTGTTTTCACTGCAAATCAGCGCACAGGCAATTCGTATTGCAAGCTTCTTGCGGGCTACCGTTTTTAATAATGATAATAATAACTCCGGTCTTGCACGCGTGATATCGCATTGTTTCCTTGTTACATCTCGCGTGTGTTTGGTTGTGAAACGTAGTTTGCGTGGCAGACAGAGTTGTCTGCGATTCTTCCAATTGTAAAGTCATGCAGTGTGAAACCTTCTATCGCCGATCCTTCGTGCAGTTTGAACACAGCAGCGACTGAATGCAAGATAGTCATGCAGTGTGAAAAGAACAGTGACCCGACTACTTTGAAAATCATGCAGTCTGAACTCGGCATTAAGCTTGGGGTAATTTTCATTTGAAAGTGAATTAATCCTTTAACTTCTTTCTTAAGAAGATTTTCATGAATCCAGCCCAGAAATGCATGCTGGTCTAAGCTGGCATTTTCCACAGCAGTCCAAATCATACTTTACATTAATTCTTTTAAAGAATTCTCTGTTTAAGGACTACAGCAAACAGCTGTTAGGGACTACAACGAGCTTCTTCCCGGGTTGGTGACATCACTAACCCTAAAATGTACATAACCCTGTCCCCGAGAACACGCAACAAAAGGGTGAGGCCATGTTATTGCAACACAGTATGTAACACAAATGCAATAGCATGTCATAAAAGCAAGACGACAACATGACAAATTATAACCGTAATTAAATTAAACTATACCTGTTCTATCTTCATGCAGCATATATTCTCTGGCTCTGTACAACAGTTCCCACACAAGCTATTTATAGATTATCATGACAGAATATGCAATCAATAACTTTAAGGTAGTTAACTCCACATCAGCTACATAAATTCATCAACCATTCAGAAACTTCCTGTTGCATTCTACAGTACATGTACAGTCATGTTCTTGAGTCTCAAGTTTGAACATAAAAGGCTGAAACAGTTTCTGACATTCTCAGTGAGTCTACTGTACGTGAGGTAATCGGCGCTGCTAACACAAGCTCTTGAAACTCCACCTTCTTAGTAAGAGCAGCAGCTCATTTGCATTTAAAGGGACACACACAAAAACTGAGCGCTTTTGCTCACCCTCAAAAAGTGACAAATTTAACAAGCTATAATAAATTATCTGTGTGGTATTTTGAGCTAAAACTTCACATAAACACTCTGGGCATATCAGAGACTTATTTTACATCTTGTGGCATTATATGACCCCTTAAAGCAATTTCATGGCTTTATCGATCAGTGTTCAGTAAAACTTTCTCTCAGAGGCCACACTATCAATATTTTATGGAGAAACTTACCTCTAGCTGCTTGTAAACTATATCTGGGAGTTCCTGTTCATAAGTCTTCAGCAGATCAATGGTGTGCTGCAGAGGCTTAAACATCTCATCTGTAATGCTCTGCCGTTCTTTTACCGCCATCAGGTAACCCATGATCTCCTTCAGACCGTTATAGTCTCCCTCCTCCACTTTCTTACCAAAACCAGTCTCAGTCACTCTGATGAACTCTTCCAGGTCAGATAGACTAAAAATCACATGACACGTAGATAAAAAAGTATTAGGCAAAGTATTTTGCACCTTCAGTTGGCTCTGATTAGCATATTTGTCATGGAATAAGCTACTTAGAGCTTTTACCTGTTCGTTACATGATCAATAAGATGCTTTTTGAACATTAAGCTCCACTTTTTGATGACATTGAGCAGGGCACATTTAAAGGCATGTGCGTCAACCCTCATCCATCCCTCAAACACATGGATGGGATCCAATTTCAGTACTTCCTCATACAATCGCTCATACGAGTCCACCTGCTCACGGAAAAGTTCCAGAGTCGGAGGGTTTTCTGGGACCTCATGTTCTGCGTGGGCCTCGATCTCTTCACTCGTGAGGATGTGACCGTAAAGCAAGAACTGCCGCATAAACTCTGTTCTGTCATCCACGTAGAGGTAGGCGTAGTGTTCGAAGGTGTCACGGTACTCAAGGCACTTTTCCATGATTTTCTTCACACGCTCCATCAGCAGACGCCTCATTTCCATCAAATCTGCCATGTCCTCCATATCAGCCTGAAAGTACAAGATGACAATGTAAATATATCTGATTCTAAATAACATGAAAACAAAATTGACTGCATTTGTTTTAATATGCGTTTCTGGTTTCATTGTGCATGAGTCAGATAAAAAGAAAAAAAAAATGACCCAGAAAACGGAACATTATCAGAACTTTAGTTAATGTTCTAGCAAGGTTCTCATAAAGTTATGAACAAACATCTTTCCAGTAACATTAATAGAATGTAGTTATCTGTTCTTTAATAATGTTTTCAAAATGTTATCACAAAATCATCATTTATACATCATTTGTGGAAAATATTTCTAAAACGTTTTAGTTGGATGTTCGTTTATTGTTTTTTAAATGTTACTACTTGTTTCAGAATGTTCAGAGAACATTCAAAAGTAACGTTTTCATAATGTTTGTAGAATGAATGATAAAACGGAATGTTCCCTTCCCCTCCAACCTTTTCATGTAAAAAGGATTAGACACCTTTCACAATGACTTTAAAGAAGATAATAAAAGATCTTTGCATTTATTCAAGGGATTATCATGGCTAAACCTAGATAAAGTGATCTGACTGTTTGACATCAGTACCTGATAGTGTGGGAAACCAATGTGCTCAGATAATCGTGGCATAAGAGTGGAGACCCTAAAGACATCATTGATGAGACTCTCCACCTGATCATAGAAGCCACCTGAAGCACCAAACTCCAAAGATGGACGAAATACAATCTCAGGAGCCTGCAGACACAGCCGGACCTCGAAGAGTGGGTCTAAACCAGCCTTCTGGTCTATATCAGGGGATTGGTGTGCAATTGTTTTAGTGCAGAATAATCAATCTGCAAAGGTAGTAATGTCTAGGGAAACCCCTATAATTACTTTTAGTGAGGCTTTAAAAAAGAATAAAAAGAAGCACACCTGTGTTTTCTATGAAGAACTTGAGGGAGCTCTCAATAGCATCAAAGAAACCATCGATGAGCATTTCATCAACGTATTCCACATAAATCCTCCACTGTGCAGAAAACAGGTCTGCTTTAAAAAGTGACAAATTGTCCTGAAACAAAATAAGAACAAAGATAAACCCAACAGAAATGTTTGATGAATTGTTCTTTTAACATGCATCATTTTGTCAGTTGCTATTTGATGGGATTCCTACTGGCTTTTGTTATTGCATACTTTCAGTAACAGATGGATCTTGGCTCCTGAGGCACGGATATGGCTGTAAGTTTTCTCCAGACGCTCTGTCTTATCATCCAGGTTTAAGAGAGTATCTTTCTTCCCCTCCTTCCTTTCAAAGACTGGGGTAGTCCAGCTCTTCATGATAGTCTGGATCTCCTCTACATTGTCCTTAGTCCTCTGTAGGCGTTGCTCCAAGTCATGTACCATCTCACGTACGTACTGGATGTATTTCCAAATTTCTAACATATAAATCAAAAGAGTGGATTTTCATGTCATTCCAAACCTGACAATATGGACATTTGCAAAGGTAATTTTGTGGTTTGTTCACTTGCATTATACTCTTTAGCATGAACATTCTGCTAAACATCTGCTTTTGTGCTTGTCGGAAGAAAAACAAAATCATACGGGTTTGGAACATGACAGTTAACTATTTCTTTAACAAATTACAAAAAAAGCAGGATTAAGAAACAAGACTTAAACATATGCTTTATTTCTGAAAGTATAAAAAATAAGAATACTAAATAAAATAAACCTCAATCATCAAATAAAACGTCTTGGGTTACAGATGTAACCCTGGTTCCCTGAGTAAGGGAACGAGACGCTGCGTGAAACGCATTGGGAACCTTCTGCGTGATATCGTCATTGAAGCACTCCTGTATCCAACCAATCGTGTAACGAGACGTCAGAGACGGGTGACGTCACGGACCAGGAAACTATAAAGCATGCCCGGATGCAGAGAACACTAGCTTCTGTGGTAAATCTGAAGCAAGCACTCGCAAGCATGCAGGGGTACGGCAAGAGACGCAGCGTCTCGTTCCCTTACTCAGGGAACCAGGGTTACATCTGTAACCCGAGACGTTCCCTTTCGTGGGAACTATCGACGCTGCGTGAAACGCATTGGGAACGCAATCCCAACTGTGCCGTACTTCAAGTACTTGTTCATGTTAGCTCGAAAGTACGGAGGAGCCCGGAGTGGAGCTCACATCAAGGTTATAATATCTGATAAACGTATGCTGGCTTGACCATCCAGCTGCGTCACAAACGTCACTCATAGGGACGCCAGACATCAAAGCTCTTGACGCCGCCATACCCCTTGTGGAATGAGCACGGACATTAAATGGAGAGGCCTGTCCGGCCGCTTTGTATGCTAGTGAGATGGCCTCAACCACCCACTTACTCATTCTCTGCTTGGATGCCGGTCCGCCTTTATTAGGGGAGCCGTAACAGACAAACAGTTGCGCTGTTTTCCGCCACAGGGCAGCTCTGTGGACGTATGCATCCAAAGCCCTAACTGGGCAGAGCAGATTCAGTTTTTCCTGATCTGAGGATGTAAATGGAGGAGGATGGAAGGCTTGAAGCACAATAGGACCCGGGACATTGGTGGGGACCTTTGGCACATAGCCCGGTCTAGCATGAAGAAATGCTCTTACCATTCCAGGAGCTAACTCCAGATACGAGGGGGCCACTGAAAGGGCCTGAAGATCTCCAATTCTTCTCAGAGAAGTAATAGCAAGCAAAAATATAGTCTTTAAAGTTAGAAACTTTATAGACACCTCCTCCAGTGGTTCAAAGGGAGCCTCGGCTAACCCTTGTAGAACCACTGATAAGTCCCAAGCCTCGGCCACGTCTGTACCATGGCATCCAGACCCGGGGGTGCTGGATGTGTGAGGGAGTACCAGAGCGGACACTTGGTTGACTCTCCCAAAGCAAACAGGTCTACTTGTGCCTGACCGAAGTTTTTCCAAATGAGATCCACCACTTCTGGATGGAGTCTCCACTCCCCGGGCCTCGGCCCCTGCCTCGACAGGGCGTCTGCCCCCACATTCTGACTCCCGGGGATATAAGCTGCCTTCAACGACAGCAGCTTCCCCTGAGACCACAGGAGGATCCGACGGGCCAAGTAATTTAGTTGGCGAGACCGTAGACCCCCCTGATGATTTATATAAGAGACCACTGACATATTGTCTGTGCGGACCAGCACATGGTGGTCCCTCAGGTCTGGGAGAAAGTGTTTTAGTGCTAGAAACACCGCCATCATCTCCAGCCGATTTATATGCCAGGAGAGATGATGGTCTTCCCAAAGACCTTGAGCTGAGCGACCGTTCATGATCGCTCCCCAGCCCGTGAGGGAGGCGTCTGTTGTCAGCAATGCCCTGGAGTCTCAAGGGAGCCAGAGCTGCATCCACGCACTTCGTGAATGTGCGGGGTGATAATGATAGGCCAAACGGAAGAACCTTGTATTGGTAAGCTTCGCCCCTGAAAGCAAACCTGAGGAACTTCCAGTGAGAAGGATGGATGGACACATGAAAGTATGCATCTTTCAAGTCTATCGTCACAAACCAGTCCTCGGACCTGATTTGGGGAATGATCTGTTTGAGTGTAAGCATCTTGAATTTTAGTTTTTGTACAGACCGATTTAGCACCCGTAAATCTATGATAGGACGAAGTCCTCCATCCTTCTTTGGAACTATGAAGTAACGGCTGTAAAAGCCTGACAGCTCGCTGGGAGGAGGAACCCTTTCTATAGCTCCTTTCTGCAAAAGTGTCATGACTTCTTGTTCCATAACCAGAGACTGCTCGGGGGTCACCACTGTGGGAAGAACCCCGTTGAATTGGTGCGGGCGAGACCTGAACTGGATCTTGTAACCCTCTTTTATAGTGAGCAGCAACCATTTTGAGATATTCGGAAGAAGTTTCCATTCTACCAGAAAATTTACTAAGGGAACCAGTCTCTCGAGACTGGCCTCTGGTGTTTTTTGAGCACCTGATTCGACGCTCTGAAGCGGCATACCGGCAGAGAACAATCGAATCAAGTGGCCGGCCCTCCTCGGAGGGTCGGTGGAGACCGCTGCGCCCTGATGCACCCCTTCGGAGGGGGCCGCCCTCATCGGTTCCTGACCCACAGACATCAGGACCGCTTCGAAGCCTTCCGGGCCAGGATAACAGCGCGCAGGTCCGTTCTGCCCCTAGAAGGCTTCGGCTGAGCGGGCCGACCCGATCCCCAAGCTCTCTGCGGGGGAGCACGGGCGGCCACGCTGATTTTTTGTTGTGCTCTGTGGTGCGCTGAGGAGCTCGTCGACGGCCGAGGCTGATCCCGCTCATCAGCCTCAGGGGGAGGGATTCTTGTTTTGCGGGGGATGAACCTCTGCAACGGCGCAGATTGTTTCTTAGCCTCCTGGAACCTCTCGACAACTTTTGTAACGGCGTCGCCGAAGAGGCCCGCAGGAGACAGCGGCGCGTCCATAAGGGAGGCTTTGTCACGCTCCCTTATGTCCGAGAGGTTCAGCCACAAGTGCCTCTCCGTAGCCACCAATGCTGCCATAGAGCAGCCGATTTCTTTAGCCGTCTCTTTGGTGGCACGGAGAGCCAGGTCAGTTGCCATCCTGATTTCCTGGATGCACTCATACGTGGCCTCCCCGCTATTTTCCACTTCCCCCAGCAGGTCGGCTTGATATGCCTGTAGAAGCGACATGGTATGTAGGCATGCCGCCGCCTGACCTGCTGCCGCATAAGCCTTGCCCACCAAGCCTGATGTAGTTTTTTATGCCTTGGTGGGCAACGTCGGGGTTTTCAGCGACGATGCAGACTCGGGGGAGAGATAGCCCGCAAGCGTCTCTTCCACCCGAGGCATCGCCGCATAGCCTTGCTGCTTCAGCCCCACGATGTTACTATACATTGAGGTCTGGGGGCTGAAGACGCGATATGATGCCGGCTTCTTCCAGGACCTCGAGACCTCGGTGTGGAGGTCCGGAAAGAAGGGCAAACCCCGACCCTGGGGTAGTGACCGAGCCCGCTCTGCTGGCCAGTCAATTTTTAATTTGGCCACAGCCCTGGTCACTACCTCCAGGAGCTCCTCATATGCTGGGGAAGAGGATGGCGGTTCCTCTTCCGCCACGCTCATCACATCAACCTCCTCGGAGGAAGAGAGATGAAGCGCGGGTGCCTCTCTCCGGGGGGAAGAAACAGCTGCGCGTGCTTCCGCCACCTGAGAAGAGGCACTGGGGCTGGCAGGTAAAGGGTGAGATAAGGCTGGGCCCGTCTCAACCCCCTCTGCCAGCTCCATTTGCGAACCCCACGAATGAAGCCGCCGCTGTGCCTCAACAACAGCGGGACCCGATCCGCGGGGAACGCCGACCGGAACACCCTCTTTATCGCGAAAGAGTGCCCCACGTGATCTTAAAACTCTGAGGGTGAGCTTCTCGCAATGAACACAGACAGCCCCCTCGAGAGCTGCCTGTGCATGCTCAACCCCCAGGCAGACAACACACATCTCGTGAGTGTCCCCATCTGGAATATATCGTGTACATGGGTGAACACACTTTTTGAATTGTCTGCCTTCCGCCATTTCACTCATGTCTTATTCGCTATATATATATATGTGGGGTGCACAATAACACTCTTGTCCTCAGACGAAGAGATAATGTTTTCCAATATAAACAGGACAAACAACACCAAATAAGACACACAAGACACACAAGATAACAAGATAACGCTTTCTGAAGACACAGAAGCTGGCGTGCTCTGCATCCGAGTGTGCTTTATAGTTTCCTGGTCCGTGACGTCACCAGTCTCTGACATGTTGCTTCGCGTTTGGCTAGATACATGAGTGCTTCAGTGACGACATCACGCAGAAGGTTCCCAATGCGTTACCACGCAGCGTCGATAGTTCCCAAGAAAGGGAACTCTGAGGCAGATTTGGGTGTTCATGATGATTGCATCACACTAACAGCTGTAGTGGATCTCAATAGATCTAACAGCGTACATTCAATAGCTCTACCTTGGCTTGTCCAGCAGAGGTTCACCTCAGCTTCTTTGAGCTTGTCATCAATATCTGTCAGCTGGTTCTGGATCAGTGGCATCTCTACCTCTAACACAGTGCTCATTACTTTGTTGTACCAGTTGGTTATGAGCTCCAGACTTGTTACATACTGCCAAAGCATATCCCTTTTGGAATAAATGTCAGCAGCTACATCTGGTATGACTTCAGCCTGGCTGGCCTCCAGGTACTTCACCTCCCGCAGCACTGATGCCAGCTACAGGACAAGATAAGTGTCACATTCAATACTGGAACTGGCCCATGGATAACAATATTAACATACTGTGCACAAGCATGTATAAAGAGACCTGTGGGCTGAAGTTGACATAGATGAGTTTTGTGCCGCACTCTCGAGTTATCAGCGGCTTTTGGAGATTAAACTGTGACTTCTCAGCCACAGAGCTAGTCCAGAAGTCATACAGTTTAGAGGAGTATCTGGTAAAAAGGCAGCAAGACAATTAATTAATGTCATGTCATTTTTTTATGTATGCCAATATTAAGGATCTCAATGAATAGTTGCTCTTCATTCATCGAATGTGGGTGGTGCTTTATTCTGCCAAGATGCACAAAAGAAAAAAAAGCTTCTTAAAAGTAATCCATTGCAACTTGTGTGCAATGTTTTAAATAAAGCTACAAAAATCAGAATTTAAGATGGTATTTTCAAATAATCTCTCCCTCTACAGTATCTCTCAAATCTCAGATGTCGAGCATTGCACAACACTTCTGAAGATGGCATTTTTGCATCAAACACAATTGCAAATTAGATATCCCAGCAGTGTTGGGGGGAATTATAATCAGTAGATAATGGCATGAACTTAAGTATGTTATGTATAAGTATGTATAGTGCAAATCCATATATAGATCAATTTTATAATGCATTGTTTTCCTTGTTGGAACTTGACGGTATAAATCACCATCCGCCTTCACTGTCTAGAAAAGAGCATCACAGACATTCTCTCAAACGTCTGCTTTTGCCTTCTTTTTTGACTGAGGCCCATTTATTTTAACAACGGTGGATCATAGTGGTCTATATATTGGATACATAAAAATTGTTCTTCTGGGTTTACAGCAGGGGTGTCCAACCCTGCTCCTGGAGAGCTACCATCCTGCAGACTGTAGTTCCAACCCTGCTCCAACACACCTGTCTGTAATTATCAAGCAACCCTGAACAAAGCCACTGGAAGGCAAGCCTGCAACCTTTAGCCAAAAAAGCCTAATGGCTAATGCTAACGCTCCAGCTGTGGTGGTACGCAGGGTAGGACACCATTACACGATAGGCTGAGAGGTGCCGCACGTGATTAAGTTAGCCGTTACGCTTTCTCCAATGGTAAAAGATACAGACCCTATAATATACAATCTCTGCCCTTAACACTTGATTAGCTGGTTCGGGTGTGTTTGTTTGGGGTTGGAGCTGAAATCTGCAGGATGGTAGCTCTCCAGGAGCAGGGTTGGACACCCCTGGTTTAGAGTATCAACTGGGACACACAATAAAAATAAACAAGATTAGTAACAGGAATTTAAGATTAATTGGACAAAAACAGACATTCAAAATATTTATGTAAACTCATACACACACACACACACACACACACATACACACACACACATATATATATATATATATATATATATATATATATATATATATATATATATTAAAAGGAATAATAATAGTTAATAGTCTCTTATTGGCCTGTTTAGCTAAACCATCTATATAACAAACAAAACAAGCCCTGAAAATGTATAAAAGAACACATTAGACAGGCACTTCATATTTAATGGTTTTAGATGATTAGTTAATTGCATTTGATAGATTATACTTTTAATTTGCAATGGGTTTGTAAAAGCTGTTTTTATGCATGTTTGGCATGAGTTTTTGTTGCATTTACACTGTTTTGATTAGCATCACCAGCACGTGGTGTTTCAAACACTAAATAATGGCATGAACTTAAGTATGTTATGTATAAGTATGTATAGTGCAAATCCGTATATATAGATCACTTTTATAACATTTACATTTTATATTACATTTACACTGTTTTGACTAGCAGGTGTCACCAGCACGTGGTGTTTCAAACACTTCAAAACAGTGAATAATTTTGCAATGCAATTGGTTCAATTGATTCAAAGCTTTTTTTATACAGCCATATGTTCCCCGTGTTTGTCCCTGGATGTGATATACTTCCTGTTTCCTGTTTAATCTGCCATCTTTGTAGTCATTTTGTAGTTTTTCATGTTGATTAGCCTTTACTGTTTCCAGGTGTGTCTTGTTAGCCTATTAGCAGGGGTGCACATAACTTTTTTGGTCTGGTCTCAAACTTCACACAGATCCTAAAAGCTGTCCTCTTCACTTTCCTCCTGACTGCTCTTCTCACTATCTTCTTTTCTCTCGAACATGGTAGATGATGATAATGATTGTTTTTTTTTTTGTTTTTTTTTTTACTAACATTAATGACACAGACAACAGCAAGAATATTAGGCTGCTGTCACTTTAAGAAGGAAAGCAATGAATGAATAAAATGACACATTCGGTTTCTTTCTCAACTGTTCACTTATGACATAACCGAGAGAATACTTGCCAAGATAGGTATTTTTACATCATTTTTCAATCGCAAGTAAACGCGAAGGAGGAATTAATTTCAGCATGTTCGAGCGCTGTCTGACTGTCTCTCTCTCTCTGTGTGCGCGCGTTTTGGGGGTGTGAGGCTGTGAGCACAGATAACAGCTTACGAATGAATTAATTTCACTCTATGATGGTTAAATTCAGTTAATTTGCAAATCACATGTGTGCTGAACCGTTAAGCCTTATCCGTATGGATCACGGATTAACTGCGCTCCGTTGCACACTTAATAATTAAAGAACACACTTATCATCAATATTGCTAACTTACCAGAGATGGAGAACAATCCATGGTGTCCCTGTGAACCGGTCCTCAAAAATGTTGGTGCTCAAAAGTGCTTCCCTCTATGTTTTCTGGTACACATAGTTTTTTTTTTTTACCGCGCATGTGTACCACTTATGTGCACCACTGTACTATTAGCCCCCTGTGTATATGTAGCCCTTGGGTTTCCACTCATGTATATAATATAAACTGACCGTTTGAATTGCTCCATCAGCTCATCATATTTTTGGATCACCTCCTTTCCATCCACAGATTCCATACATCTATCATAACACAAACAAAGTAGTTGTTTAATGAAGAAAACAAATTGTTAAGTGATTCCCAATCAAGCCTTCTCAACAAACACAAAGCATAAGATATTTACGGGTGGTTGATGAATCTGAAGTTATTGTAAGGGATCTGTATGCGTTCCTGCAAGTCCTGGACAAATCTCAAGCCTCCAGCAACCAAAGGCATGTTCTTGTAGACAGGGGAGTAACCTGGAAGATGAATAAACGGTTAAAATCGCAAGATAATAACAAAAATACCAGTGATGTTACTTGTTGATAATGAAGATGAAGACCTAACCCTGGGTTTCCTCTTTCTGCATCTGCTTTTTGAAGATCATCTTGCAACATTCCAATTCCTCGTCAAACATTTTGATCAGCCTTGGATATCTAGTCTGAGCATCGGCTGCTATCAGGGGTCGTTCCAACAGTCTGCCAAACATATCCAAAACCTGCCAAGCAGAGACTCCATGAAACTGTGTTGTGTTTTTTGCAAAAAAGTTGAGAGAAGAAAAACTCTAAACACAAATGCTTTCTACCAACTACTTCCAAAGACATACTTTTTAATATTATGGTTCACTGCACTATCAAATGCAAAAATCAAATATGCAAGTAATGAAAATATGTTCCAGGATGGAACGTTCTGCTCATTGCAAGTACAACTCAAAAATAAAAAAGTGTGTTTTCTTCTCCTGCAGGGTTCAAACTGAGCTCTATTAAAGATCTTGAGTCTGTGGAGATTTGTGTGCATTCCAGTCTTAAAATTCAGGCCGTGTTACTGATTGGGACTTGTTAATACGCAGGTCTCTATAACTCATTAAAGACAGAACACTGAAAAACACTGAAACTGTCTATGTATAATGTCCCAAGTCAGGAGCATGTGTGCAGCTCCACACCAAAAAAATGCTTTCACAATTCCAACATTATTGTATTTTCACACTAACAGATAGTGTTGCCCACCTTGAATGCGTGCTCCAATCCAGAAGCGTCATCAAAAGCATGACCACAGATTGCACCCAACTGCCGGTCAATATTGTCCACCATGAGCTGGAACTTCATTAAATCTGCTTCAAACTCCTACAAACAAGCACCCTTTAATTGAGGAAACGTCAACCTGTCATCTGTGATTTTGTTGTGTGCCCACTTACCAAATTACTAACATCAAGGCAGTCATACAGCTTCTCTGAGAAAGTTTTGTAGTCCTCCAAGAAGATTTTATGTAAGTGCTGGACTCTCTGGCTGAGAGATTTTCCTTGAATCCCTCCAAACAGGACCTTCTCTAGCTTCATCATATCGACTACAGTCAGCAGGAGAGTCTAGACAATAACAGTGAAAAAGAACCAGACAACATTTTCTTCACATAATATCACCTTTTTTCTTTTCTTTTTTTTTTTACATAATTCCATATACCGTAGTTACCCGGAATGCCTGTATAATTTCAGGTTTAGGGCCCAAGCATACTCCAAATTTGGGAACATGCAAGTACATAAAAAATGTCTCTCCGCTTACTTCGATTGTTCTCAGCCTCTTTATGAAGTGATCCAGCCCAACAAACACCATGAGGGGGGAAAAATCCCATGGCTTAATCGGGTACTCAGTCCTCTGGTACTGACTCAGGTTGGTCCTTCTGTCCTCGTATGTGGTCCTAAAATGTGTCAGCACATCTACAGCAGTCTGCACTCGCAGGAGGCTCTCCTGCACTTCACCTTTCAGGATGTCATCTGGGTTCAGAAAACTCCGGGCCTGACAAATAACACTCTGAGGTAAGTAAAGAGCTGTCAATTTACAATAAGGTCCCATTAGTTAATGCACTAACTAAAACAACCTAACAATGAGCAATACACTTGTTACAGAATTTATTATTCTTTGTTCACGTTGGTTATAAAAACACAACTGTTCATTTTTAGTTAATTTTAGCTCAGTGGCCAGTTGCATAAACTTAGTCACTATGCTTAGTTACTGTGTCTTAAACTCCTCCTGTAGTCAATAACTGTATCCCTTAAAACTAATCTTTGTTCACCAAAATTACATATTTAAACATATTTTCCTGTGAAAAAAATTCTTAATGCCTTAAAATAGCTTGAATCTAACTCTACACCCTTGCCTCATTTAATATACATGGATCTATGAATTAGCCCTGCCTCCACTCACTCGCACAAACTCAGATGAGATCCACTCTGTCAACTTACTGAGGTAAACACTGCACAATGGTACCACTTTTTACAAAGTTGGACACATAACAGTAATTAATATCATAAGCATTTTGCTTGACTACATTATAAAACAGCTAATAATGTGTTGCTAATGTTACGCAAACCATGTTCGCATTCACGAGTCAGACAGCTGCGTTCTAACAGTCAGTATCCTTAGAAACACTTTGAACAACTCAGAACGTCAGTGGAGAAAGGCATATAGTTCATCATAACATCGTAATATGTGCCCACCGGCCGTTAACATGATTGGTTACAAGGTAGTTTGTGACATCAGAAACAGCGGCGATTTGGTTTACTGCAGTTTTAAAGAGAAAATACTCAGCAATGGTGTTGACTTATGAATTTGCACATGGTTTGTCTTAAAGCATTTTAAAAACACCAGATAGATATATGAACATATATTAACATTACAAACTTGATTTTCACTTTAAGAACTAGATTGACCAACTAGCAGTTTGCCAAGGTGTATTCAATACCCCCCCCCCCCCCCCCAAAAAAAAAAAAAAAAAAAAATATATATATATATATATATATATATATATATATATATATTTTTTTTTTTTTTTTTTTTTTCTCATGACATTCCAAACCTGAATGACTTTCTTTTTTAAAAGGAGAAATTCTGAAGAAAGTATGTTTCGAAGTTTCAGAAATGAAGCACCATAAAAAACACCATAACAATTTGATGCCAGTGATACAATATCACTTGTGTGCTATATTCCACATCTTTCAGAAAAAATCTGGGATTGGAATATGACATTGGGTATAATGGGTAAATACAGACAGATTTTCAGAAAATCTCCAGAACACATAAACAGATGACAACAATAACATTTAATTTGTATACACTCTCAGAAAAAGCACAAAAGCTGTCACTGCGACGGAACCCTTTCAAAGGTACTAACATGTACCATTTAGGTACTAATGTGTTTCTTTATGGTTTAATATGCACCCTTTTTAGGGGTAAATAAGGTATATATGTGAACCATTTGAAAGGGCACTGCTCCGGCGACAGCTTTTGTACCTTTTAATAAAGCATTACTTCATTAGAATACCTGCTGGATGAGGAGGTTGCAGATCATCTGTAAAAGCACTATGACTCGGGCTGGTTTGTTGTAGTATTTGGAGTTTGCCCAAATCAGACACACTGTGTGCATGAGAGCAAGAATCTTTCCCTTCACCTCACTGAAGTCTGCATTCTCCAGATCTTCTAAACGTCTCTCCATTGGCTTGAGGTAGACATTGATATCTTTCGCCTCATTTAGAGCTTGATAAACACAATACAAAATCCAATGAAGATTCATAGCTGTCATAGAATTAAAGAGGACCTATTATGCCCTTTTTTATTTTGTTTTTGGGCTCTACTAGAATACATTTTCATGCTTGAATTTTCATTTTTTTCCCCATTTCTGATATTGTTGGAGCTCCTCTCTTCCCAGTCTATTTAGTTCTTGTCTCTATTAAGCCCTTGCTTCTGAAAAGCACAATGTGCTCTGATTGGTCAGCTAGACCAGTGTGTTGTGATTGGTCAAGCACCTCTAGCGTGTTTGGGGAATTGTCCCACCCCTTACCATAACTGTGAGTTTCAACACGCTACTAACTAAATAAACCAGACCCCGCCCCTTTAATGAGGAATATTGTGTCATGTTTGTTCCCGGAAGAAAACTCAAGACTACAATGGAGGCATTTCAGGGAGTTCAGAAACAGTACACACTGATATAGAAAAAAACTCATGCTGGAGGGACTTTGGAACTTTGCAGAGCTTTCTCATGCTCAAAAAGCAACATTACACACTAAACAAAGATGAACATGGAAAAAGGCATCTTTAATATAGGAACTAATGCTTTTTTTTTTTTTTCTCACAACACCATACCTTCTGCAACATCACAGAGCATTTTTGCAAAAGCAGGATAATAACTGCTGTCTATCGCATCCAAATGCTCAGCCAGTGTGACCAATTTAGGTGCCTGGAGCTGGCCGTGTATACCCTGAAGATCCGCAAACCTGCAACACAACATAAAGTGGACAAACAATCTTGAAGGACTTTTCTAGGCAACATCAGAGTGACTGAACTCCCAGTGTAGTGTGTCACACTAACCTGTTCTTCCAAAAGCTCAGCTCTGCATGTGGAGTTGGGTTTTTGCCCTCAAGTAACAGGTCTGATGAGTCCTTCTTCAGGACCTTATAGACCAGATTAGTCCAGTCAATAACAACCGTCTCCATAGAATAAATAAGGCTTCTATCCACGTGAGGCAAACTGCAAAAATCATACCAACGAAAATGCAAATGAAATTTCAAACAAAAAAAACATATTTATTAAAATCCCATCATTTTAAGAAGCCACCTCTTATCAACTTGCTCAAGCTGCTCCAATCCTTGAGGCAAAGGAAGGTAAGTTTTGCCTTTGACTTTTGCAGCCATGACAAACACTTCGTTTTTAAAATCGTGGACATGTCGCATGAGGTCCTGAGAAACAACATGAGGAACATCCTGAAGGTTCCTAGGATTAGACAGAAGCGATTCCACAAGCTAAAAATAAAGAAAATGAAATTAGAAAATGTTGTTCTCGAAACATTAGCATAAAAAATTATTTATACATCGTTCATCGCTCATTTTTTCCTGAAACATTTTAGTTTTTTTTTTTTTTTTATGTTACTACTTTTTTTCAGAACATTTGGAGAATAAGCAAATGTAATGTTTCCATAATGTTTACAGAATGATACAATGAAATGTTTGTATAACCAACAAAAAACTTTTTAAAACATTTTTTTTTAAAAAATGAACATCCAGAGAACATTCAGAAATAACATAACTTAATGGGAACTTTAGCAAAACGTTTTATAACACATTTGTTAGCTGGGTAGTTTTGTTTGCTGTAACCTGTGCTTTTGCACATTGGCCAACTTCTCATTATATAAAGTTATGTAAAATTTACAGCCTGAAGATCTTCATTATTCTGAGTAGAAATTTGAGATGTCATGACAGATCTGCACTATAACGTATATGTGACTTGTATCAAACTATGAGGGCAGAGAAGTTCAAAACAAAACAACATAGCAGAAAAAGTGAATCTGATAGCACTAATTTGTCATTAAAAAAAAAAGTAATGAATGACAACCTAATGTGCACATATACTAATACAGCCACATACATCATGGCAATGAACTGTAGAAAAAAAAGAGCTCTTGTGTTACATTTTAAACTCAATGAATGTTATTATACCATCAAGTACACTTTCTTCTACAAGACATTAAAGTCAAGGAGCAACATTTATTATATGTATGAGTAAAGGGAAATAGGCATTTGTTTATATGTTATGTGGAATTCATTTGCTTATTTGGTTTCAATCGACAGTTAAATATAAGCTCCGTATCCTGAATTATCCTGCAACTTATTCTACTGGGTAAATGAACTCAACAACAGTCCAAGACTGATTAAACGAATTAAAGAATTCAAATCTTTTGTCAACTTTTGGCAGCTCGTTCTCTTTCATTTTGGCGATGAATTTGTAACTGACCGGACTAACTGGATCTGCTAAACAGCTGCCTCCACAGCAACCCAGTGTTTACATGGGTCAGCCTGCTGTTGCTATGACAGATATAAATCGTCAGTTTATTAATTTAAAAGTAAAAAAAAAAAAAAAAAAAAAAAAAAAAAATCAGACTTCATTTTTTAGTACAAAATTAATTATTCTGAATCAGCATGCAACTTATTCTACTGGGTAAATAAACTCAAAAACGGTTAAATAATTTACGTGAACTGATTCTTTCAGACAGGTCAGACAACCGTCTCCTGATTCTAAACAGCTAACGTAACGTTATCAGAGAAAACACGACTGGGTTGCTGAATTATTGTCAAAGAAAATAAAACTCAATAATTAATGAAACAGCTTACAGTTACTTTCAAAAAGATATGGCTCACGATACGTGTAGTAAACATTGTTGCAGTTTGTAACTGTTAGTTACAGTTTGTGTCAAATACTGTATGTGTTAACGTTAGCTACAAATGCTCTCATAGTTGGTTTGGTTGCTTTTATAAATGTACGTTAACGTTATTTATATAACTCACAAATGGCTTTACAATCATTTTGAAATCTGATTAAATTATTCATTAAAAAGCCAATCGGGCATCGCGAACTCGACTCACATTTTCCATAACCACCGAGAGTTGCTCCAAAGGACAAAGACGGGATTTCCCCCAAATTGCCGGTATATTTGATTTTTTCATTTTCCTTGACGGACAGCGCAGTTTTGTCCCGCTTGAAAAAGAATAAACCGATTTGTTCTGACCGGACTTGACTTAATCTGCTTTAAACCGCTGTCTCCATCGCAACCCAACTAACACTGCTGCTGCAGCAATGTTTACATGGGTCAGTCTGCTGTTGCTATGAGAGACAAACCGTCATTTTATTCATTTAAATGTATAAATGTAAAAAAAATATAGACCTTTTTCACAGACTGTGATGGCGCGTTTTAACGGTCATCACCATCGTAAATCCTGCAAAGTTTTTTATATTTCCTTTTTTTTTTTTAATGTATGTACATGTATAACATTATATTACCTTTGCATCAAATTACAAAAATTAGTTAACGCTGCTGTGATGGTGCTTCTATATGGGGACAGGATTGTTGCACACCAGGTGAAAAAATACTATAGTAAATACTATAGTGTTTTTGAACCATACTATAGTAAATTGTAGTATACTGTATTATAGTATTTACATCACTTTGTTAATAAATGCTACAGCATACTCTGTAGTATTACCTATAGTTAACTGATAAACTGTATTAAATACTGTAGTATACTTTAGTTCTTACTACAGTAAACTGTATAGTGTATGTTGTAGTATAATATACCCTATAGTTGTAGAAAACTTAGTACAGTATTGGACAAAGTAATTTGTTTATATTACTATAGTTGTTATATTATGACAGCAACTATAGAATTACCACAACAAATTAATTCAAGTATTTTACTATAGTATGGTTCAAAAGTATTTACTATAAATTACTATAGTATTTTTTCACCTGTACTATACCAAAAAAAATGATTGAGATTCATACATGTAAAGAGATTTACAAAAATTAATCAAATTCATAAATAAATAGATTAACATGCACAAATAAATGTAAAGAGTTTCAAAAAAATACTAAAATTCACAAATAAATAAAATGAGATTTGCAAATAAAAAAATATTTATATATCTGCTTTATGTCACAAACTCACCTCTGCCTGGCATTCATTCGTGGATTGTTTCCTGTTAGTTTCAGCCTCAGACATCACGCCCATGGACTGTTGGCTGAATGTCTGATGCATATGGCACACTTAACTGAAAACACTTCAGGATTTTCGAAGTCGTCACTTGGTTGGTTGAATTCTACAGGATGTCCGGGAGACTTGTGTGTTGCATTCTTTAACGGTCCACCTGGAAACAAATGCCGTGACGCCAAACCCCCTCGCGGAAGAAGAATGGCATCATGTTTACAACTGTGAGAATGAGCACTTACCAGGATCAACTAAACGCTGGATTTTCAAAAGTATGAGAAGTTTGAGGCTCCATTGTTGCAGTAAACTTGCACAACTTTCTTGAATGAATAATTTATTAGATGCACGCCGGTCTATTATTGTAGGGACATCGACCTTACATTTTCATGCCCCTAAACATGACGCGGAACAAAACAAACTGTGGTTGCGTTACATGTCAGTCAATCGTCCTCTTGGGTGGTCCTTGGCCAATGAAATCTGCGATAGAATCCAGACCTTCTGCTGTCAGTCTGAAGGTCTGGCTACGCGAGACATGTTTCATTTTGCAGATTAATTTCGCACCCCTGAAAGGAGCTATAATCTATGGCTGCTTCATTCAAACTGAGCTGAAGTGCTTTTTGTGTGGTTAAAATACCCCGTTTCCAAAAGATTATTAAAGTTTAAGGCTTACATTCATCAGGATCAGTGAATCGGAATAAACTCAGGATTATAAACAAATTATGATCAATAACAGATCCCAAGCATCATGATCTGTACACCCTCTGTACACTGGACACAAGTGGCGTGACACAGCATGTCAAAAGCAAATAGGCTACTACCATTATATTATAAAATCACACTGTCTACACTGGACACGACGCAGCGGACAAGCTGACAGGCTTAAGGGCAGTATATAATGAGGTGGAGCGACACACATGCTAGACCAACGCTAGACCAGCTAATCGAGCGGCGATCATGAGCTCTTATGTTGAAAGGGCACACCTGACCCTGGCTTTCGTAGGCCAAGCTATAATGTCCACTATCCAGTGAGAAAGCTTCTGCTTAGATACTGCACGTCCCTTAGTACAGCCACTGTACCAAACAAATAGCTGGTTAGGCTGAAGAAAGACGGCCGAGTGGTCGATATAAATCTGCAAATCCCTGAACAGGCACACAGCGGGCAAAGAGATGACCTGCGCTTTCAATGGAGTGGAAAGAGACTTAGGCACATAGCCCAGTTATCGGTTGAAGAGTGACACTGCAGTCACCAGGTCCGAAGCAAATACACTCGCCATCCACCAAGAACGCATGCAAATCTCCTATGTGCTTAGCCTAAGCAAGAGCAAGAAGCAAAGCAGTTTTCAGAGTGAGCTCCCTCATAGAACACGTGAAGTCTGGCTCTCGGTCAACGCAATGTCAGAGCATCCCCGATCAGCGGGGCATGAGACAGTAAGAAGAGCAGCGGGCAGTGCCAAATAATTTGAACTGAGCCGGGATGAAGTCTCCACTCCCCCTGAGGAATTCCGTTCCTTGAAAGCATGTCCGCTCCGTGGTTTAGAAGACCTGGAATGTGCGCTGCTCTGATGGAAAGTAAATGACAATCCACCCATACTAGGAGGATTGTAGCCTACTTGAAAAGGGCTCTGGAGCGCACGCCGGCGAGACGATTTATGTATAATACAACAGACATGTTGTCGGTGTCGGAACATCTCTGGGTCGCACCAAGGTCTCAAAGCACTGATGCAGTTGTAAGTGACCACAATGCGCATAGGTCTATGCCCTCCATGATACTTGAGTTTTCAGCCATAACTGCAGCAGCCACATGTGTAGAAGACCCAGGTGGCATGGCACCGAAGCCATAAGTTCCAGGAGCCTCTGGATTTCCTTCAGGGGACCAGACCGGCCCGGTCTGAAGTGGAGCAAAGCTGAAGATGAACAAAGCTTCCATCTCCACTGTGTCGAAACACATGCCCAGATATGTTATAGACTGACTCGGGGTGAGCATGCTCTTTTAGCCCTCTGCCAGCTTGATGTCTGGTGTTTCAACTAGGTCCGGTACACCGCCGGTGGAGTGCTTGTTCTAAATGAATCTGGATGATCGACTAATCATAGTCCATTCAGAGAGTGTATCCATCTCATCTTCTACTTCGCATCCTAGAAAAAAGAGTAGAACTGGGCCTTGTTGTGATGCGAGCTCGCATTTCACAGGCCACTCACAGTTTGTAACTTACCTCCGCTCATTTTGACAAGTTTCTACCTTTAAGTGTTCTCAGGAAGCTCTCAGACTAATGGCTGCAGCCTTGGCTGTGCCTTCACTAACATAATGAAGATAGAGAGACTTTCAGCTCTCTCTTGTCTGTTCTCACATTCCCTGCTTGTTGCGGGCGTCAAGAGCAGTAATGGCCTGTGTGTCAATATCATTTCAATGTGCTGCTGGATTATATCAGTGTGCCTAAAATGTATTTTTGGTCAGACAGCCCCTGTCAGTGGCCTTGTTTTTTGCAAGAGTGCTTGAACGGCGACTGTATATCCTCCCTGTTCTAAGTATACCATGATGGCATGACGCCTTCATATTCATAGTCGTCATAATGCAAAAGACATAATGCACTCTTGATGAGAATTTCGAGTGGCACAGGAAGGCTGATCACCCCTCGCCCTTCTACATGATCATCTTGCGCTGGTCACTCTGGTCAGTTCTGTGATTTGAATGTCTCCTCACTCTCATCGCGATGGGCCTTGCAAGAGGATTATATCTACAATGTGAACTGACATTGTGGGTGGTGTCAAATATTTAATGTGACTATTACAACAGTTGTCGATGCCCTTGCTAACTGGTGTTCAACTAGATTGTTCACCCATTTGCAGTCTGTTGTTACAGGTGCAGACACTGCTGCCTTTCTGCGCAAATGTCACCCTTGTGGGTTATTCAATGCGCATTGCTGTTGTACACATTCATGGTATAAAAAGTACAGACAAGAGATCCGTCATCATTTGTGTTTTTTTCCCACACAGGTAGTAACTTTTGCTATGGTGTTTATAACCTGGATGTTCCCTGCAATGCATGTATTGTCCGTACGGGAATCAGGCTAACTGAATCAATGTTCAGCATTCGTCTTAAGCTGTTGCAGGCACCGAGTTGGAGGTGTTTGACTAAGTTGTGTAATGAATGACTGGGTGATTGGCACCAGTGCTACTGCTGCCTTTGTGTTTCGTCTGCATAGTAGACATCAGTACTAGGTGTTAGCATGACCTCCACCATTAACTGCACAGCACAGTCAGTCAGATTTCTGCGACATCGTTGCAAATGTTGCGCCACTGCTGTGGCTGTTGACTGGCACAGTGAGTGCGAGCGATGTCTGGAGAAGGCCCACGCAGAAGCCACGCTCACTGAAATGACCTGCTCTCACTGCGAGAGTATGAGTCTGGCCTCTTTGCGCTCACGGATCACTTTCTTTTCAGAGAGCGACTCCGGTCCCCGCGCCCTCCCATTTTCTTCCTACCAGGGACCTGTGAGGAAAAAACTGCGGGGCAGAGGATCCCAGCACTCGGGTGAGAGTTAGCTTACACCAGCTCAAGTCCTGCATACCTCACTCTCTCCACAAAGTTTCCCCCATCAGTTTCTCCCACCCTGACCAGTGCCCCTCTGCCATTGCAAGCGACCTGGTCTCGTTCGGGGGATCTGATGAAGATGTCCATAGCGGCCTCGGATGCTGAGGAGTGGGCAGGCTTGCTTTATGACCCCGCCCCCTTGCCGTCTTTGGAGCCATTGGACGCCAGGGCATTTATTGACTCTTAATTCACCTGAGTGCTGTCAAAGGCTGTCGAGCAGCTCGGTCTGGAGTGGTCTGCGCCTCACGAACCGACACGCAGCCACTAAGACGAGTGGATCCTGCCTGGACGCCATCTCATGCCCCCTCAGCAAGCAGCACCCTTCTTCCCTGAGGTCCATGATGAGCTCACAAAGTTGTGGCGCGTCCCATACTCAGCCCACCTACATCCTCCTGCCTCTCACGCTCTCACTTCCGTTGACGGCTGTGAGCAGAAAGGTTATGAGAAGCTGCCTCCTTTGGACGAAGCTTTGGCTGTACACCTGTGCCCACCCGCCGCCATTGGATGGAAAACGAAGGTCGCCCACCCATCCAAGCCCTGCCGCACTACGTCGGCCCTTGCTGGATGGGCATACTCATCGGCCAGCCAGGCAGCTTCTGCACTCCACACCATGGCGGTACTCCAGGTGTACCAGGCTAAGCTCCTGCGGGCCTGGATGAGGCTAGTCACGACTCAGTCACCTTCAAAGAGCTATGTTGGCACCGATGGCCTCATGGGCAGCACGCCTACATGTAGCGCCAATGTGCTTCGGGCGACCCGAGTTCGAGTCCCGGCACGTGGTCCTTTCCTGATCCTGTCCCCCTCTCTCTCTCCCAATTCGCTTCCTCTGTCTAAACACTGTCCTATCATAATAAAGGCAAAAATAAATCTTTAAAAAAAAAAAAAAACGAACCTGGCCCTGTGCACCACCAAGACCACTGGTCTCTTGCTGTTTATGGTTTTGGTGAGCGCTTCACAGCCACACAGAAGTTGTCCAGGCCTGCCAAAGCACTCCAGCTCTGCTGCTTCGAGTCGCCCCAAACCTGCGCCAGCTCAGCAGCCACCCAAGGCTACACCGCCAACCACTCAGCCCGTACCATGACCTGAGCACCTGCAGCGCTCATACTCTGCTAAGTACCACACCCCAATGTGACAGGGACCCTGGCCCAAGATAGTGCTGGAACCTGCGCCTCAGAAGTCGGCCTGATACCCGAGAAAGGAAAAGGAGAAGGTTAAGTCCCGCTGCGGACCACCTTCCAAGATGCCACAATCTATTTTGCTGTCACCCCGATCAGTTCCGTGTGCTCGAGAAAATTTGTTTGTTGCCTGCACAGAGCCTGTTCAAACGCCCTGGCAGTGCACCGCTGTTATAGCGAAAGTAATAAAAAAAAAAAAAACACTCAAAAAGAGACTAAATTTCCTCTTCCACCCCATATGTGCACCAGAGTCCCTCACAGTCCCTCACATGGGCCGAGGCCTGGCAGGCCATCCCCAGAGTGTCAACTTGGGTGCTGAACATAATAAAATGAGGTTATGTACTCCAATTCGCTCAACAAGCCCCGTTATTCAACGGCGTGGCCCACACCTCTGTGAAAAGCAAGGACATGCATGTCCTGCGTTCCGAGGTGAACACCATGCTGGCAAAAGGAGCCATAGAAGTGGTTCCCTCGGCACTGAGCGAGTCAGGCTTCTACAGCAGGTACTTCCTAGTTCCCAAAAAGGATGGCGGTCTCAGACCCATCCTTGATCTCTGAACAGGGCCCTGATAAAGCACTCATTCAGAATGATCACTTTGAAGCAGATCTTCCCGCAAATCCGCCTGGGAGACTGGTTTTTTACCCTGGATCTGAAAGATGCTTATTTTCAAATCCAGATAGCCCCCCATCACAGGCAATTCTTGAGATTAGCCTTTGAAGGGGTGGCATATCAATACACAGTCCTTCCATTCGGGCTGTCCCTAGCTCCCTGCACCTTTACAAAATGCATGAATGCGGCTCTCTCCCCTCTGAAACAGATGGGTGTGTGCATACTGAACTACCTCGACGACTAGCTCGTTCTGGCCCAGTCGGAGGCGGAGCTTATATATCCATCATCCTCAACCACTTAGAGTGCTTGGGGCTCAGGGTCAATTTTCTCAAGAGCTCATTATCTCCCAGCCAATGTCTCTTGTTCCTGGGAATAATTTTAGACTCGACCCGCATAAGGGCCGTGGTCTCGCCAGAATGATCTCTGGCCATTTAGCAGCTTGTGGAAACCTTTATGCCCGGGGCTTCTTGGCTGCTCAGAGCATTTCAGAGGATTCTAGGTCTAATGAGCTCAGCATCCCCAGCCATGTTTCGATTGGCTTGTAAAAGTTATGGTCCCACCCATTTTTACTGGCAGGTGTATTCTGATTGGTGGGTTATGATTCATTGGGGGAGAACCGTTGAATTATTGAAAAGAGTGAGACGCAAGTTTTTCCTCCATGGTGGTTGCAGTTTTAAGATTGTTATTTTGTTTGTAAAGTGTATGTTTTCAGGCAAGAATTCACTCTGTCAGTGTTTTTAATATAGTTCACTATCTTATTTGGATATTTTAAGTGAGTTTAACGGACTAAGTATCACTCTAATAACAATGTTTACATTCGGATGAGAAGACGGTTATGAGGGGTAGCAGTGTATCATTGGGACAGGACATTGTGGAAGGACATACAAACAATAGAGCTCTGATCAGCTTGGCATTACAAGCTTCTTTGGCAATGAAAGAGAATCATCGCAACACCAGATAGCGCTCTGAGTCCCCGTGTGATTCACCCTGCGTTCCATTCAGAAGGGCTCATCCCTATGCCCTAATCCCTTCAAAGGGTTTACCCTCTGGAGTGAGAGCTTCGAAGGGATGAAGGGTGTAGGGGTCCAAAACACTCTTTTTTGGAATGCACTTCTCTGTCATCCTAACGAGACAATCAAGGAAGAGTAGATTGTGCAAGCTGTGCCCTTTGTTTATCGTTAGTTTGTTTATTTATTTTTGGTTTATGGCACCATATTGTATATGTATTTGAAACATTTGAATGGACTGATAAACGGAGCTGTAAAGTATTTTGTACAATGTCATTTTGACCATAACAATGTACCAAATCTAACTCGTATAAATATTACAGTAGTATAGAAAAATACTATACATACATTTATAGGTAAAATCAAACTCCTAACCTCCTGTACCTATTCTGTGAAGAACTTCCCTGTGCAAAGGATAATGGGGGCCCAAAGTGTCCCTCAGTTGTACCTTTCGAAATCCTTCATTCCGAAGGGCACTTTGAAGCGGGCCAGTTTTGAGCACTTCGTTTAGGAACGAACCTTCAATATGGCAGCCATGATTATTTTCCCTCCGAAGTGCCCTTCATTGGGCGATATATCCCGTTTGGAACGCACCGTCAGAGTTCCTCTGGCACCGCTGGATAGTGCACCGCGTTACGGAAGACTTTGTAGCTGCCGTCGGAGCGAGTGAGAAACCGAGCGGACCGCTTGTCATGCTTGCTTGCTGTACCCACACATGGATCGAGGTACTCTGTATTGTTTTTTTTTTGCTCATTGGAGTGAAGAGGCCAGTTTGTCATTTTATAGGCCACAACGCACTCAAGCACTTCATGCACAAACGCTGCCGTACAAGTCATTCTCTTATAAGACAGTGAGGCAGCAAGACCGCTACCTAGGTCATTTACGTGCCTACATAAGATTATTGATTGGTGTGTTTTCTTTACATCCGGTTCTGTCATCTGCAGATACTGAGATTATTTTACAGATAGTTATATTTGCAATAAGCCACTCAGGGACAATTTCATGTGAAGTGTTTACTTTATTGTGGTGCTACTAATACATGTGATACTATACTGTTTTTGTGATACAAGTCTATTGTATTATTCTTTACTCATTTATTTATTGGTTTATTTATTGAACTATTTATGTATGTATTTATTATCTTATTTTATTTAATCTATTTATTGACATATTTATTGACATATTGACTATTTATTGATTTTCTTTCTGTGATAATAAAACATTGTAGTTTGTTATACCTACCCGTACTTACCTGGTGTAGTGAGTTATACTTACCGGTATTGTAAAATCCTTTAACATAGTTGTTTTTATTATATCTATCTGGCTATAAACAGATGAAATTTAAGGCTTAACTTATAACTATTATTAATATCAGAGGTGTGTAATAATTTATAAACTTGTCGAGAGACATATTACCAGAACCCAGTGCTCCACCCTAAAAGAACTTGGGGTGTGGTAAATCCTAAGAGGATAGGGGGCTCTACACAAATATACACATTAAAATAAATTTTATACATTAAATTGATCATAAGTGACAGTTATCAGCATGTTCGAGCAAAATCAACAAATTAAAATGATTTCTAAAGGATCATGTGAGTGATGCTGAAAATTCAGCTTTGATCACAAGAATTCAGAAATACTTCTGAAATACATTATTATATTATTTTGAAATGTAATAATATTTTACAATATTTATTATTTTTTAAATATATTTAGAGACAGTCTTCCCATCAAACACACTTCACAGCCAGAAATGTCTCCTGTTCAGTGGAGCTACAGAGGGCAGTATAATTTTGGCAGGTAAACATTAATACTGCCAAAATAATACTGCCGCACTGGAAACCTCTTGCCTTTGTGCCTAGAGTCTCAGTCTTCTCAGCAAACACTCTCAATAGCCAGAAATCACCAGCATGAATGTGATGTGCTTGTTAACCTGTGCAGGGGAGCTGGGGAGGGCAGCATAATTTCGGCAGGTGTACTGTTGTAAAATTGTGTGATATGCTATGGCAGGGGGTAATAGGCAGCAGAAATGAGAATAATGTATATACAGAAATAACCAGAATTGACTGCACATGGGATAATAATACACTTATAGAATCTATATGAAAATTATTTATAAACAGATTTTTCTGGTAGAAAATCAAAGCCATACATCTAAAACCGTTCTAAATTTGAGGTTGATTTCATTCATTTGGGTGCAGTACCAAACTTTTTCCATTAGATGCCAGCAAAGCTCCACTGCTCCACTGATTATGACAAGTGAGAAGGCCGGAGCCGTCGAACCCTCGTTACACTACAAAAAGGTAGTTAACTCCCAGAGTGGCATGAAGCGGAGCTCGATAGAGGCCGCTGGATCATACTGAGAGGACCCGAGCTTGTAAGGTCAGAACGTCCAAATGATAAAATCTGACAAAAGTAGACGGCGAGGACCAGCCGGCCGCCTCACAGATGTCTTTAATCGAAACTCCACTAGACCAGGCCCAAGAGGAAGCCATTCCTCTAGTAGAGTGAGCTCTAACTCCTATGGGGCAGTCGAGGCCCATAGAGGTGTAACAAAGAGCAATAGCGTCGACTATCAAACGCGAAAGATGTTGCTTTGAGACCGAAGACCCCTTGGTGCGGCCACCAAAGCAGATAAAGAGCTGATCAGATTGCCGAAAAGGCTGTGATCGATCAACATAGGTCCTTAATGCCCTGACAGGGCAGAGTAGTTCGAACTCTCGCTCGTCCGACGAGGGAGGAAGCGCTGAGAGGGAAATAACCTGTGCTCTGAATGGAGTCGAGAGCACCTTAGGGACGTAGCCATGCCTAGGTTTCAAAACGACTTTGGAGTCGTTGGGCCCGAACTCAAGGCATGCAGGGCTCACGGAGAGGGCCTGCAAGTCACCAACTCGCTTAACTGATGCTAATGCAAGTAGCAGAGCGGTTTTGAGCGTCAGGGGCCTGAGGTCAGCTGAACACAGTGGCTCAAAGGGAGGCCCTTTAAGAGCTCTGAGGACCAAAGAGAGGTCCCAGGTGGGAACAGTGAGAGGACGAGGAGGATTTAATCGCCTAGAACCTCTCAAGAAACGCACCACGAGGTTGTTTCGTCCCACTGACTGGCCAGCGATAGGAGTGTGAAACGCTGCAATGGCTGCTACGTTAACTTTGAGCGTTGAAGGGGTGCGACCCAGATTCAAACGCTCCTGGAGAAAAGACAGTATCGGGGATACGTCACACTCCACTGGGTCTATGTTGCGTGTAGAACACCAGTCAACAAAGACCGACCATTTCTGGGCGTAGAGGCGTCTTGTGGACGGAGCTCTCGCCTGAGAAATGGTATTCAGCACGTCCCCGGGGAGGTTGGCAGGCTCCCGTTGAGGGACCAGAGGTGCAGAGCCCAGAGTTCTGGCTGGGGATGCCAAATCGTCCTGTTCGCCTGAGAGAGGAGGTCCCGTCTCAGGGGGATCGGCCACGGAGCTTTTGTGGAAAGCCTGAACAGCTCTGAGGACCAAACTTGGCTCCTCCAGAGCGGGGCCACCAGGAGGACTCTGTGCTTGTCTTCCCTGATTCGTCTGATGACCTGTGGGATCAGAGCGATCGGGGGGAAAGCGTAAAGGAGGGTGCTGGGCCAGACATGGGCCAGCGCATCTTCCTCCTTCGAGAAATAAATTGGGCAGTGAGAGTTGCCTTCTGAAGCGAAGAGGTCTACCTCTGCCTTCCCGAAGAACTCCCAGATCATGAGAACCGTCTGGGGGTGGAGCATCCACTCGTCTGAGGGGACATTGCTCCGAGATAGCATGTCTGCTCCCAAGTTTGTTCTCCCGGGTATGTGAGTCGCCCTGAGCGACTGAAACCTTGGTGATGCCCATTCCAGAAGACGCTTCGCCAGAGCGCATAAGCGGCTGGACGAAAGACCGCCCTGGTGATTTATGTATGACACCACTGTCATGCTGTCCGAATGGACTAAGACGTGGCGCCCTGTCAGGTGTGCCTGGAATGCATGAAGGGCCCGAATCACTGCCAACATCTCGAGGCAGTTGATGTGCAGATGGCATTCCTCGTGAGACCACGAGCCGAAGGCCGGTCTGCCCTCGCAAAGAGCGCCCCAACCTGTGTTGGACGCATCCGTTGAGAGCACCGTCCTTCTGGACACCGCCTGTAGGGGTACTCCTTGGCTGAACCATACAGGGTTCATCCAGGGTTTCAGAGCTGCCAAACAGGCCTGATTGACCCTGAGACGCAGGCGGCCGTGCCGCCAGGCGTGAGGAGGGACCCGGAACTTCAACCAGTACTACAGAGGCCGCATCCGAAGAAGGCCGAGCTGCAGAACCGGGGAGGCGGAAGCCATCAGCCCTAGCATCCTCTGGAAAAACTTCAGAGGGAAATAGGCTCTGTTCCTGACCGATGCCGCGAGCTGCTGAATGGACAGAGCGCGCTCTAGAGGTACTACAGCCGTCATACGGGCTGAGTTGAAAACTGCACCCAGGAACGTTATACGCTGGCTGGGGAGCAGTGAGCTCTTGGCAAAGTTGACCCTGAGACCCAGGCACTCCAAGTGGCTGAGTAACACGGATCTGTGATGCTCCAGCTCGGCTCGTGACTGGGCTAGGATGAGCCAGTCGTCGAGGTAATTGAGAACCCGGATTCCCATCTGTCTCAGTGGGGAAAGTGCCGCGTTCATGCACTTGGTAAAAGTGCGAGGAGCTAGGGACAGTCCGAATGGAAGGACTGTATATTGGTAAGCCACACCCTCGAACGCGAATCTCAAGAATCGCCTGTGATGGGGGGCTATCTGGATGTGAAAGTATGCATCTTTCAGGTCCAGCGAGCAGAACCAGTCCCCGGGGCAAACCTGCGCGAGGATCTGCTTCAGCGTTAGCATCTTGAACTTCCGTCTCATGAGGGAGAGGTTCAAGAGCCTGAGATCTAAGATGGGTCTGAGACCGCCATCTTTTTTGGGAACTAGAAAATAACGGCTGTAGAACCCCGAATTGCTCTTTGAGGGGGAGACTATTTCTATAGCTCCTTTCCTCAGAAGAGACATGACTTCGGCTCAGAGGACATGAACGTCGTCCGTGTTGACTGAAGTCTGAAGCACCCCGCTGAAGCGCGGGGGCCTTCGGGCGAACTGAAGCGAGTAGCCTTGACTTATGGTTCCCAGAACCCAGCTTGACACTCCGGGGATGGCCCGCCAGGCCTCGGCCCGCGTGACAAGGGGCTGAATGGTATCGGGTGACGGGCCGCCAATCGGGGGACCGTGCACCGGAGAGAGTGGAAGAGGAACTTCGCTCTTTCTTAGAGAAGGTAGAATATTCATAGTGTTCGCCATAAGAATAGCGTTTTGCATGGACGCAGCACTGGGCCCAGTTAGCACAACACTGAACATACCTCCTACACCCAGAGCTGAACGAGGCGGAGGGGGGGTGGAACGAAAGAGCTTTTGGGGTGGTCCGGCTGTGGCGAGAAATATCAGGAGGGCTTAGGAGGCGTCGGGTCCAGCGTAATCTTAGGCCGGGGTCCCTGACATTGCCTCGGGAAGGAGGAGCGCTTACAATGGCGCTGCTCCTTGAGTGGTGCTGCCTGAGAGGTAGAGGGGGCAGGTTTGTTCTGCTGAGCCGGCGCAGACTTGGGGCGGCTGGAAGCAGACGTGGAGCTAGGGCGTTTAGGCAGGAAGTGTCGCATAGCCTGAGACGACTCTTGTGCTGCAGTAAAACGCTCTGTAAAGCCCTCTACTGCTGGCCCGAAGAGACCAGAAGGAGAGACCGGGGCATCCAAAAAGGCCGTCTTGTCCATCTCCTTAATCTCGGTCAGGTTGAGCCACAAATGGCGCTCAAGCACGACCAGGCTGGCCATGGATCGTCCAATAGCCTGAGCTGTGGCTTTTGTGGCACGCAGGGCTAAGTCAGTGGCGCTGCGGAGGTCACGGAAGGCAAGTGCATCGACGCCAGACTCATCCAGAGAACGGAGGAGCTTCGCTTGAAACACCTGGAGAATAGCCATGGCGTGCAGCGCTGAGGCAGCTTGGCCCGCGGACGTATATGCTCTGCCAGCCAGGGCAGAAGTGGTCCCGCAGGGCTTGGATGGAAGGGCCCTCTTAGTGTTCCAACCCACAGCCGTGGGGGCACAGAGGTGAGCCGCCACCGCTTCGTCCAGGGGCGGTAGATGCTTGTAACCCTTCTCTTCAGAGCCATCCACAGAGGTGAGAGCTGAATAATTCGTAGTACATAGGCGGGCAGAATACGGGGCGCGCCACGACTTCGTCAGCTCGTTGTGAACCTCTGGGAAAAACGGCACGGCGCGTTGACGAGGGGCCTGGCGGGAACCTGGCAGGAACCACTCATCGAGCCTGCTCCGTGATGGCTCCTCTGGCGGAGCCCATTCGAGGTCCAAAACCTCTACTGCTTTTGAAAGGATGCGGAAGAGCTCGGCATCCATACCCGGCTTGCAGTCAATGGGCTCCAGCGAGGGAGGGCGGGCGGGGTCAGAATCACCGGCCCAACCTTCGGATTCAGAGGCCGCGGGAGACATGACGTCATCAAGCGGCTCGTCCTCAGAACCGCCAAAAGAGATGAGGTCGCTCGCATTTGCCGAGGGACGCAGCTCAGGGCGGGAGAACAGGATGGAGGACTGCTCTCTCGGGGGAGAGGGTGAGGCACGCGGGGAAGCCGGCGTGACGTCATCCAACTCCGTGCGCTGGGCTGCTCTGCCCCGCCGTCTCTTCCTAGCCAGCTCGCGGGAGGAAGATGACGGGAGGGCGAAGAAGGCGATCCGCGAGCGCAGAGAGGCGAGACGCATGTTCTCACAGTGAGAACACTAGGTCCCGGTGAGCGCGGCCTCTGCATGGGGTCTGCCCAGGCAGCCGACGCACTCACCGTGAGCGTCGTCGTCGTCATGCAGAGGGGCTCTGCATGTGCCACACGAGTGGCGTGGCATTTGTAACAACGCCGCCGCCGTGAAAACAGCGTTTGAGGGGCTCTTTTAGAGCGGCGAGGGCCGCTAGAGCAGTGAAAACCGCTGTTGGAAAGCTCTTTTAGAGCGGCAATAAACCGCGGGAAAATCGCTCTTTTAGGCGCGCCGGATGGCGGCAGGAGACGGGCTGGCAGGCGGCCGGAAGCGGGAAGCGGGCGGCTCGAGACGGCGCTCGAGGCGGCAGTCGAGGAGGGCGCCGGCGCTTCTTCCTCGGCGAGCTCAGCAGTCCGCTGCGGGAGCCTCTTCGACGGCGGCGAGAGCTTCTTTCCAGGCGAGCTTCTTCCAGGCGGCGAAGGCTTCAGCCGGAGATCAGCGAGGAGCGATGTGAAGTCGTCGCTGAAGGAGAGAGAACTGAAATCCTATGGCGAAACGCCCGCTTATATAGCCCTAAACCCCGCCCATTTCGGCGGGAATATTTGCGCACTCTGCCGCCATAGGTCGCGCAGCTATGCCGCGCCGTCATTGGTTCAACAACTTGTCTATGAGTGAACCAATGACGATGCAGTTACACTGCGTTATTGAAAAAGGCTTCAGTAACGGGGAAAAAGGAGACCTTTCCCCATACGCAGTACGAGTGAAGTATCGAAAGGGAACCCAGCGTGCTAACACTGGGAAAAAAGTCCTAGGAGGGAAAAAAACCCCTTGGAAGATATATATATTTAAATGGATATGGAGATCAAAATCTGAATTATACATTTTTATTATAGAGATTAAAAATAGATTATATATAAATATATGTAAGCGGATAAATCTGAATTATAGATGCAGCCAGAACTGGATCTGTAGGCTGTAATGACTGAGGCAAATCAGACACAATTATTGGTTAGTTAACCAATAGTTTAAGCTCACTCTGGAGTCTGTCCCCATCCCCCGGGGAGTTTTCAGTTACAAGTTTATTGCGCTGAGGAATGTGGTTGCCGCATGGAGAACAGAGTAGAGACACAGAAAATCTGCATCTTCCCTGCATTTTCCACACAGAACACAGACTCTATGGCATTAATGTATAGACAGACTGTGCTATAAATGAACCCTTCTCATGAAATGGTATCCATTATTACTGTTGTTGTATTGTACTCATTGTATTTACATGTTTTATGATTTTTAAGTGGTATGACATGCAAGGTAACTTCAATCATGCCATGTTTAGTGTCTACGGGTTCCCAGCGGGAAGATTTGAATGTTTGTGTATGCGGTATGTCCATACCTGCGCAACACATAAGTATTACAAGGATCTTGTAATAGTCCTTCTTCAAATCTCAGTCAGTTTAATCTTAATCTGTCATAAAAGCCCCAACAAGGGGAGGTGTATGTCACCCGGAAATACAACATCCTCATTGGCCCACATCATTCCTAAGAGGTTGGCTTTGACCAGAGGTTAAAAGTCAGTGGATAGTGCCACTCCCTCTCTTTTCTCCTTGCTCCTGAACGACCGAACGGACTGTCCTTGCGGCCGGCCTAGGCGAGGCCTGCAAGGCCTGTAGGCCTCGGCCTACAAACAAGCCATGTGCTCCTCATCCAACATGGAAAAGACTGATAAAAACTCTGGGCTGAATCCTCAAGACCTCTCCTCAGATGGCAGAGCCGATGCTCCTCAGCCTAAGGGCACCTTGCAAGTATCATACATTTTAACACTAAATAGCAATTTAGTATTAATTTGTAAGATGTACCGTTGCTATTGCTGAGGAAACTGATGATTCCTTTCCAGATTGCCTTTGACATTTCATGTAGCTCTAGTAACAGCATCTCTTCCGGTTCAACTCTATCATTACTCATTCTGACTTGTGTATGTGTGTGTGACCCTTTGTGTATGTTATGTTACGTGTTTGTTAGTTTAGTTATGTGTTTGTGAGTTAGTTAATAAAGATTGTGCACAGGACATGTTTGGTTCTGACTCCGTCTGCTAATGAATTGCCGCTTAAGTGATAGATCCGGACTACCTGCTCTGAGTAGTACAGTACAAGAAGAAATATTATTTTTCCATAACTTGGAAATTAACATTTCTTAGAATTTATAAACAATCAACACTGAGCGTTCAATGGACGAACAGGTTAACTGATTGTAATATTAATTTTAATGTAGCTATGTCCAGTTAATCTGATTAACGGATTTGCATATTCATAATTAATCATAATTAATAATCATAATGAGTTATGAATAATTATTAATATTTCCCCTTTGAGTTAATTCGCTACAAGGCCATTGTCTCCTGGGCTACGTTGTAGTCAGGTCCAGACACAGGTTCTCCATCTGATCTGGGTACGGCCTGGATCCAGCACCCGGCAAACCTCAGGATAAGCAGAGAGACTGATATTAGCGTAGATGCCAGTCTTATTCTGATGTACAGGTATATCTAGTGTTATAGGAAATGTTCTCGGTTCCGGCCGACCTAATTATTGCAGCGTAACAATCCTTTAACGGATTTGAAAAAATGTTAATGTATTGATAATGTGTTATGTGTATGCAAGAGCAAAGAGATGTGTTTTTAGTCTAGATTTAAACTGACAGAGTTTGTCTGTTTCCCGAACAATGCTAGGAAGATTGTTCCAGAGTTTAGGAGCTAAATAGGAAAAGGATCTGCCGCCTTCAGTTGATTTTGATATTCTGGGTATTATCAACTGTCCTGAATTCTGAGATCGCAATAGACGTGAAGGACTATAATGCACCAAGAGCTCGCTTAGATATTGGGGAGCTAAACCATTTAGAGCTTTATAAGTAAGTAGCAAGATTTTAAAATCTATACGATGTTTAATAGGGAGCCAATGTAATGTTGACAGAACTGGGTTAATATGGTCATACTTTCTGGTTCTAGTAAGAACTCTAGCTGCCGCATTTTGGACCAACTGTAGTCTGTTTAAAAGCCGAGCAGAACAACCACCCAGTAGAGCGTTACAGTAATCTAGTCTTGAGGTCATGAATGCATGAACCAACTGTTCCGCATTTGTCATTGAGAGCATATGTCGTAATTTAGATATATGTTTTATATATATTTAATATATTTTCTCGCCTGAGAAATGGTATTCAGCACGTCCCTGGGGAGGTTAGCAGGCTCCCGTCGAAAATATACATGTGTCCCACCTGAGTCAGGGGAGAGCATCAAGATATATTCCACAGAGCGGTGTCGGAAGTGAGACCGCTCTACCTCAATGAACATGGCTTGCATGGCAGAGCCAGCAAGTCACATGAACAGAGGTCCAGCATAATGAGCATGTTAGTTCCACCAAGCACAAGTGAGCATTGCGCTCAATTTCATTGAGCGCATACATCCTCATGAACGTGGCTTGCAGGGGCAGGGCCGGCAAACGACACGCAGAGAGACTGGAATAAATATGCTACATCAACTGATATGCTGAATATAAATAACATAGGTCTCATCTAAGACAGGTGAGAGTGTCGTTATATTTCTCAAAGGACGCTTGCAGGGCAGAACCGGCAAGCAACGCGCTGAGAAATTCAGCAAACTCGGCAGAAATACGCTGTATCAACTGTATATATATATATATATATATATATATAAAACATGTGTCTCACCCAAGACAGGGGGAGAGCGACATGTTATATTTCTCAATGAATGCAGCTTGCGGGGCAGAACCGGCAAGCAACGCATAGAGAAACTCAGCGCAAACAGCAGAATCAGCTCCATTAATACAGTATAAAAACATGTTTCTCGCCCGAGTCGGGGGAGAACGTCACGTTATATTTCTCAATTGACGCGGCTTGCGGGGCGGAACCGGCGAGCGACTCGCATTGAGATAAGGAAAAATACACTCACACAAATAGAAAATGTATCATGAGTCTCGCCCAAGTCAAGAGCATCATGTCAAATTCAGCTGAGAGATTGTTAACTTCTGCAAAAATCTGCTATATAAACTGAATGTTTATAACATGGGTGTCACCCAAGAGGGGGGAGAGTGACATGTTATATTTCTCAATAAACGCGGCTCGCGGGCAGAACCGGCGAACAACGCATAGAGAAGACTCAGTGCAAACAGCAGAAAGATGCTCCATTAAATTAAGCATATAACATGTTTCTCACCCAAGCTAGGGAAGAAAGACATGTCATATATCTGAATTAACGTGGCTCGCGGGGGAGGGACCGGCGAACGACGCACATAGAGATAAGGAGAAATAAACTCACTCAGATAGAAAATGTATCATGAGTCTCGCCTAAGTCAGGTGAGAGCATCATGTCAAATTCAGCTGAGCGAGCGAGAGCTCGCATCCTCAATGAGCGCGGTTTGCGGGGGAGGACCCGGCAAATAATGCGTTCGGAGACGGCATTTGAAGCAAACGCCAGCGAGAAAGTAGAAAAATAAGCTCTGTACTCACCTGACGGAAGACGGCAGGGAATAAGCTGAATGCTCTCAGATGCTGAAGGCGGCACAAGGGCGGCGCGGTGAACAGCTGCTAGAGAGCGAAGGTCCACGGAGCGAGGCTCTGCATGTGCCACAGTTGGGTCGCGGCATTGAGGCAACGGCGCCGCCGTGAAAACGGCGATTGTAGCTCTTTTAGAACAGCGAGAGCCGCTGGGAAAGCTCTTTTAGAAAACGGCGTTAAGCCGCGGGAAAAGCTTTTTGAACGGTGCCGGATGGCGGCAGGAGACGCGCTGAGAGGCGGCTGGAAGCAGGAAGCGGGCGGCTCGAGAGCAGCGCTCGAAGCGGCAGTCTGCGAGGGTGCCGGCGCTGTCTTCGTTCGGCGGTCTCAGCTCAGTCCGCTGCGGGAGCCTCTTCGACGGCAGCGAGAACTTCTCACAGGCGAGCTTCTTCCAGGCGGCGAAGGCTTCAGCCGGAGATCAGCGAAGAGTGATATGAAGTCGTCGCTGAAGGAGAGAGAACTGAAATCCTATGGCGACGCGCCTGCTTATATAGCTACCCCGCCCATTTCGGCGGGAATATTCGCGGGCTTTGTCGCCATAGGCCGCGCGGCCATGCCGCGCCGTCATTGGTTCAACAACTTGTCTATGAGTGAACCAATGACGATGCAGTTACACTGCGTTATTGAAAAAGGCTTCAGTAACGGGGAAAAAGGAGACCTTTCCCCATACGCAGTACGAGTGAAGTATCGAAAGGGAACTGCCTTTTCTAGTATCTTTGACAGAAAAGGTAGATTCGAGATCGGCCTGTAATTTACTAAATCTCTCGGATCTAGTTGAGGTTTTTTTAATAAGAGGTTTAATAATAGCCTGCTTAAAAGTTTTTGGCACGTATCCTAGTGTTAAAGATGAATTAATTATATCAAGAAGTGGACCTACGACCTCTGGAAGCAATTCTTTCAGTAGTTTAGTCGGCATTGGGTCTAACATACATGTTGTTGATTTTGATGATTTGATAAGTTTAGATAATTCTTCCTCTCCTATAGCGGCGAATGATTCTAGTTTTACCTCAGGGACACTACAGTGCACTGTCTGAAGCGAAACTGTAGACGGTTGCATGTTTATAATTTTCTCTCTAATATTGTCAATCTTGCAAGTAAAGAAGTTCATAAAGTCATTACTGCTGTGCTCTTTGGAAACGTCAGCAGTTGAATCTCTGTTTCTAGTTAATTTAGCCACTGTGTCAAATAAATACCTAGGATTATGTTTGTTTTCTATTAAGAGATTTGAAAAATAAGTAGATCTAGCATTTCTTATAGCTGTTCTGTACTCAATCATTTTTTCTTTCCACGAAAGGCGAAAAACTTCTAGTTTTGTTTTCTTCCAACTACGTTCAGCTTTTCTCACAGCTCGTTTTAGAGCCCGAGTGTGCTCATCATACCACGGCATTGGATTAGTTTCCTTAATCTTCTTTAGACGTAAAGGAGCGACAGCATCTAATGTTCTCGAGAAGATAGAGCCAATAGTTTCTGTTGCAGCATCGAGTTCTTCTAAGTTGTCAGGTATACTAAGGCGATGAAACTGCTCGGGGAGATTATTTATAAAGCAATCTTTAGTGGTAGAAGTGATGGTTCTACCATATTTATGGCTGGGTGGTGGTTTTGTAGCCTTGGCTAACTGTATTATACACAAGACTAAATAATGATCTGATATATCATCGCTCTGCTGTAGAATTTCAACAGCATCAATATCAATTCCATGCGACAGTATTAGATCTAAGGTATGATTACGACAATGAGTGGGTCCTGACACGTGTTGTCTAACTACAATAGAGTTTAAAATGTCTGCAAATGCCAATCCAAATGCGTCTTTATTATTATCTACATGGATATTAAAATCACCCACAACAAGGACTTTATCCGCAGCCAGTACTAACTCTGATAGAAAATCAGCAAATTCTTTGATAAAGTCAGTATGGTGCCCTGGTGGCCTGTATACAGTAGCCAGCACAAATGTCAACTTACATAATGTTACATAAAGCACCATCACTTCAAAGGAATTATATTTGAAATTCTTTTGAATGATTCTGAATTATATTACTATAAATTACAGCAACACTTCCTCCTTTGCCTTTCTGTTCGAGGATTGTGTCGATAGTCATAACCTTGAGGACTAGACTCATTTAAAATAATGTAATCGTCTGGTTTTAGCCAGGTTTCTGTCAAACACAGCAAGTCTAGTTTATTGCCTGTGATAATTTCATTTACAATAAGTGCTTTTGAAGAAATAGATCTAATATTCAGTAACCCAAGCTTTATCATTTGTTTATCTGATTTATCTGTGATTTTCATTTTTTGAACATCAATTAAATTTTTATCCTTAAAAGGTTTCAGAAGTTTTTTGTATTTACTAGTTCGAGGTACAGACACAGTCTCTATGTGATAATATCTAGGTGAAAGAGTTTCTATGTGCTGTAAATTATCTGAGTTCTGTGACGTGAGGCGGCTAGCAGACAGTCGGTTTAGCCAGTTTGTCGGCGTCCTGATCTGGGCCCTGGTTTGTCATGTTTCAGCCATGTTTCGTGGCAGTTGGTATCGCTCACTGCCATTATAAAAAAAAACAAAACTAGACATTTTTCACATTTCGTGGAAAGAACACATTTTTTAAGAAAGGCCTTAAAAACTGCTAGATCTACTCATTTTTCTAATTTCTTAGAAGAAAACAAACACAACCCTATATATTTATTTGATACAGTGGCTAAATTAACAAGAAAGCTTCAACTTCTGATGTTTCCAAACAGCACAGCAGTTATGACTTTATGAACTTCTTTACTTACATATTGATAATATTGATGATTGATAATATTAGAGAGAAAATTATAATCATGCAACCGTCTACTACAGTATCACATCAGACAGTGCATTGTAGTGTCCCATTCGCTGCTATATGAGAGAAAGAATTGTCTAAACTTGTTAAATCATCAACAATATGTATGTGAAAGAGATGCTTCCAGAGGTCATAGATACTCTTCTTAATATCATTAATTCATTTTTATCACTAGGATATGTACTGAAAACATTTAAGCTGGCTATCATTAAACCTCTTATTAAAAAAACACAACTTGATCCTTGAGAATGAGCCAATTGACCCTTCGCAAAGACCCGCCCCCCCTTAGTTATTGTTGCTTTGTCTGACAAGCCATGGCGCTGTCACACTACACGCAGTGAAAAATACATCGAGGAGCAAAGAGGATACTGACAACATGTTGACAGACAAGACAAAGCAGGTTACTTATAATATTAAACAAAGTCCCAGCTTTCAAATCAAACAGTAAAAACCGTGTTGTGACAGATTGCTGTAGCGCCTCAGCTCAAGCAGTTCATGAATCAATTATCTCTTCCTACTAGTTAATTTATAGCATCAAATAATGAACATGAATGAACATGAGAAGGAATGTTGTTTAAACACTGACAAATGCGGAACAGTTAGTTCATGCGTTCATGACCTCAAGGCTAAATTACTTTAACTTTCTACTGGGTGGTTGCCCTGCTCACTTTATAAACAAACTACAGCTGGTCCAAAATGCAGCAGCTACCTGCAACCTTTAGCCAAAAAAACGTAACGCTAATGCTAACGCTCAGCCTCTGGTGGTACGCAGGGAAGGAGACCAGAGGCTGTTTTTTGAATGGATGTCAATGGATGAGAGGCTTCACTATGCTGATTAAACAGCTTTTGTATGGAAATAGCTAATCATTTAATTTATTGACAGCCTGTTTACTAATCTTCACCATGTTTTACACTAAACAATACTTTCGTTGGAAACTATATGTAGATTTTAGCTTAATAAAAAAAAGTGTATTTTTTAAGAGAAGGCAGACTAGGGAATGTTGCAACTGATGTCACTGTAACAATCAGCCAAATTGGTTGAGTCACAAGATTTAAAATGGGGTCAGATTTTACTGTGTGAGTTTGCTAGTGGTTAAAAGAATGACATAAAACAGTGATAAGTTTAAATAAGAATTGTGTATTTACAATATTCACAGGTACTTTAAAACACCACCATAAAACCAGGAAAACTCAGTCTGTTAAAAGCATACAGTCCCAAGTACCATACCCTAAAACAGTCCAAGAATCCTAGTGTGCTGATAAAGTCCCAATGTGAGTGTCCACCGGTGTATATACAAATGTCCACAGTAGAGAGGTAAGTCCACAAAATGAAAACTCCGCAATCCAGGTGAGTTGTTGACTATTAGTGAGTCCTTGTTTGTTTGCCATGCTGCTCTCTTTATACAGATGTTTTTCCTGCTTCCTGTCATGTGACTGGTCACATGACAGGCCAACCATTCATTTCTTAAAGACATACACACTTAAAATGTTAAGAGGAATAAAATGGACTAAAACACATGTAAACCAATTAAAACTCTATAATACATAAAATCATTGTAATAAATAGAGCGGTAAAACATGCATTTTGTGTGACAGTGTCACATAGTCCCCCCCCTTAGCCTACGTCAACACGGGAAAGAAACTAGTCTCTTTAGAGTACTGTCAACCATTGTCCATAAAATGGGTATCCTCTTTAAAGTGTGTCTTAAAATGTCTTTGAAATAAATTAGCTAAAACTAGGCACTCCCATGCAGGCACTAGTTGGCTGGAAGGAACTGGGGAACCATTACAGAGAGGAGGAAGTCGATACCAGCCTGGGTAACCCTGGGTAGGTTGCGCAGTTCCTCCCTGGTGCTTACTGTACCCAGCTTTGCTGGCACGCCACTCCCCTCGAGCATTCCTCCTTCCTTGCTTGATGGTTGGTGTTGGTGATGATGCAGGGTGACGAGATGGTTCTTTGTTCTTTCTGATGACGTTACACACTTTGCAGTCTCCCACATACCGCCAGACATCCTTACGGACCGTTGGCCACCAGGCGACCTCCAGGACGCTGAGAAGAGTTTTCAGCCGACCATGATGCCTCTCCGTTGTCCTTTCGTGGAGGCTCTGTAGCGTTTGTTCGATCAAGGCCTTTGGGACGACAAGCTGCAGTCGGTACTGGCCGTCCTTGCACTGGATCTGTTGGTACAGCAAGCCCTGGTGGTTGATCATTGTGATCCTGTCGGTCTGGGGTGTGGAAGAGATGATGGTGAGTGTGCAGTCATCCTGTTGTGTGCTGTTGGCTTCCTCACTGGAGAAGGGTAGAACAGAGAAGATGTAGCTGACATCTGGCCCTGATGATGTCTTGGTGCAGCTAATTCCTTGCTCTGTTGTGTTGTCTGTCTGTGAAGGTGTTGAGATGGTGGAACAGTCAGTGGGAGGTGAAGAGGTGTAGATTGTGGAAGGCACAGGGTTGGAAGTCTCTGCAGGAGTTGGGACAGTGGCTTCCGGAAGTTTCTTTTCCTTAAGGTGTTTTGCCCACTGTTTGTCTCTCCTCCGAAAGCACTCAACAACCTCTTTTTCTAATGCCGCCATAGCCTCTTTCACATATTCCTCCATCTTATTGAATCTTACATCCACAGCCTCTCTAAAACACATTTCACGGTTTAAATGACTTTCAACAGAGTCTTTAAAATCCTTCTCCAGTTTTAAAACAAGGTTAAGAGAAAGTACTTCAGCACGAAGCTGTTCACAATCACACTGGTGTAAAATCCGTTCATCATTAAAATTAGCAGGTGTTTTAAAAGGAGCAGCATTACCAGAACGAGTCGTCATCTTTTACCACTTTCTCAACACAGTTTTTTAAATCTTAAACGTTCCCCGTACGGGCCACCATATGTAACAATCAGCCAAATTGGTTGAGTCACAAGATTTAAAATGGGGTCAGATTTTACTGTGTGAGTTTGCTAGTGGTTAAAAGAATGAGACATAAAACAGTGATAAGTTTAAATAAGAATTGTGTATTTACAATATTCACAGGTACTTTAAAACAACACCATAAAACCAGGAAAACTCAGTCTGTTAAAAGCATACAGTCCCAAGTACCATACCCTAAAACAGTCCAAGAATCCTAGTGTGCTGATAAAGTCCCAATGTGAGTGTCCACCGGTGTATATACAAATGTCCACAGTAGAGAGGTAAGTCCACAAAATGAAAACTCCACAATCCAGGTGAGTTGTTGACTATTAGTGAGTCCTTGTTTGTTTGCCATGCTGCTCTCTTTATACAGATGTTTTTCCTGCTTCCTGTCATGTGACTGGTCACATGACAGGCCAACCATTCATTTCTTAAAGACATACACACTTAAAATGTTAAGAGGAATAAAATGGACTAAAACACATGTAAACCAATTAAAACTCTATAATACATAAAATCATTGTAATAAATAGAGCGGTAAAACATGCATTTTGTGTGACAGTGTCACAACTGCCATTACACGATAGGCTGAGAGGTGCCGCGCGTGATTAAGTTAGTCATTAATTAAGTTTCTCCAATGGTAAGTCACTTTCTCCAATGGTAATAGATACAGACCCTCTTATTTCCCTATAATAATATGATCTCTGGAACCAGGAAGTATGACCATATTAGCCCAGTTCTGTCAATACTGTCAACACTCCCTATTAAACATTAGTAAGATTTTAAAATCTGTACAATCATTTAAAAAGCAGTAAATGGTTTGGCTCTAAAAACGCATCTCTTTACCCTGGCATACACATAACACATTATTAAATTATGTTTTCAAATCCATTAAAGGATTGTTAGGCTGCATAAATTAGGTCAGCCGGAACCGGGAACACTTCTTATAACACCATATGTACACTGCGTTCCAAATTATTATGCAAGAGACAAATCAGTAAGATTTCTGTACAATAAACATTCAGATTTTAGTTTTTCTAAGAAAATGTTTGTTCGTTTATTTATCCATGTCTTTTTAGATAACTGGTATCAATCTCAGACAAAATAATTTGCCAGATCTATGGAAACCCTGTTCCACATAATTAAGCAAGTCACAGTTCTCATGCAATATGGGGACGAAGAAAGATCTTTCTGAAGATGAAAAGCATTAAATGGTGCAATGTTGTGCAAAAGGCATGAAAATAACTAATATTGTGTGAAACTGAATGGAGAGTATAGAATTATCATAAGATTTGTGCGTGATTTAGAGCACAGCAGAACTCGGTCATATAAAGGTTTATTGAGGAAAGTTCCTATCAAAAAAATTAATTGTATTAAAAGGGCAGCTATAAAAAAGCTAGTGTTGAGCAGCAAACGGGTATTTGAAGCTGCTGGTGCCTCTGAAGTCTCAAGAAGCTCTCCATGCAGGCTGGCAGTTGTGCATAAAGATGCATTTCAGCCACTCCAAACCAAACCTCACAAAGAGAAACATTTACAGTGGGTTTAGAAATACACGAAAACTCATTTTTTAAATAGTTTTATTCACTGACAAATGCCGTACTACAATGGATGGTCTAAATGGATGGATTTCTGGATGGTTGGTGAATGGCCACCACTTTCCAACAAGACGTCAGCAAGGAGCTGGTGGGTGATAATTTGGGCTGGAATACTGGGAAGTGAGATGGAGGGTATTAAAATGACTTTTGCAAGATATGTGGAGTTCATAACTGGCCATTTTCAGCTTTGGTATAAAAAGGAGGATAGTGCATAGTACAATGAACTATTGTACAATGCACTATGCACTATCCCATGCTGCAAAAAAAACACCACAGCAATAAAACTTTTTGAAAATGTATTTCTACACCCACTGTAAAGGTTTGTTTTTGTGAGGTTTGGTTAGTGGTGTCTAAAATGCATCTTTACGCACAACTGCCAAGCCTGCATGGAGAGCTTCTTGAGACTCCAGAGACACCAGCAGCTTCAAATACCTGTTTGCTGCTCAACACTGGCTTTTTTATAGCTACCCTTTTGATACAGTACATTTTTGATAGGAACTTTCATTAATAAGCCTTTATCTGACCGAGTTCTGCTGTGCTCTAAATCACTCACAAATCTTAAGATAATTCGATAATCTCCATTCAGTTTCACACAATATTAATTGTTTTCATGCCTTTTGCACAACATTGCACCATTTCATGCTTTTCATCTTCAGAAAGATCTTTCTTTGTCCCCATATTGCATGAGAACTGTGACTTGCCTAATAATGTGGAACAACCTCTAAGTAGGGTTTCCATAGATCTGGCAAATTATTTTGTCTGAGATTGATACCAGTTATCTAAAAAGACATGGATAAATAAACGAACAAACATTTTCTTAGAAAAACTAAAATCTGAATGTTTATTGTACTAAAATCTTACTGATATGTCACTTGCATAATAATTTGGAACGCAGTGTACTCGTTACATCAGAAGAAGAATGGCATCTATGCTAATAGTCTCTCTGTTTATCCCGAGGTTTACCGTAGTCAGTCGGATCCAGGCCGTATCCAGGTGAGATTGAGGACCTGCGCCTAGACACGACAACAAGGTAGCTGTCTGTGAAGGCCTCACCAACATGACAGCCAGTGGCACAGATTTCCCACAAACCGTCCCATACCGGCGTGATGAATATGATCTTCAACTAGATGGAACTGGATTAAATATTTTGACTGTTGCAATCCCAATCGGGCTTATGACCTGTAAAGCTGCCTGAATCATAATCACACACTGTTCACTGTTGGCCAGAGGAGAACTTAAGCCCCGTTCACACCGCCAGCGACAAGCAGCGACAGGATCCCATTCATTTCAATGGAGCGCTGGCGACTTCCGGCGACAAGAGCGACAGTGACCGTTGGCGATGGAATGTAGGCGTGTCAAGCGACGAGAGACAAGCGACAAAAGTTCAGATATTTCAACTTTATGCAAATTAGGAGCAAATTTCATGAGTGACAGCCAATAGGAATGAAGCTCTCTGGAGCTCACGTCACCATCTCGAGTGCAGGCAAGACAGACAGGGATAGTTTCGGAGCGATTTCACTGTTTTATATGATTTGACTGTACATACATGGATATAATTAAATGATGCGTGGAAAAGAAACGGTTGGCAGACGTGTGAGTTTGATTCATACATTTTGTGTTGTTATTATATGATGCTGTGAGCAATTTAGCACTGCTGCAGTTCAAATTGATTATTTGTCAAATTCGAATGACATTTTAGTATTTTTGACAGCATGAGTGAGTTTAATTTGTTGATAGACCGATCGTTAATCTAGTTAATTATTTAATGCACCGAGCTCTGCAGTCACAACACTCTACAACAGCAGAATATTACTTTTAATTATTTTAAACCTAATTCCTTGTCCAATTAGAATGATTTCTTAGTTTTATATATCATTTGTGACTGCATTTTCTATAGATATGATCAGATGTGCAGTCTACCAATGATATTAGAGCGACAGCACTAGGAACGCCCACAAGCAACTTCAGAGTAGGAGACTAGCAACATGCAGCGAAAAAGTCGCTGGCGGTGTGAACGGGGCTTTAGGTGGAGAATTTGAATGAAGGTCCATCCCTTGGTTTAGTAGTAGGCCTTCATGATTTTAGCAAGTCTGCTGGAAAATGGTCTTCTCAGTAGTCTAACTGATGCTTCCTCATTAGAGAGAAAACACAAGTGCATCTGTGCTGGAACAAGTTTGATTTTACAGATTTCATATTTTGTTTAATTTGATAACACATTTAATTGTTTAATGTCTGCAACTCCTTAATGTTTTCCATGGCACTTATTTTCCTGTTCACCTCATTTATGGTTTAGAGCTCCATCTAGTGGCAAGTTTGACGTTGCTTTAATTCTGTGATTTTCCGGTTTTCACGTGAATCAGGAAGTAGTGAATGCTCCATGCGGGCAGTGGTAACGATGGCTCTCTTTAATCGCCATATATCTTTGTAATCTTTATCCTTGCAACAGCATCGCTTGTAAGTATTTATTTGATTTATATGGATGTTCATTATACTTGCATATAAATGTGAATTGTTGGGTTTAAGATAATTATTTATCATTTTCCATCCGGCTATTGCATTAGCCACATTGTGCTTTAGTGTCATATCGCTGTATTCATTATTTACATTACAAAATGGTATGTTTATTTGCACACATTATTGTGGATGTTGATATGATGTTGTAGTTGTTGGTAATTCTTGGACATTATTATTGAAATATGTTTATTTGTTTATTTGTAGTTTCACTCCATACCCAAGACCATTAAACCTGTGGGCAAACGAACTTCTTGTCTTCAGAGTCATGTGAGGGAAGAGAGTTTATCTGACTGTCAAAACACTAAAAACATGTTGAGGACAGTATAGTGAAAAAGCTGCTGCAGGAAAAGTTACAGCAGCAGTTTGAGAAGATTCAAGTAAATTGAACGAGTATTGTGTGTGCAATGGAGTCCACACCCTCACTCAAAACCAGATCATATTTGTCATGTTCACGATCAGGCAGCTCATCTACAAATGCTGCAGCTGCAATGGCCAGAGCAAAAGCTGAAGCAGCCAAAGCACGTTTAATGTATGCAGATGAAGAGGAAAGAATAAAGGTGGAGAAAGCCAAATTGGAGGCAAAAATGGATAAAATGGTGTTAGAGAGAGAAACTGCTGCAGCCGTAGCCGAGGCAGAAGCTCTAGAAGCAGCTGTTGACACCAGCGTCCATAGTAAACATGATCCTCCACTGGTAACAGCTCCTATTGATGTTATACAGCGGACATGTGAATACGTTGAACAGATGAATCTACATGCAGTCACAGAATCAGCATCAAAAGCAGAGCCACTCCCTCCAGATGAAATCATACAGCCTCACACAGATTTACCTGTTAGAAATTCTATTCCTGCTACACGTTTCAAGGCAGAGAGTTGCTCAGACGATGCTGAATTTCATCATATGCAACCAAGGAAAGATTCTGCTCAACCATCACAATTTTCACCAGCCATGCATCATCCTTCTGGTAACTCTCAAGATGATAACCAACGCAGAAGGCACACACGTTTAGCCCAAAGCAGCACATCTCCTTTCCAAATGGCAAGTCCAACACTTCAACCTTCTCAACAAGACAAGACAGACATTTCAGACTTTGTCAGATATTTTGCTCGCCGTGAACTTGTTAACACTGGTTTAATGCAGTTCAATGACCAACCAGAAAGCTTCAGAGCCTGGCAGCGGTCATTTCAAAATGCTGTAAGTGGTCTGAACTTGACACCTAGTGAAGAAATGGACTTGTTAGTCAAATGGTTGGGAAAAGAATCAGCTGAGCATGCTAAACGCATGAGGGCCGTACACATTAATCAGCCATTGAAGGGTCTTGACATGATATGGACCAGATTAGAAGAGTGTTATGGTGCTCCAGAGGTTATCGAAAGAGCACTCTTCAAGCGTATTGAAACTTTTCCAAGAATTTCAAGCAAAGACTACTCAAAGCTTCACGAATTGAGTGATCTTCTTATGGAGATAGAGTCAGCCAAAGCTGATGGTTACCTTCCAGGCCTGTCATATCTGGACACAGCCAGGGGTATCAATCCCATAGTTCAAAAGCTGCCATTTAATCTACAAGAAAAATGGCTGTCACATGGATCTGGTTACAAAGAGAGGTATGGTGTTTCATTTCCCCCCTTTGAGGTCTTGGTTGACTTTATAAGTCAGCAAGCTAGAATAAGGAATGACCCAGGGTTCAACTTTTCTACTCAAACAGATTCACTTCATAAAGCAGAAAAGACTGGTTGGAAGCCAAGCAAATCAAGAGAGGTCTCAGTTAACAAGATAAGTGTATCTTCCCCTGTTCATTTTGACACAGATAAAGGTGAACAGAAAGCTGAGGATGAGAGACTTTGCCCTATTCACAAAAGACCTCACTTACTGAGGAAATGCCGTTCCTTCCGTGAGAAGCCTTTGGAAGAACGTTTTGCATTTTTGAAAGATAAAAGAATCTGTTTCAAGTGTTGCTTAGCCACTACACACACAGCTAAGAACTGCAGATTTGCAACTAAATGTTCAGAGTGTGGAAGTGAGAAGCACATTTCTGCACTGCATCCAGGCCCAGCTCTAAAAGCTCAAGAGGTAGCATCCTCATCACAGCATGGCGGGGAGGAAGTTTCCACGGCACCGACTGAAGTGGAAGCTCATTGCACTGAAATTTGCAAAGGTGACTTTAGAAATAAGTCATGTTCAAAAATCAGCTTGGTGAAAGTCTACCCCAAAGACCATCCTGAGAAAGCACTGAAAGTCTATGTGATCCTTGACGAGCAGAGCAATAGGTCGTTAGCTCGTTCTGAATTCTTTGATGCCTTCAAAGAAAACGCTCCAGCTTCTTCGTATACCCTTAGAACTTGTTCTGGAGTGACAGAGACCATCGATCGAAAAGCATCTGGCTACCAAATCGAGTCTGTAGATGGAAAGGTAATCCTCTCCCTACCAAGTTTGCTAGAGTGTAACAGCATTCCTGATAACAGGGCAGAGATTCCCACACCCAGTGCTGCTCTCTATCACTCTCACCTGAAGCCTATAGCTCCATTCATACCAGAGTTGGACCCAGATGCTCCCATCATGATTCTTCTGGGTCGTGACATTATCAGAGTCCATAAGGTTCGCAGACAGGTAAATGGTCCTCACAATGCTCCTTATGCACAAAAGCTTGACCTAGGATGGGTGATAGTTGGCAATGTTTGTCTGAACGGCATTCACAAGTCTACTACTGTGAGTACATTCTTCACTAACACAAAGGAACAACGTCCATCCATCTTTGATCCCTGTCCAAATGTTTTTCATGTGAAAGAGAGAAACAGTAATGATTGGAAAAATTACTATGGAATGTGTTCTATGGAGCAACTTGTTTACAATCACAAAGATGGTCAGTTTGGTCAAGAAGTGTTTAAGATTACTTGTGATGACAACAAAGTGGGCCCATCTATCCATGACCTGTCGTTTCTTCACATTATGGAGCAAGAGCTGAAGAAAAACGAAAGCAACAGCTGGGTAGCGCCATTGCCTTTCAAAGTTCCAAGGTGCAGACTCCCTAACAACAGATGTCAAGCCATGAAAAGGTTGTCAACCTTGAGATGTAATCTTGAGAGAAACCCAGAGATGAAACAGCACTTCTTTACTTTTATGGGAAAAGTTTTTAGTAACAATCATGCTGAAGAAGCTCCCCCTCTCATGGAAGGAGAAGAGTGCTGGTATTTGCCTCTCTTTGGGGTATATCACCCTAAAAAACCCGGGAATATAAGAGTTGTCTTTGATTCCAGTGCCCGTCATGAGGATGTCTCGCTGAATGATGTTCTTTTAACTGGACCAGACCTGAACAACACCCTTCTGGGGGTGCTCATGCGATTTCGCAAGGAAGCTGTGGCCATAACAGCTGACATTGAACAAATGTTCTACTGTTTCCTAGTGAGAGAGGGTGACCGCAATTTCCTAAGGTTCCTGTGGTTCCGTAATAATGACCCATCTGAAGACATCATTGAGTACCGCATGCGGGTTCATGTGTTTGGCAACAGTCCATCTCCTGCTGTGGCCATCTATTGTCTCCGGCAGTCCGTCAAAGATGGTGACCCTGAGGTCAAGAACTTTGTGAACCGTGACTTCTACGTTGATGATGGTTTGAAGTCTCTTCCTACAGTCAAGGAAGCAGTGGACCTGCTCAAAAACACAGAGGACTTTAGCTGGTTCCAACTTACGACTTCACAAGATAGCTTCAAACAGTAAAGAGGTTCTAAAGGCCTTTCCACCTCAGGATCATGCCAGTGATCTCAAAGATTTGGATCTTGGATCTGATATGCTTCCTACGCAGCGCAGTCTTGGATTGAATTGGAGTCTGAAATATGACACCTTTACATTCGAAATAGCTACTGACACAAAGCCCTTTACTCGTCGAGGTGTCCTATCCACCATTAATAGCATCTTTGATCCCCTTGGCTTTGTTGCTCCAGTCACGATCCAGGGTAAATTCATCATGAGAGAGCTTAATAACCAGAATGATGACTGGGACTCTCCTCTTCCCAAAGAAATGGAAGAAAAATGGGACATGTGGCGACTTTCACTTAAAGATTTAAGTAAGCTCCAGATTCCAAGATGCTACACACACATATCACCTTCTACAGCTACACGAAGGGAGTTGTTTGTCTTTTCTGATGCATCAACGAAAGCAATAGCTGCAGTGGCATACCTCAGAGTGACAGATTCATGTAGAATCAACCATGTCGGCTTCATCATGGGTAAAGCAAAACTCAGCCCAGAGCAAACAGTTCCCCGTCTTGAGTTGTGTGCTGCGGTTCTGGCAGTAGAACTGGCAGAGTTCATAACTTCAGAAATTGACATACCCTTGGATGACACTACCTACTTTACAGATAGTAAGGTAGTGCTGGGCTACATATGTAATGAGACCAGGCGCTTCTATGTATATGTCAGTAATCGTGTCCTCCGGATTCGTAAGTCTTCACATCCAACTCAATGGAAGTATGTGCGCACAGATGAGAACCCAGCAGACATTGCAACAAGGTCTATCACTGCTGCTCATCTCCAAGACACCAAATGGCTTCATGGACCAAAATTTCTGAAAAACAACCCTCAGACAGAAGCTGCAAGGGCTGGCATTACTGTTCCAGTGCTCCAACAGTTGAAGAACTCTTATGTGCTGAAAAAACGATCATCAAAGCAGTCCAACAGGAGACATATGCCCAAGAGTATAAGAGCTTGGAAACAGGGGACAAGCTCTCCAAAAAAAGCCTCCTTAAAGGCTTAGACCCATTCATAGATGCAGACGGCCTGCTAAGAGTAGGAGGACGATTAACAGAAGCACAGATTGAGCTTGATGCAAAAAAGCCCCTTATCATCCCTGGAAAACATCACATTGCAACACTTTTAGTTAAACATCATCATGAGAAAGTGCGACACCAGGGACGACATTACACAGAGGGTGCAGTGCGTGCTGCTGGATATTGGATAGTTGGTGGGAAGAGACGTGTTTGCAGTGTCATTCATGAATGTGTCACTTGCTGAAGACTACGAAGGGAACCACAGACTCAAAAAATGGCTGACCTTCCAGCAGATCGTGTATCCACTGATCCCCCATTTACAAATGTGGGACTAGATGTTTTCGGCCCATTGAGTGTGGCAGCACGACGTACCAGAGGTGGTCATGCACAGAGTAAAAGGTGGGCAGTAATATTCACCTGCATGAGTGTGAGAGCTGTGCACATTGAGCTTATTGAGTCTTTAGATACATCTAGCTTCATAAATGCCCTGCGGCGTTTTATTGCCATTCGAGGCCCTGTGAAGCTCATCCGCTCTGACAGAGGAACAAATTTCGTAGGTGCTTGCAAGGAGATTAACATTTCTTCGAATCTTGACAATACCTCTGTCAAAAAATTTCTTGTGGATCAAGGCTGTATCTGGCAGTTTAACCCACCTTATGCATCTCATATGGGTGGGTCCTGGGAGAGGATGATTGGGCTTGCTAGAAGGATACTAGATGCAATGTTCCAACAGCTTGGACCTTCAGCACTCACACATGAGGCACTCTCCACTCTAATGGCAGAAGTTGCTGCTATAATCAATGCCCGACCTCTTGTGCCAGTGTCAAATGACCCTGATGATCCATTCATACTCACACCCAATGCACTCCTAACTCAAAAGGTCACAATTGCTCCTGCCCCAGCTGGTGATTGGGTCAAAGACCTTCATAACCGGCAGTGGCGCCGGGTACAACACTTGGCACAAACCTTCTGGGATAAATGGAAAAAGCAGTACTTGACTCTTTTGCAACCAAGGAGAAAGAGGCTCTCTAGTAAGCTTGACATTGAACTAGGAAGCATTGTGCTCTTGAAGGATGAACAACAAAAAAGGAATGAATGGCCTATGGGAGTTGTTACTCAACTCTTCCCAAGCAAGGACAACAAAGTCCGTAAGGTGGAAGTCAAGGTCTTTAAAAAGGAAGGCCCAAAGGTCTTCATACGGCATATCACTAAGATAATCCTTCTCCTTACTCCTGAGAAACTTGATTAGATCTATCTAAATGACTTGAGAGTAGTGGCGTGTTGTCCACGCCAGGCGGGGAGTGTGCTGGAACAAGTTTGATTTTACAGATTTCATATTTTGTTTAATTTGATAACACATTTAATTGTTTAATGTCTGCAACTCCTTAATGTTTTCCATGGCACTTATTTTCCTGTTCACCTCATTTATGGTTTAGAGCTCCATCTAGTGGCAAGTTTGACGTTGCTTTAATTCTGTGATTTTCCGGTTTTCACGTGAATCAGGAAGTAGTGAATGCTCCATGCGGGCAGTGGTAACGATGGCTCTCTTTAATCGCCATATATCTTTGTAATCTTTATCCTTGCAACAGCATCGCTTGTAAGTATTTATTTGATTTATATGGATGTTCATTATACTTGCATATAAATGTGAATTGTTGGGTTTAAGATAATTATTTATCATTTTCCATCCGGCTATTGCATTAGCCACATTGTGCTTTAGTGTCATATCGCTGTATTCATTATTTACATTACAAAATGGTATGTTTATTTGCGCACATTATTGTGGATGTTGATATGATGTTGTAGTTGTTGGTAATTCTTGGACATTATTATTGAAATATGTTTATTTGTTTATTTGTAGTTTCACTCCATACCCAAGACCATTAAACCTGTGGGCAAACGAACTTCTTGTCTTCAGAGTCATGTGAGGGAAGAGAGTTTATCTGACTGTCAAAACACCAAAAACATGTTGAGGACAGTATAGCATCCAATACAGAAGTCTTGTTTGTTGAAACACCTGACATACTTACATGACGTCTCTAGCACATAGCAAACAATGGTGCATCTAGCTTATTTTTTTTTCTCTGTTCCTTTGTTTTGCATGCTTATTTGCATTTGATTTGCATTGTTACTGTCTGTATTTAGATGCATTAAAAAGTGTTTGAAGTGTTTGAATAAAGCATACATTTTTTTTACATTCTTTAAAAATGCATTTTGCTTTAGTAATGTTTATTAGGAATTTCCTGAATAAAGTTCTAACATTATTTAACACATTTCTTGAAGTGCAAAAGACATGATCGTGAGCAAGTTTGTCACATCTCACACATAGTCCATGTCTTGCATCCATAAGTGCCTGCAGAGCACATTGCACTTTTAACAGGATTGAAGGCAGATGAAAATGGACAATTTAAACAAAAAAAAAAAAAAAAAAATGAGAAGCACCCTCCTGATAATACTGACAATGATTATACATTGAGTTGTTTTCAACAGCATTATCACCTGACCAGGGAACTGAAGCTATCCTGTGCCTGCACTCCTGGGTAGGGTTGCACCAGCCATTCGTAAGTTCTTTTTTAAATTGGAACGTAAAGTCCACACTAGTGGCTTAGTAACTACTAGCTAGTTTGTAACTAACTCTGTACTTTATTCGGTTGCACCATTTGTTCTTAAGGCAGAACGTAGCTAGTAGCTCGTAAGGTCTCCGTAAAGAAATGCATAGTCGCATAATATGACGTTTACCTTCAGTTATCCTTCAAATACAGGAGCAGAAGTTGTTGAAATTCCGTGAATTTCAGTTTATCCTTCATTCTGACTTATTTTGCCTCACGTAGCTAACAGTAATAAGTTCCCATTAAATAATATAGCCTACTACTTAATCATAAATGTTTTTATATGTAAATAACATTCAGAAACTGTATTTGAAACAAAATTAATAAGGATCAATAAATAAATACTGAAACAACAAAAACATAAGAAATTACATTTATTGATTATGACTGATTTTATTTGACATGCACAACACGGAGTGATAGGACCGATGCACACAGCGGTGCGCTGTTTAACGGGTTCGTGTTGAAGAGTGTCTAACAAAGTAATCTTTTCACATGATGTTCTCTCTCTTAAAATTTAAGAGAGTGTAAATGTCAGCAGCATCATATATGTGTAAAGAATGAAGTCTGTCAGGTAAAACAAGAGCTTATTGATGCAGTTCAGTCAGTCTGCTATTTTATTCCAACCGTTACTCCTGATAGGAGGCACCTTGTGTTGAAAATGACTGACATGGCTTCGTGTAGTGATGGCACCAGAGCTTCACAACAGACATCCTTTTGTATCACTTTGATTTATACAAAAGAGTGTGATAGGACCCTCAACGACAGCTAAACAACGTTTGTAATTGGGACTGCCAAAGGTGGAGGGCAGGAAAGATTACATCAACGGCCCATTGATCACAGGCTAATCTCATAACGAGTTGCCTTTGTTCACCTCAGCCCTCCATGCCTGAGTCCAAGGTGTGAATGGCCATGGACTTCTAGGGCTGCCAAACCAGTTCTGGCTAGAGCACAGCAAGAACAATGCTCCAAAAGAAAGACTATTTCTAAATATATTGGCTTGAAATCACCAGAAATGGACAGGAATAATGTAAGGAACATGTCATATGCGTCTTTTTACTCATCCAGGAAACTGTGCACACACAGTGGAAACCGCACCTGGAATAAAAGCCACTGAGACAGAAATGTGATACCTCAACCAATTCACATCAAGTTTGGACTCTATGAGTTCAGAACACTGCCACAAGGACTTTGAGAAAGGTTTGAAAAAGAAATAAAGCCTTTCTTAGGTCCTAAAGACATTGTTTTATTTAACTGTGTATTTTGGGACAATATAACAAGTTCTACAGCATGAAATGTGGGCGGACACCTGGAATGATATGACCCAATCACATCACCACATCAGGAAAGGTGGGGATTAATAATCCCCTCCCCAACAGGAAGGAATAAAAGCTTTCCCAATTGAACAAACCCTCGTTCTGAGTTTCTGACCTGACGAGGGAAGAACAGTAAACCTTTCACCGCATGGACCTTCAAGTACCTCCAACCTACAGAAGATCCTGCAGACCGACCACCATCTGACCGACAGTTCTATGGATTACACAAAGACCTCCAGCACTCAGTGCAGCTCTGCAACTGTTGGAAAGCAACCCAGTCTCACACTGCACCGGAAGGATACCAGTGGATGACGTTTCCCATTCCCGGACTGATCACCCAACCAAGTGAAACGTAAATATAAGCTAACCAAACCTTTTCCCAAAGGCCTTGGCATTAGGTTGTTGCTATATGAGATTGCTATTTTGTGTAGAGACTGAGGGTCAGTGTACACAGATACATTAGACACGTTATCTATATTCATAGTAAATGCTTATTTACTATTTCATACCAACATCCAGAAAGACCACAATTGACTCCCCCATAGACTTCTAATTACCCATTCATTGCTTCATCCAATCTGTTGCTCATCTACTTGGCATTCAATTTTGTTAACGTACATTTGTGTTGTTTGTAGTTTCTGTTTGATTATTGATTACATTTTCTTGGTAGTTTAGTATTTTTTCCTTCGTAGTATTTAGAGAGTGTGATTATTTTACTCTTGTATATCTTTTTGTTAATAAATTAATTCTTACATTGATAATCAGAGGCTCTAGTCTACAAGCTTGCCCGAATCTCACTAAATCCTTCAGATTGGTCAGATTATAAACTTTTATAACAATTTATAAAATTCGAATTCAGTCAACAATCTTCCATGATTGTTCTTTATTGTCAAGGTGAGATTCCTTGCTGGTGCCCCTGTTGGAAGGAATCATCTGATTCAATATTAATATTAAAATAAAATCTTAATATTAATATTTAAGACCATAAATAACTACATTTGTGGTGCCCTTGTGTGAGGCTAATCCAAAATCACTACATTGGGATATTTAAAGAGATTAAGGTCTACACATAGGCTATGGTGAATCTGCAGCTTTAAAGGGATAGTTCACCCAAAATGAAAATTGTCTTCATTCACTCACCCTCAAGTTGTTCCAAACCTGTATGAGTTTCTTCTGTTGAACACAAAAGAAGATATTTTGCAGAATGTTGGTAACCAGACAGTTGATTGTAGCCATTGACATCCATAGTACATAGTACAGATCCATGTACTGTAGTGGAGTGGATAGAAGATGTTAGCAGATGGCCAAATATACAGTGGCCAGATATACAGTACAGTCCAAAAGTTTGAAACCACTAAGATTTTTAATGTTTTTAAAAGAAGTTTCGTCTGCTCACCAAGGCTACATTTATTTAATTAAAAATACAGTAAAAACAGTAATATTGTGAAATATTATTACAATTTAAAATAACGGTTTTCTATTTGAATATATTTCACAAAGTAATTTATTCCTGTGATGGCAAAGCTGAATTTTCAGCATCATTACTCAAGTCTTCAGTGTCACATGATCCTTCAGAAATCATTCTAATATGCTGATCTGCTGCTCAAGAAACATGTTCAATGAATAATTATTAAACAATAAACATTTATTAAATTGCTTATTAATAAATTAATATTAATAAACTATTAAAGCTTATTAATAAACATTCACCTTTTGTCTATTATTGTTGCCTCTAATTGCATCTGGTTTTTAATTTCCCAACTATTTTGGGTTAATTTTAAACTAGCCATATAGCAATTTTTAAACAATAGTTGGTTTAAATAAAACTACCCAGCAGGTTGGGTAAACATTTAACCCAATCGCTGGGTTTGTCCATTTTCAACCCAACTTGGGTTGTTTTTAACCCAGCATTTTTTTAGAGTGTATAGATCATATAAATCATATCTAACACATTAGAACCACTGGGGAACAACACTTCCGTTGCCAAAATGCGCGTGACTATTTGATCATGTGGGCTGTAAAAGGGTATATGACCTTGATTAGCTGCTTCAGGTGTGTTTAATTAGGACTGGACATAAACTCGGCTGGAAAAATTGGACACCCTCTACCACAGTGCTTTTTTTTTAATATTGAAGCAATAGATTTTAGAAAAATAGATTAAATAAACAGAATTACTAACTATACTAATCAGTCATACTTAGAATATTGTGTTGACCTTTTTTTTTTTTTTTTTTTTTTCTAAAGTGAATCATATTGTGTTTAGTATTAACATTCTTGAATGTGATTGCATGTATGATAACTGAATTGACTGGTTCTTGAGTAACATCATGCTTTCTTTTTCAGATTTCAGAGAACCCAACCCAAAGGAAAAAAGGCAGTAGTCTGATGTAAGACAGATTTTTAAAACCTGAACCGTTGGAGCACCTGTAGTTATAATGACATCAGACGTCTGAAGCTGATATTATTTTTAAAGGTTGTAATTATTTTGTCACATTTCTCTCCCCCTCTTTTAAATATTTTTGTCTTTGTTCATGTTAAACGTTTAAATTAAATTGACTCAACTGCTGGAAAGGTGTCATTTATATTTTAAAAGGTTTTCCCCAAACTTTGAAATGGTCAGGAAGTGTTGACGCACCAGTGAATTATAGTCGCAATATTAATGTTGTTTCAACACTAACTTGGTACATCAGGTGGCAACATTATTTTATGTGGACATTACATTTTAGTTGTATTTTCCGTTTCAACAAAAGTGATCTAGAATCAACATCACATTGTAACATTGAACAAACAATATTACCAAAGATCATTTTTGTTAATTTCAGCATTGATTCAACCAATGTATGTAATTTTATATTCAGTAATACACTTCATAATATATAGATTTACATATGATCAGATATGATACTGCATGTGTAATATATTGCAGATATATTTACTCATAAACGCGTATATAAATATAAAATTAAGAAATATTACATTATATAATTATTTACATTATAAATGTTTCAAAATTTCAAGCTAGATAACAATAGTACAAGCACACCTGCCTTTACTAAAGTATTTAGCAAAGAGACTATCACTGGCACAGTGAAGAGGGCACAGCCACATCGCTGTCAGCCAGCTTCTTCTTGCGTCGACAGTTACTCCTGTTGGTAAGGTTCATCCTACGTGGTGGTATGCCGACATTACCCTGGATACCATAGCTCTCGATACACTACAAAGACTTGCGGTCCTGGTCACAGCTGAGCCAGTGAGACGCGCACCACCAATCTGTCCTCTTTTGAATTCTACGCCTCCCGTTATGTTGTGTGGATTGCAAAATTTTATGTACAGCTGTGCTATTGCTCTGCTAATTCAACCTTCACACTCTGCTCTTACTGAAAACTTCCAACTCTATTTTCAAGGCTGATCCAACTAATCAGATCATTAGTAAAAATTCCAAGATCTTAAATGGGTGTCGGACAAGAGAAACATCAAAAATGTGTTGGGGGAATTCCAAGACCAAGGTTGGGAATCACTGGGCTAGGTTACCTGTGCTGCTCAGTTGATGAGAAAATGGTAAGATAAACAGACAGACAATATGTTGAGGTTTAAAGTCATTTAGTGAGTAAAAATGAGACAATGTATACACTGAAAATGTGACTTGGTATGCCATGGTTTACTCAAATGTCAATGAGTTACATTGTAAATGTATATTGGGGTGCATGGACTGAAATGTTGAATAAGTTGTAAACTGAAAGTTATGAGTTCATATTTATGAAAGTAAAAGTAACTGATGATTTCAGCTTTGTGTTTGCAAGGCCAGGTTGTTTGTGTGTTTTGTTTCCTTTTATTTATTCTTCAGTCTTCTTCCAGAGGAGGGGGTGGGGGGGAGAAAAGTTCCATTAAGGTTCCCAATAAAGGACTGTTCTTTCCTTGTAGATATCCATATACTGATGCATTGCTTTGACTGGCGAGGCAATCAACCGGATTTTCTTCCCTGGTAAAATTGAGAGAAAGCCGTATAACTCGCATACCGGTAGGATGAACAATAATCCTAATTTTCATTTCTTGGATTCTAATTGAGATTAACAGAAGGGAAAAGACGTTGTACAGAGAAGCAAGAATTTAACATATGCTCAAAAGGATTTAACTAAAACGGTTGATACAAATTTTAATTCAATCTTAAACTTGCTGCACATTTGACATAACACTCAAAGTAAATTTTGATTCACAAGCACCTTTTAAAATGGTTATTCTCCATTCCATTGAGCTCCGTAGTTATTTGTCTGCAAGAGTATGAACCATCCTTGAGAAAGTAATACATCAAGTGAAAGAACCAATATGAGCCCATTGACACAAAGCATTTAATAAATAACAGAGCATTAGATGGGTTAGTGGAGACTATGTAGTGATGTAATAATAAATATGACAGTGATCAATTTAAATCAGACAATCACGGCAAACGTGTTATAGCACATGCTAAAGATGTTCATGCAATGAAATTTGCCAGCTGCTTTTTATAAATACATTATAAATTAAACACACCCATACACAAGCAGTTTAATTTATATACAAATACATATAGCAGCGGTTCCAAACCCTAGTCCTGAGTACCCCAATAGTACGCATTTTGGATGTCTCTCTAAACCGACAACCATTTCAGGTCCTGAAGTCTCTACTTATGAGCTGATGAGACGGTGTGTTTGATTAGGGACCAGGTGGGGGAAAAAAGTACATTTCTATAATGTACTTGAAGTGCTCTATTTTCACACACTAATTTTGAACTTAATATTGGCTGCTAAAAATTCTTCTTTAGTACTTCTTAAATGTATTTAGTTTCCACTTGTAGCACACTATGGGTTCAAGTGTACTATAAATGGTAACTAAATACATTTTTTAAATACAGAGCATATTAAAAGTACATTTTAGTTCATATTTCATGGAGTCTCAAAATAGCACAGTTGAGTACATGTTCTTAAGATTATCTTAAGAAGTACTAAAGAAGAATTTTTAGATTGAATTTTGTGACTATTTACCAAGAATATTGTCAGCCCATGCCCCTTTATTGATATCAGTGCAATATTCTCTGGATTTGCCGAATTATTAGCTTTGGCGATTTAGCAACCATTTATTAAACAGTCCTGAAGCGTTGAACTTTATAAATAATAACATAGACAACTTTATGATTACAAACAGGAATTCAGCTTCTTCAGGTATAGTTTGGGAGGCTATGAAACCATTCTTACAGGGCCAAATCATCAATTATTCTTCCAGTAAGAAGAAACAAAATCAGAAAAGGCTGCAATTACTTGAAAAATAAATATTAACAATAGAAAGACAACATTTTCAGACTAAAGATTCAGTTGTTTCAACAATTGCAAGCCAAAAAAATTGAATACAATATTATGACATCAAAAGAAGCAGAAAATGCACTTCTCAGATCATGACAGAGTTATTATGAACATGGGGATAAGATCAGAAAAGTGTTAGCATGGCAAATAAGAAAAGAAGAAATTAGTAAAAAACTATAACTACAATATGTTCTTCAGACAAAAAAACTATTAAAACACCCTAAAATTAATTAACCAAGAATTCCTAGATTTTTATAAACTGCTGTATAAGTCCCAAGGAGTAAATGAAGTTGAAATCCAAAACTTTCTATGCAAATTGGATGTCCCAGTCTTAAGTGATAATGACAAAAAAAGAACATGAGAAAGAAATTTCGAAAGAAGAGATTCAATCTTCAGTTGTTGCCCTAGCTGGAGGTAAAACACCTGGGTTAGATGGTTTCTCAATGGTTTTTTACGCTTACGCTTAGAGCGGGTTTTGCCTAGTTTAATTCATATGGATCAAACGAGTTTAATAATCAAACTATTATTAAAAATAGATCACCCTTTGATAACATAAGGAGGCTTATGAATATTATTTATTCTGAAATAAATTTGATTTTCCGGTGATTGCTCTTTCTTTAGACGCCGAAAAAGCGTCTTATTTGATAGCTATATTGCAAAAAATGAATTTCGGTCCTAAATCGGCAACCATCCGTACTAACTCTGATTTATCTTCGCACTTTAATTTGTTAAGGTGAACTAGACAGGAAAGTCCTCTGTCTCCTTTAATTTTTGCATTAGCAGTGGAACCCCTGGCCATTGAAATACAAGCAAAAGAGGCAATATCTGGGCTGGAGATAGGAGGCTATGTACGAAAAATATCATTGTACGCGGATGACGTAATGTTATATCTTACTAACCTAGAATCATCTCTGCCTAACTTCTCAATTACTGGAAAATTTCTGAGAAATATCTGGTTACAAAATCAATATAAATAAAAGTGTTAAGATGCCATTAAATTTGGCTGCGGAGAAGATGCCTTTAAATAACATCCCTTTTTCATGGAATACAGAAAAGATTATTTGGGGTTGAATATTCGAAGTTGGAGGAAGCATATTCTTTGAATTACTCCTCACTACTTAAAAAGGTAAGAAGAGACCTGGAAAGATGGAACTCACTAGCGATATCACTAACTGGCAGGATAAATTGTATAAAAATTAATGTTCCTAAATTTTTATATTTATTTCAAACTCTTCCGATTTCCGTTCCACAAAAGTTTTTTTAATCTTAATAGCTCGATTAGAAAATTTATTTGGAATAATAAAACTCCAAGGGTTAAACTTAAGACTCTACATATGGCCTTTAAAAAAGGTCAATTACAACTCCCAGATTTTTTGCTTTATTTCTGGGTAGCACAAATGATAGCGGTATGGTTCTGGCAGATGAATAGTACAGCTCCACCTGCATAGATACAAATTGAAAAATATCATGAAGGAGAAATACCTCTTGACAAGGCTTTATTCATTCCCCTGTCCTATGTTATAACAGAGGTTAATAACCCATTCATTAGACACACTTGTAAACTGGGTTTTGAGATCAAGAAAAAATATAAATGGCTATTACCATTATATAATAATACTTCATTTCATAATAACCCAGCTCTTCCTGAAATACTAAGAGATGGGATAACACAATATTGGTATAAAAAGGGTATTCAATTGTTTGAAGATTTGTATGAGGACAACATACTGTTGACATTTGAACAATTGAGAACAAAGTTTTCTCTTCCTGTAAAACATTTCTTTAAATATTTTCAATATATTACTAAATTACAAGGAGGTAATTTAAGGCCCCTGTCCTAACTTTCAATAGAAATATTATAAGAGAGAAAAGAGGGTCCAAAGGTTTTGTGTCTTATATGTATACGAACCTCACTGATCTGTATGGAGAAGATGTACTGCCTTCTAGACTTAAATGGGAAAAAGACCTAGAATGTCCTTTTGAACAAGATACTTGGGAATTCATCTGTAAAAATGCTTTAACATTTTCTTATAACTGTAGACACAGATTAATACAGTTTAATATTATACACAGGGTATATTATACACCTGAAAGACTACACAAGATAAGTGATTCATAATCAGAATGTTGTCCTAGATGTAAAACATAAGTTGGTACATTATTGCATATGTTTTGGACTTGTTTGGAACTTGAAACCTACTGGAAAAAGATAATACAAACTAATGACAAAATCGTTAATGTTAAGCTTTCATTTGATCCGAGATTTATATTATTGGGGGATGAATCTGAGATGGCTCTGATAGCAGCAAAGAAATGTATAGCTATACAATGGAAATCAGAAGAACAATTCAGTCATACTGTATGGCTTAAAACTTTCATCCTATGTTCCTGTTGAAAAAAATGATGTTTAATTTGAAAAAAAATAAATAAATAAAATAATGAAAGTTCGACAAGATTTGGGGCAAATTTGTTGAATATATGAATAATTTGGATGTTACATTGAAAATGCCAATGCTATAATGTAACTTCTTTACTGTAACCTATTATTTTTATTATTTATTTATTTATTCTAATCATTTTTTTGTCTCTCTCTCTCTCTCTCTCTTTTCTTTCTTACACATCATCTCAAGGCCTTGTCATAATATCCATAATAAGTGTTCTGTCTATTGAGGGGTGGGAAAGGGGTGGTTTGAAAACTTTTTTACTTGTATACTGAATTGATTCTATAAGTTATTCATGTGAAAATAATAAATATATTGATAAAAAAAGAAGAATTTTTATTATATTAAAGTACAAAATTAGTGTGCAAAAATAGAGCACTTTAAGTACATTATAGTAATAGTAATTATTTAGAAATTTAGAAATAGTACGTTTTTTTCACCTGGGAGACATCCAAAATGTGTTGGGTTGGAGGAACTCAAGGACCAGGTTTGGGAACCACGTTATGATATGAACAGGAAACATCCTCAAACTCTCAAGTGACTCTTGAATTTGAATCACTAATCCTCTCACTGCTAGAGACTTCCTCACAACTGACAGTGAGCTTTGGACATTTGTAGGTAAGAGTATGTGTAAAATAAACGTGTCCTGCAGCATTTATGACATTGTTTTTGTACATATAGACTGATTTCAGACAGATCTTTCATCTCATTCTAGTAATGCATCTGATAGTTTAATTGGTCCAGTTCACATGAGAAAAGAAAGGATGAGACTTAATATCCTCCACACCGCCTACTCCCGCTCCAAGCCGCTCAACTGGATTATACTGCAACAACTACAGAGAGAGGGAGAGAGAGTTAAAGTAAAACGTAATTTCTTTTAAGCAATAGTTTAACCCTCCAAAAATACACTATAGAATTAAATATTATTAATATATACACAATTAAAATTTAGCATGTCAACATCACTGATGTGAAAACAGCATTGGTTCTCAAATGTACAAAATGCAAAGGGGGACCGGGTTGAGAACCACTGCCTTAGTCTACACTCAAGTGACAGATCTGAACAAACTTTGCTGAAAAAGTAACAATCACACATTCTTTGGCCAATATAATGATAATTCTCTCAAACACAGGAAAGTATGTTTCCAGCTCACCTTCTCTAAACATTGACAGTAAATTAATTGACATCAAATTCCTCTTGCGAAGGACTACATAGTGTAGAACAAAGAAATTAGGTATTTTCAGGTACATGAGGAGTGGGAAAGATAGTCATCATCAAGTCACCTTGAGTCATATAGCAATCAAATAATCACCAAGATGAGAATGTGAGTTGTGGCGAGAGTGCAGAACTCCCTAAGCACAGAAGTGATTGACAGCTCCAGTGATTATAAAGGGAGATTCTTTGCTTGCTTTCTGTATATAATTTAATCACAATTTAAATAACAGGTGATTTTGTGGCATTACTAACAGGTCCATATCTTTCCTTAAAAGTTTGCAAAGCCTGGGCTAAACTGCAACTGGTTTACCAAAGAATCCACAACGAAATTTACTGAACAAATAAATTATGCCCTACTGAGACATCCTAGTGATAGTATCTCTCACTCTGTCCATTTCACTTCACTAACACACCAGTGGGCAGACCAAAGAGATGAAGATGAAGTAGTAGGCATTGATCTGTGTCTGTGCATGCAGTCTTGTGCTGATGTATTCATCTCTATTATGTAATAGGTGGAAATACAGAACAAGTCCTTTTTGGTAGTTTAGATTCAAAAAGTATTCAAAAATATGAACCTGTTCCAGCAGAGAGCGAGCCTCCTCCGACACAAACTCTGGGATGTTCAGGGATGAGTGTCTACCAATGCCAGCAGGATGACACTGATAGAGAGACTACACACAGCAAACTACACATGAACAGCAATAAACTTAAACTATAAGTGTGTTAACCTTTAACATAATATGTTAAAATTACATGAAAATCCCTCCAATACAATTTACCACACTCAAATCAATGTATAAATTCATTTTAAAATTATTCACTGAAAACAATTCAACTGTTGATAAAATACTCTCACCTTTCCAACTATGAGCTCAAATAAAAGGGCTCCCAAACTCCACCAATCACACGCTAGCGTCTCTTCACAGATTCCGCCCACTTCTACATGCCATAAAGAAAGAGAAGTTATCATGAGTGTTTTACTTTTAGAAAATTTCTTGTTTGTCTTTTTTTTTTTTAACTGACAAAGAAACTTTTGCAACAAAATATTCCTTAGGTGTGTAATTATATTTTTTTTTGCGCTTTATTTAATTACATGCTGCTCTCACACAAGAATGTGAACTCATAAACCAGCTAAATTAATAAAGTAGCTTTATTGCTACTCTTCATCATAAGTACATAAATAATTAGCACAATTAACATTACCTTATTATGAGGCAATTAGGCTCCTACTTGTGAGTCAAGAAGTTATTACGATGTCACCATGCAGACAGAAAAATGAAGGAAGGACTCGAATCCAAACAAACACTAAACATTAAACTGACAACCAATAAAATGCCCTTGTTGTACCAGTGGATAGGTTAAATGAATAAACATTAGTAGGCCTCCTTCAGTTGTTGCAGACTATGGAAGATGAGCCCAGTCGTGAAGTCATGTTGACATCTTTAGAACAGCGCCGACTATGGCTGACGAGGCCGATGTGGCTGATGTGGGAGTGACAGACTCTGCCACAATGGATGCATGAATGTCTGGCTTTGGTGGTATCATCGAGGGAGCGACCTTTATAGCTCTCTTTTCCTCCATTAAGGTCTGGATGTGCTCTTCCCCAAGTCTAAGCTGTTTCTGAAGAACACTATGCCACCTGTTGTTTTCAGCTACAATGTCTTCCCAGTTCTCTATATTGATAAGCAGAGCTTTCATATCGCATTTGTATACATCCTTATAACGCAGATGGGGGCGGCCAACAGATCTCTTGCCAGAGGCTAGTTCGCAATTTGCGTATTAATAAACATTAATATGATTTTTATACACGGTACATGGGAAAAAAAAAGAATTACATAAAACAAAGCACAACAGTAGAGTCATTAACTGTATGAAAGCTGCTCATACACAAACAACTAATATTACTGAAATTAAAACTGACATAACGTTACAAAGTCATTCACTACTATCTAATGCACAGGTGCATTCCAGCTTCTTTGACCTCTTTCCACTTTGGTATCATTGAAAATTCTGATTTCCCTTCTAATAAATAAAAACTTCCTTGAAATTACAAATTATTATTATTATTATTATTTTTTTTAAATTGAAATTACATTATTTTCGACTCAAAGTCTTGAAATTTGAAAATCCAGAGCTGTTGGGCATCTCTAAGGTAGGACGCACATTGTACCCTGGGTCACCCAACTGTGTGCACTTGTTGCAGATGTATCCGTATTGTCTCCTGTGTTTCTGGGCCTGAGAGGCAGAACTCTGTCAGTGCATTTGTTTCTCTGGTATGGAATCCAGGACTTGCTCTATCCGTTATTGTCTCACTAGACAGAGACTAATAATGCAGTGTTATCTGTTTCTCCATCCTACCTCACAAGCTGGAAACTCAAAACGGCAAGTGTCCGTTGAAAGGGTACTTTTATCTTTTGGTAGCTGACATCAGAAGTGGCACACACACTGTTACTCACCCTTCTTTCACCACCATGAATTTTGAGCTATCATCAATGTTATGACTGAAAATTGTCTGGGTAGAGAGAGAGATAATTGTGCAACGACTGTCTGAAGCCAATGCCAATTCATTGGCTGATGGCACTAGCCCAAGTATCTGACTGTTCCATCAATGCTATCAAAACCCCCCATGGAGAATTGTGTTAAACCACTGAAGGGTATTTCCCTTTCTCCTCAATGCCCTTTAGATTCTGTTCTTCAGGTTCGCCACATCTGTCTCTTTGGACAGCAAACCATCTGTACATAACATACAACAACCAACTAATTTGGGCTTTGTGCTTCAGGGCTTTCAGAACACAACATTTATACCTCAACTCGCACATTGACAACATTATGCTTTCTGCAAATGGTGCTCTTCATGGAACATGCTGGGCCCCCTATGTTGAGTCAGACCGTATATCCTTTGAGACGAGATCCCTCTGCTGCTCAGCCACTTCAGGGCCCTCCAAGAAGGTCTGCTTCAAAGAGGCACGAAAAAATCGTATACCCCTCATACTGAGATATGCTGCAAAGTGCCTCTCCCTGTTCTGTACATTATTTGGTGAACATGACACTTCAAGAGGACTAAAAGGGTTGTCTAATCAACCAATGCCCACTTTTTCCATGTGTTAACCTACAGAATTTTATAAAATACATGGAGGCTGCTTTAGCGCCATAGCGAAACTCCAGGACATCTGTGGTCTTCTGCTCACGTTCAGTCACTTCACACCTGTCTGAGCCAGTTCAGAACTGGTCGAAAATCCTGTCTATCCTGCAATACTTCCGCCTACGTCACTCGTGACCTTTCCAACGTAATTACAGCTAGTGCAAGATGAACATTTGTGGTTAAAAAGTATATTATTATTTTTTTTTAGAAAATTAAAAATTGTTTCACTAGACAATACACTTATTCCTTGGCTGGGATCATGTAGAGCCCTTTGAAGCTGCACTAAAACTGCAATTTGGACCTTCAACCCATTGTACCCCAGTGAAGTCCACTATATGGAGAAAAATCCTGGAATGATTTTCTCAAAAACCTAATTTCTTTTCGACTGAAGAAAGACAGACAAACATCTTGGATGACATGGGGGTGAGTAAATTATCTGGAAATTTAAATTCTGAGGTCAACTAATCCTTTAAGGTGTACATGGTGGCCATTTCTGCTGGACATATACCAACTGAGGGTGTTTCTTTAGGGACGCATTTGCTTCTCTCATTTCATGCGTAGGATGAGATAGATGAGGCCTTGTTGGGGCTGCAAAACAAAGGATGTTGCATCGGGTGAAAGATGCGATATTTTGTGACTATAAGATGCATGCACTTTCTTCACCAAGAGGTGGTCAGGCTCATTCTACTAGGGGTGTTGATTCATCACGGGCATCATTTAAGTGTAAGCCTTTGGAGGATATTTGTGTGGCGGTAACGTGGCCATCTGCACACTATTATCAAATATTATCATTACATATCCTGTTCATTCTGTTTATATTCTTTGTCAACGCATGGGCTGTGAGTGTACATACTGATTAACAGCAGTTGCACAGTACCACGGCACTGTGGCACAGTTCAGTCTTAGTTTAACTCCTCACCAGAAGTCTTGATATGAGTTTTGATGATTATTACATTGAGCTCAAATGAAGATGAAATACAGTGCATTTAATGAAAGAGCACAAAAACAGAACAGAATGTTTCTATAATGTCAAGACAAGCTGACCTGGTGCGCAGTACATCTTAGAGAAGGCATTAGGGTCACATGATTCCTCTACATCACTCCAGCTGCAGAAATAGGTCAGCTGCACACGACCTGAGAGAGTGTTAGTGTGTCAATCAAACTCTGATCAAATTACACCACAGCCTTAAATAAAATTATGTAGTGTGTACAAGTCTTTTAGTTATAATTCAAGATCCCACAAAATGGTTTAATGAACACTAAATATTTAAGGGATATATCCACAGTTGCGTCTCAAAAAAATAGAATAGCGTGGAAGTGCAATATTTTTCATCGGTTATTTAAGAAAGTGAAACTGTAATATATATTAGACTCATAACTAAACTGTTTCAGACCTTTTTTATGTTAATGTCAATAATAATGGCTCAAAAAAAAAAATACTCAAAATATTAGAATATTTCATTTCAAATTTGATTAAATTACCATTCATATTGTATAAATATCATGTTTCTCAAGGTCTAGGTCAGTACTCTCCACCACAATCATGGGGAAGTCTGCTGACTTGACAGTTGTTAAAAAAACGATCATCAACACTCTCCACAATGAGGGTAAGCCAAAAAAGGTCATCGCTAAAAGGGCTGGCTGTTCGCAGAGCACTGTATCTAAGCATGATCATGGAAAGTTGACTGAAAGGGAAAAGTGTGGCAGGAAAAGGTACTTCATGCTTCAGTCTGCTCACAAGCTTTATGCAGATGCAGATTTCCTTTTCCAGCAGGACCTGCCCACAGTGCCAAAACAGTACTACTAACTGGTTTGCTCTCCATTATATTACTCCGCTTGATTGGCCAAGCCAACTAGCCTGACCTGAACCCCATAGAGAATCTATTGGTTATTATCAAGAGGTAGATGAGAAACACCCAACCCAACAATACAGATGAGCTGAAGGCTACTATCAAAGCAACGTGAGCTTCAATAGCACCTCAGCAGTGCCATAGGCTGATCGCCTCAATGCCAGTTCGCATTGATGTAATTCATGCTAAAGGAGCCCCAACCAAGTACTGAATGCATTAATGAATATATAATCTTCAGAACTTTAATTTTCTTGTATTGTAAATCCTATTTTGATTTATCTTAGGAAATATTCTAATAATTTGAGATACTAGATTTTTTTAAATTTTTATTATCTGTAAACTGTAATCAGCAAAATAAAATAAAAAAGGCTTGATATATTTTATTTTACGTCTAATGAATCAGGAATATATGAAAGTTTTACTTTTTGAATAAAATTACAAAAAAAAAAAAAAAGAACTTATCTGCGATATTCAAATTTTTTGAGACACCTGTATATATAACAACTTTGTTGAAAATGATAAATGGGTCATTCTGGGTCAAATCAACCAAATTTCTGAAACTTTTGGAAACAGATGAAAACCAAAATATTAAATGTCACAAAGGTATATTTAATGAGTAATCCACTATTTTGTAGAGGGGGGTCAAAATGACAATTTTCACCTGAGATTTGGAGCCAATTTACAGGGGTGTAAAAATGACTTTAGAAAAATGCCAGCATCATTATTTTATTTTTACACAGAAATTGGTAGGTCTATTAGTAAAATCTGTTGCCTTTAGCAATCTTTGTTTCATTATATGCCAACGGTGACAGTTAAGGAATGGCAAAAAGCACTTCTTGTGCTTTGCATGCCTGTAACTCAAGAAGTATTAAGGATATCTTAATATCCTTTTAGATTTTGGTTCTTAAGCTTTCCTTTTGGTATTTTCATTTTAAAGGCCCTCGATGGTTCAATCCCAGTGATATGGAGATCTTAATGAGGCTCCACAAGTAAATTGGTAAATTGTACACATTTTCTGTGGTCAAAGCCAAATGTGGGTCCCTTTGTACACAGCTGATACTTTTCTTTTAAAGAGGAATATCTGAAGAACAAATAATGTTAAAACTAGAAACGTATCTCTTTTTTTTCTCTATCATCTCAACTGCATAGAACATACCTGTCTGAGTGCCAAATATTAAAAAATATAAATATAGAACCAGAATCTAAAAGGATATTAAAATATCTTTAATAGGCCTAATTCTTGAGTTACAGGCATGCAAACTTGAGGCAAAAAAACAAGTGCTTTTTGCCATTTTTAAACTGTCACTGTTGCTAAAGTCAACAGATTTTACTAATAGGCCTAACAATCTCGGCGCAAATATAAAATAATGCTGCTGCCATCTTTCTAAAGTCATTTTTTGGCTTTCATAACTATTTATGTTTGTCTTACTACAGAAAAAAAAAAATAATTAAATCAAAATTGAGCCGGGGACCTCTGTTTGAGTTAACACAGAATGACCCAAATAAGTTTTTCAAAAAGACAACCATGAACTTGAATAGAGAATAAAGAAGTTGGCACATGCATTTTAAACTAGATTTATTAAAAACATTTCTCCTTTTAAAGATAAAGAGGGGACAAAACAGTTGTGAACAGTAACTCTTGAACCCTGACCATCTCACCCCCTTCCCTTGTTAGGAAAATAGTAAACACAGCCTACTGCTACTGATATCTCTATAATGTTTTTTTCTCAATTTTAGCCATTAATTATACACATTCAGCATTACAGTATAAATGAAAGCTTTCAATTTTAATATTTATTAAGCTTTAAAAATAAAAATAAAAATTTAAGTGAACTTACAACAATCTTCACTTAAACCCATTATAATGAATGTCACATTACCTGTGTCTTTTCAAGTGAAAGTGCAATAATTCTAATGAAATGTAAAAATAAATTTCTATTTATTATAATTGATTATAATTGAGCAAAATTATCAATTTAACCATTTTGCAGCTTGTGGTTTACATTGACTAAAACTAGAATAAAATGGCCAGACATTTAGTCGTCTAAACTTTGAATAAATATGGGACAAGGTTTACTAAATATAATAAAAACTAAAAAAGTACATTTGACACAGGACTACGCCTAAGACTAAATAAAAATAGTTGACAAAATTAACACTTGAGTGCTTGGTCTTTCTCATAATTCTGTAAGTTCTATGACAAATATGCATTCACATTTTCATTCATACATGGTTGCCACATTTTAGTTATAATTATTAAAGTTTGTTTTAACAGTGTGCAGTGAGTAAGTGATTCACCTGTGTTGTTTAACAGTATGAAGTACGTTTTAACAGTGTGCAGTGAGTAAGTGATTCACCTGTGTTGTTTAACAGTATGAAGTACGTTTTAACAGTGTGCAGTGAGTAAGTGATTCACCTGTGTTGTTTAACAGTATGAAGTACGTTTTAACAGTGTGCAGTGAGTAAGTGATTCACCTGTGTTGTTTAACAGTATGTTGCTGGGATTCAGGTCTCGGCATATGATTCCCTCCTGATGCAGTGCATCCAGAGCCACAACCATATCAGCAGCCCAGCTCCTCACCAGAGCCTCTGGGATGTGTGTGTCTAATGAAACAGCAGCCAACTTGTCCAGCTCTTGAAACAACTTCGACACTTTCTCAACCTCCTGCTCTCCTGAAGTGCCCTCTGACCCCAACTCCACATCTTCGTGTTTAACAAAGTTCTTCTGAGTTCTGGAAACAGATGTGTCCACCATGCCAGAGAGCTTAGGGGAAGACAGACCCAAAAAATCTGCTTTAAAAGGCGTTTTTGATGGTTTGTGTAGAAGTGGAAGGGTGGACACATCAACAGAGAGGTCCAACTCTGCATTCTCTCCTCTCTGTAGAACATCAGGCCTGCCAAATGTGGGAGAGGTTTTGTCTACAACAGTGAAAGCGATGCCTCCAGCAGTAAGCTCTTCCTCTAACACGTCTACTGTGCCCCCATCGAGCGTAGGCAGATTGACCAAAAGATCAGGTGGCTGTCCCTCAACAGCACAGCTGACATTGGCATCCTCCAAAACAGCCTCTTTAAAGGAAATTACTGGCACCAACTCATTTGAGCACTGATCACTGTCAGACCTCCAGAGATCTGACACTTCCTGTAGATTTTCCAGTGGCTCCTCTGTGACCTCTATACCAGCATCTGAGGGTACCAACAGTGGCTTGCAGACATCTTGACTGTCACTGTAAGAGAGCTCCTCCTTGGGCGGTGATTGGTTCAGATGGTCGGGTGAACATGTGCATTGATCCATAAAGCCAGCCAGTTGATCCTCCTCAGTGAAGAAGCACAACTCCTGCATTGAAATCGGAGAGCATAGACTATCAGTGTTTAACCCTGAACATGTATGCTTTTGTGTTTCCACAGGAATAAGTGTGCAGTGGTCTTCCTCCGGCTCCAGCTTCTCCTGCTCATACTCATTGCACAGTGTCAAGTAGCTGTTAGTGCACTCCTCCTCAGAGGTGGCACCAGAGTCTGGCAGTTGGACTTCTAATGGACGCTCCCCAATGCTAAGACCCCGAGAATCCACACTGCAGGAACAGGTGGGCACAGGGTTCAGGGTTGAATGTATAGCTGAAGAGTGAGTTTTCTGGATGAAAGGTATGTTGAAGCTTTCGTCAGGACTGCTGCCATGCAGATACTTGCAGATATGAGTCCACAATTTACCACCTGATGAGACAAAGAGGAAGTAGTAGTCAACATCCTATTTACACACTTAGGCATTTAGTAAAAGTAAAAACATAGTGAAAACAACACACCCTCAGCATACTCCAGTAAAAGAAAGATGGAATCCTCTGAGATGATGTATTTCTCCAGTTGTACCATGTTAGGCACAGAACGAGGCACAACAGTCTTCTTAACACGCCCACACGCACTGCTTTTCCTTAAACCCTGAACACACACAGATATCATGTCAGTACAAATCAGGGGTCTCAATCTGTAAACTGCAGTCTGAAAAGAATTTTATAAAATCCTGTTTTCTTCCAATCTGCTCCTATTATAATTAACAGAACTATCTACACTAGAAGAACCTGTTGAGTTCAGTTGCACATCCAGCTAATGGAAGCTGTTTTTTGTTTTTGTTTTGTTTTTTAATTGCTGTACAGCTAATCCAGCCCCTATATTTTGTATGTCAAGCTACAAATATCACAAATATGTGTAAACTGATTTATACGTGTGAAGTCCTTGTATATTTATATAACATCTGACCATTTCACCAGAGACAGCTTGAGATGTTTCTAGTCTCTAAACAGAGCCTTTAATTCCAGTGGTATTTCTTAGAGAGCAGTAGCTCTCTAGAACCAGGATTGAAAACCACTGCAGTATTGAACACACTTTTCATTAAATTTAATAAAAATTTAAGGAAAATAAAAACAAAACAAAAAAATAATTCAGAGCTTTGAACCCTAATAATAACTAAAATGAATAAATACAAAATATGAATATTCTCACAAATTACAGCCATTAGAAATTTCATAATCAATAAAAATAAAACATTTTAATAAGTATTCTACTGTATATACCATCTGGCCATGTCTTGTCAGAAATATTAACTTTTTTTAAATTCTCAGACACCACTGGATTTTTTTTTTTTAATTTTCAAAGTATTACTGCTACCCCAATAAAAATGTATATAATTGATATAATTGAAATTGAAATATTTGGCCAAAGGTGTATAAAATCAAGCACCTAGGCATGCAGACTGCTTCTACAAACATTTGTGAAAGAATGGGTTGCTCTCAGGAGCTCAGTGAATTCAAGCGTGGTACCGTGATAGGTTGCCACCTGTGCAATAAGTCCATTCGTGAAATTTCCTCACTACTAAATATTCCACGGTCAGCTGTTAGTGGTATCATGAAGTGGAAGCAATTGGGAACAACAGCAACTCAGCCACGAAGTGGTAGGCCACGTAAAATCACAGAGCGGGGTCAGTGCATGCTGACGTGCACAGTGTGCAGAAGACGCCAACTTTCTGCAGAGTTAATAGCCACAGACCTCCAAACTTCATGTGGCATTCAGATTAGCTCAAGAACAGTGTGTAGAGAGCTTCATGGAATGGGTTTTCATGGCCGAGCAGCTGCATCCAAGCCTTACATCACCAAGTGCAATGCAAAGCATTGGATGCAGTGGTGTAAAGCATGCCGCCACTGGACTCTAGAGTAGTGGAGATATGTTCTCTGGAGTGACGAATAACGCATCTCTGTCTGGCAATCTGATGGACGAGTCTGGGTTTGGTGGTTGCCAGGAGAACGGTACTTGCCTGACTGCATTGTGCCTAGGGTTGGGTGATACAGCTAAAAAAATTATCACGAATAAATGTTTTATATTGTTCGGTATCGATAATTTTTGAAAAAAACATTAACCTTTATAAGAAAAAAAAAAGACCAGTAGAAAAAAAGTTTGATTTTAACCAATGCATTTGTAATGAAGGCAAACAACAAAATTTTATAACACAACAAAATAAATAAAATTCCAATAAATCTTTCTTATTTATTTAATCTTCATATAAAATATAAGTGTTAAAGAAACTTAAGAGCTGCACAATTCTGGATAAACTGAGAAACGTTTGTTTCAAACTGAGATCACAATTCTGAATGACAACTAAATGAAAAAAGGTTCTGACAAAATATTAATTGCTGAAGTCTATTTTAAAATTTTTAATTTATTTGAATTATTTTTAAAAAATCTGTTTGGAAGTATGATTCAATGACTTGCTCAATGCTCTTGTTTCATTACTGGATGAATCAGTGTTTTTGAAAAAATCTGTTGAATGAAGATTCAAATCAATTTTTTAACAGTCACTTGTCTGCGCCAAGTTTCTTTCAAGAGCTGATTTGCTCTATTTTGATCAATAACATAGGCATTAGTATTTTTATATGAACTATAAACTTATCTACTTCTGTGATAATTTGAATATTTGTAACATAGAAATAAAGATACTGTGTGGTTGAAAACACTGTGCAGCTGTTAATACCTAACATGACAACTGCTCTCTCGAGACAAACTTTGAAGTAGATTAACTATAAGACATAAGGAAACCATGAAACCACCACAGACGAGCTGACATGTCCTTTTTTATTCACAATCTCCTCGTCGCCAGCAGGTACAGCACTCATTTTCATGTGTTTGTGTGTTCTGATTATACCGTCTGTTTGTGACCAAGGGGCAGAGCGAGCTTTGAAGCTGTAGTTAATGCAATGAACTTCATTTCTGTTTACAATTTAATGCATTTAAGTGTAACTATATTGAGAGTTATATCAAACATTTTTTTCTATCATTATCGATTAAAGGGGTGGTTATGTGTTTTTTTTTTCTAGGCTTGATTGTGTTTTTGGGGCACAGTATAGCATGTCTTAATGCTTCGTTTTTTTGAAAACGCTGTATTTTTCATATATTTTATCTTTATTCTACACCTCTGTTTCCACTGTCATATGAACGGCTCATTTGACTTCCTGCTTCTATGAAGCCACTCCCTCCGACATACGCAATGTGCTCAGATTGGTTAGCAGGTTGGTAACTTGCCCAGTCTATCGTGATTCGCTGAAGCGTCTGGAAACGCCACACCCTTACCATCCGTTATTACGCGCTTAGGTGGAAAGTAAATAAAAGCGCCTACATTGCTGTATCAAATTGAGCTGAATCAGACCCAGATGAAGAGGATAAAGCAGAACCTCTCCAATCGCGGCTTTTAAAGGACGTTTATGAATGGTATTTCATTTAGTATTTGTGTCAAAGTGTTTAGATATGCTGTCACTGCTGTTTTTTAGCTTTCAATATACAGTTTTATCCTGATTAAAGCTTTCCTGTAGTAAATACATGCCTGAGTAGTCGCATTTTTGTAAAGGTATCTTTTAATTTATAGCATGAACAACTGTTTGTCTATGAACATAGAAGTTTGTTAGTGTTTGTTGCACTAGAATTTAGCTAACTGGCTAGCAAAAACGAGTTGCTCTTTGTATATGTCCTAGATGCATTAAAAACAGCAAGAGAAATATAACATTACGTTTAAAAGACATGTAAGTTACAAACAATAAAATGTACTTACAGTTTGAAGACAATAAACAGCAGCTTCTGCTTTTAAAGTAGAAACTGCTTCATCTTTCAGTAAAAGCCTTTGTGTAAATCCAGCATTGAACTCGTGTAGATTTTGGAATCTGTCTTCAGCGCCGCATCCAGTGTAGAAAATATCACAGATTATAATGGGTTCTATATCTTTTGACGCGCCGCGTAGCTCGCGTTCGGTGTAAACAACTCTTCCGCTTTCATTATGCTGCGCCACATGGCCTCGCCCACTTTGTTGCGTGTTCCCGGGGGCAGTGTTTATGTTAATAGCAAGGGTTTATGATGTCACCAACCCGGGAAGAAGCTCGTTGTAGTCCAAACCGCCCGTTTTTGTAGGCAATAAAATGCCATAACTTTAAAAGACAATATCTCCGTTTGCATTGAACTTTCAGCGCTGTAACTTTGCAGATACTGTTTAAGCTCAAGCAGCAACATTACACACTAACTAAAGTTAAAAAAGTGAAGTCGCATGTAACCACCCCTTTAAGACGTACTGTTGATAAATATCGATACCATTTTATCGCCCAGGCCTAATTGTGCCAAGTGTAAAGTTTGGTGGAGGGGGGTTATAGTGTGGGGTTGTTTTTCAGGGGTTGGGTTTGACCCCTTAGTTCCAGTGAAAGGAACTCTTAATTCCTCAACATACCAAGACATTTTGGACAATTTCATGCTCCCAACTTTGTGGGAACAGTTTGGGGTAGGCCCCTTCCTGTTCCAACATGACTGCGCACCAGTGCACAAAGCAAGGTCCATAAAGACATGGATGAGTGAGTTTGGCTTGAACTTGACTGGCCTGTACAGAATCCTGACCTCAAACCGATAGAACACCTTTGGGATGAATTAGAGCAAAGACTGCAAGCCAGGCCTTCTTGTCCAACATCACTGCCTGACCTCACAAATGCGCTTCTAGAAGAATGTTCAAAAATTCCCATAAACATACTCCTAAACCTTGTAGAAAACCTTCCCAGAAGAGTTGAAGCTGCAAAGGGTGAGCCAACTCCATATTAAACCCTACGGATTAAGATGTCATTAAAGTTCATGTCAAAACTTTTGGCAATATAGTGTATCAGGACTCAATTTTTTTTCCATTTGCCCAGTCAGACCAGTTCAGATTTTTACTTGCTCTGTCAAAATGCACAAAACGTTATTGTTTTCGTTGTTTTTGACCCATGTAATCTTGTAAACAATGCTTTAAGATTTTCAGGTAGGTCTAACAGGTAGGATACACTTCAGTCTTCACTGCATAAATTATAAATTAAATATAGATTAAACCTTATTAAAGCTAAAATGTTATTAAGTCAAGAGCAGTGAGTGATTTTCTTTTTCTTTTGTTCTTTGATTATCCTTAAAGGTGCCCTAGAATTTAAAATTTAATTTACATAGTTAAATAATTAGAGTTCTGTACATGGAAATTACATACAGTGAGTCTCAAACACCTCCTTCTTATGTACATTTTTATTTGTGCAAAAGACCTCTGAAGAACAGGCAAATCTCAACATAACACTGACTTTGATGCAACAGTCGTAATATGTATGCCCCCAACTTTTGCATATGCCAGCCCATGTTCAAGGCATTAGAAAAGCCAGTATTAATGTCTGGAGCAGCACAGCCGAATCAACAGACTTTATGCAGGTAAGCAAGCAAGCAAGGACAATAGCGAAAAATGGCAGATGGAGCAATAATAACTGACATGATCCATGATGATATGATATTTTTAGTGATATTTGTAAATTGTCTTTCTAAATGTTTCATTAGCATGTTGCTAATGTACTGTTAAATGTGGTTAAAGTTACCATTGTTTCTTACTGTATTCATGGAGACCAGAGCCATGTCGTTATTTTCATTAATAAACACTTGCAGGCTGTATAATTCATAAACAACTTCATTCTTTATAAATCTCTCCAACAGTGTGTAATGTTAGCTTTAGCCCCGTTAGCCACGGAACACTATCAAACTCATTCAGAATCAAATGTAAACATTCAAATAAATACTATACTTACATGATCTGATAAGCTGCATGACGAACACTTTGTATCCATTTTGAGGGTTATATTAGCTGTGTGAGTTTTGTTTATGCAATGTATTATAGAGTTGCGAGCTTGGGGACGGGGAGCGCAAGCATTTAAAGGGGACACGCACAGAATCGCCGCATTTTTAATTATGCCCCAAAATAGGCAGTTAAAAAATTGAATAAAAAATCTATGGGGTATTTTGAGCTGAAACATCACAGACACATTCAGGGGACACCTTAGACTTATATTACATCTTGTGAAAAAGGGTTCTAGGGCACCTTTAATGACAAACAGCAGGGAGTTTATTAGGCTGCTGTCACTTTAAGACCTGCTGCACATGACGCAGATCTGATATCCTGCACATTTTCTCAACTCTTTACATTCATTTAACCCTTCATTTAAATGTGCTTGCAAAGATACTTGACAAAACGGGCATTTTGGCATAATTTTGTGTTTCGTCCATGCTGAAGTTCTGAAGCAGCTTTCTGTCGCACGAGTCGTGTGTGTCACACAGACAGGAGATTCATAGACAGCACACACCAGTACTGCATTCTTTTTTTTGTCTTGTCACACTTGAATGGTTTAAAAACATTTGCATGAATAAGAATGTGATTATATATTGTAACCCAAGCGAAAGAATGACAGGAAAAAAGGATTATGTGTTAATTGTGTTAAATATTTTTAAATATTGTTAAACTGAAAAAACTAATCCCATGCATTAAACGTTAATTTTGACAGGACTAATAATGACATAAAATTAAGAAGTACCAACAGGGGTCCAAATACAATAAACAGAAATTTAAGAAGCTAATTTAAAGGGGTGGTTACATGCGATTTCACTTTTTTAACTTTAGTTAGCGTGTAATGTTGCTGCTGGAGCATAAACTATCTGCAATGTAACAGCGCTGAAAGTTCAATGCAAACGGAGATATTGTCTTTTAAAGTTATGGCAGTTTAATGCCTACAAAAATGGCCGGTTTGGACTACAACAAGCTTCTTCCCGGGTTGGTGACATCATAAACCCTTGCTATACATAACATACACATAACATAAACACGCCCCTGGGAACACGCAACAAAGTGGGCGAGGCCATGTGGCACAGTATAATGGAAGCGGAAGAGCTGTTTCCACCGAACCGCGCGTCAAAAGATATAGAACCCATTATAATCTATGATATTTTCTACACTGGATGCGGCGCTGAAGACAGCTTCCAGAATCTACACGAGTTCAATGCTGGATTTGCACAGAGGCTAATACTGAAAGATGTAGCTGTTCCTACTTTAAAAGCAGAAGCTGCTGTTTATTGGCTTCAAACTGTAAGTACGTTTTATTGTTTGTACATGTCTTTTAAAAGTATAGTTCTGTTGCTATTTTTGGTTGCATCAAGGACATATACAAAGAGCAACTCGTTTTTGCTAGCCAGTTAGCTAAGTTCTAGTGCAACAAACACCAACAAATGTCTATGTTCATGCTATAAATTAAATGCTACCTTTACAAAAATGTGATTACTCAGTCATGTATTCGGCTACAGTAAAGCTTTAATCAGGATAACTGTATATTGAAAGCTAACAAACAGCAGTGACAGCATATCTAAACACTTTGACACAAATACAAAATTAAATACCATTCATAAACGTCCTTAAAAGCCGTGATTGGAGAGGTTCTGATTCGGCTCAATTTGATACAGCAACATAGATGCCATTATTTACATTTCCTCTGAAGCGCTAACTATGAATGGTAAGGGGCGTGGTGTTTCCGGACGCTTCAGCGAATCATGATACACTGGGCCAGCTACCAAACTGCTAACCAATCTGAGCGAAGGGAGTGGCTTCGTAGAAGCAGGAAGTCAAACGAGCCGTTCATATGACATTGGAAACAGAGGTGTAGAATAAAGCTAAAATGTATGAAAAATACAGCGTTTTCAAAAAAACAAAGCATTAAGATTAATTAAATAAATAAGATAAAACAGGAAACAATAACACCAGGTTTATAAATATGTGATTGCATGCACATTTCTGCTCTCTCCTATGTGATTTGTTAGTCGTGTAATATTCTTGAAATTGGGCTACAATCTTGCCTTAAAATTATTCAACTGAAGTCTAAGTTATTTGTTATATTTAATAAATATCTCAGACCCTTTTGACCCACTTTTACATTTCATAGCTGCTGCAAGTAGTATCTGAAGTGATTCAATTTTCTTTCTTTCATACCCTCAGGTATTGTCCCTAAAATAGCCACATCTTGCTCAAAAGGAATGTCAGCATTAAACCGATCTCTGAGCACTCTATAGAGCACACTCTGAGCATCTTCTCAAAATGGTTTTAACTTTGGGCAAGACCAGATAATGTGAGTATGGTTACCTAATTGTACCACATACAAACTCTCTAACAGACTAGAATAAGTCTGTAATATTACCACTTTTTAAAACCTAATTTAGATGGTATAAATTTGTTTATTGTTCATTATTTTTTACCGGTTTACCTCATCGATTACAATATTGTCACAATGGGTATCTAACAAGGGAAGTAAGGTCAGGGGCAGTTGACAGGGCCTTTTCAAATGTTTAACCAGTGTGTATCCTGTTAATCTTCAACCATGATTCAATTGGTTTAAGCTGAGCTGCTCACTAATAATATTGGAAATTCATCAGTCTTCATAAGCTGTAGGGTTTAGTACTTAATATTTAGCCACTGCCATACCCAAAACACATTTAGAAATCCATTCTCTAACTTGATGAAAGCACTTTTGGGGATTTCTAGAAGCAACACCTGTGGGCCACTAATATTCACTTAATATTCTGTGTATGCTGTCACCATCATTTAATATAAGATCCCTGTATACACGATTGACATAATGTTGGGTCCTTGCCTTCCTTGTGGATGACCGTTTTCATAAATAGACGATTTTCATTAAAAGTCAAACTGTACTCACTGTACTCTGCATGACCCAAAGAATGTAAAGAAGGGCTTGTGACAATAGGCCAAATTGATCAAAAGTTATGTCTTTTCATATATAGTTTAATTACTAAGTATGTTCACCAAACCTCTCAAGTCCCTATTACTTGTAAATACAAAGCAAAGCATTACAGCTTTTAGGGAGTATTATAACTCCCTGTAAGTGATTCCTCTTAAATTGTTAGGTGTTATAAATGGTAAAGGTAAATAAACCACTTACTTTTAAAATAAAAGTTTCCTGCGTTCTCTTATCCATCACCAACAGCACCTGCACAAAAAAACAAACATCTAAATAAAGGAATCGTACAATTTTTAAACTAAAACACTTTTTTTTTAAAAGAACAGTGTTATATAACGCCACCCTCTAACCATCTTTTTGTCTAGGGAGTTAGAATAGAATATTTACAGGATCACTGAATCACTGTAGCCTATAGATAAAAGTAAAAACAAACTAATTTAACAAATGAATTAAAGATACAAATATCAATTTCCCCGGGCAGAGTCCCCGGGCAGTATGCAAGTTCATTGACAAACAGTTAGTATGCACAAGCTTGCTTGTTCCAAGTCTCTCATCACAGTGCTAAGCTGTGAAACCTTTTTGAAGAGTTAAAAAGAAATAGATCCTTGTCATGATAACAATAGCAACAGAGAAAATATATCTGTGAGCGGTGATGGTGATCCCGACCACTATGGTGCCATCACCACCAGGAATGTGTGCGCTTCAGAGGCGAATAGGCTATATTATGCCCACATATATTAAAGGCTCATTATGATTTAGTATTCTACTCAGCACATAAGTAAATAAATTAATAAAAACATGTGATTAGTTGACTAATGGCTTAAAAGTATGATTAATAGTAGACTAAAAAAAAAATCTTATTCAGGGGCAGCCCTAGATGTACAAAACATATATGAACATTGATCATACCCCTGACATAAAGTGAAACGAAAGCAACAGTTTTTTACTTTTTCTTTCTACTGTCCAATGAAGATTTTGACAGAAAATGGGCTGGGTGTCCACTGACACTATAGTAACGAATGCAACTTTCAGTTTTGAGCGGTTTGACTCAAGACTGTAGCGCTATTGTGAAAGAGTTATCATCTGCTCATGTAGTCAGCGGCTGTCCTGAGGAGAGATCTAACATAAGCTTTTAGAAAAAATGTCAATAAAAGTTCTGGATGAAACGTAGAGTAAGCGCAATCCAGTGAAAGGCAGTAAAGAGTGCAGTGCATGTCTGTGAGAGCTGAGAGGATGCGATCGACGCAGCTTAACGTCTCCATTAATTTGCGCATGTAATAATTTAGTTTATATATTTTCAAGCATTGAATTAAAAATCAAACTGCAATTCATTCGATTCAACATTTAAAATGTATTATTGACCAAAACATTATTTTTTTTAATAAAAAAAAAACCTTGTTTCAAGTTTGATGCATTTGGATAGGCAGGATTTGTTATCGGTGCATTAAGAAAACAAGTAAATCATTACACCCCATACAACAGTATGGGGTGTAACACATTCAGTGTATATTTATAAAAAAATATGAAAGGATGTTGCCTTATAAAATGTGTCCTCGAAAGGAAGGGAGCAACAGTTTTAAGTGTGTGGATTTGTCATCCTGTTTGATCGATACGAGAACCCCACATCAAATTTCAATAATCAGCCTATCAAATAACCATTATTTAATATATAATAGTTTATTCCCACTATTAATTACCCAGCACTTAAATATTAAAGGCCTAATGGGTATTAGATACCTCTCTGACTGATATGCGAAAAAATGGGAAATGGGGAAACAAATAAAGTGAAGTATATTTGCACTTAAGTCCCTGATATACTCATGTTCTTTTTAGTTCTTCACTTAAGTAAAAAAAGTTTGAAATACCCGAGCTGCGGTATTCTGTTAGCGAACACCTAAGCACTGCTAGAAGTGCTGTTTAGATGAATAAATAAATGTGTGCTGCCCGCTTTCCTCTCAATAATAAAATAAACAAAACAAAAATGACAGCGGTTTGAAAACAGCAGTTAAGAAAGCATCAGATCATAACGATTTGTATATGATTGCACAAGCCTTGCAATTCGGCAGTGCAGTCAAGTCGTGTCATGTTGATTTATATAGCGCTTTATACAATAGATCGCTTTAAAGGAAAGCAGCTTTACAGTATTAAACATGAACAACCGTATCAGTAGCCCCTTTCACATATATACAGTCTTTACTGGTAAATTACTGGTAAGAGATCATCTGTGAACAGGACCTTTTTCAAAAGTACTGGTTAATCAGTTCTGGCAATTTACCAGTAAGGGAAGTTGTAACATTACCATTTAATTACCATTACGATGCTGTGTGTGAAAGCAGAATAAAGATTACCAGTATGAGCACATACAAAGTCAGAACACGCTGACGTAAAAAGTCTGCTTTTGGCCAATCAAAGTTCTCATGGAGATGACGTGATGACGCTGCTTTTTAATAGTTTTTCTATGTAATTATACGCTAGATGGACATCTTTGACCGTTGTAGTAAAGAGTGCAGTGCATGTCTGTGAGAGAGCTGAGAGGGTGCGATCGACGCAGCTCAGCGTCTCTATTAATTTGCGTGTGTAATATTTTAGTTTATATATTTTACAAGTGTTTGTTTTTAATGTTTGGTTTTAGTTATTTGATGCTATAAAAACGGGGGTGTGACGTCATGATTGACAGCTGAAAGAAGTAGTCACTGAGGCACCAACAGACTTTTTTCTGGATTTCTGGGAGGAGATTGGAGCTTTAACTTTAATTTTTACATTTCCTTAACTGTTTATTTCATGCTAAAATAAGTTGTTCTGCAATAAACTGTACTAACCGGCTCCACTTCACACTCAGTACCGCACAGACTCAGGTTCCAAGATGACAGAGCCATATTGGGACATTGCCGGCTTCACTTTTCTACAATGGAAGACAGTAAAGGTGCATCGTCCATCTTTTTTACAGTCTATGGTTTTTAAGAGCAAAAATGAGTTCTGTTTGATCGTCCCATTATGCCTGTCACTCAGATGTCAAAAAATGTTGGCAAATTGAGAAGACCTAACTAAAGAAAATAAAGCGCTTCTCCTCTTTTCAAGATAATTTCCAATGACTAACATCACAGAATTTACCGGTATTTTGGTGCTGATGTGTGAATGGTCTCTTAACGGTAAAAAGTCAGAACCGGTGTTTGTGTGAACAGCATATTTGTGTATTTACCGGTAAAGTCGTTCTGGTAATTTTACAGTAATTTTCCAGGATCGTGAAGGGGCTAGTGTCTCTTTCAATTAGAATTACAACTACAATTTAAAAGCAGTTCTCCAGTGTGTTCATGTTTTTACTAGTCTGACCTTGACTGACTGAACAAAAGAAATGTACCGGAAATGATTTTACACCAAAGGTGGCAAAGCCACAGAGCATACCTTCCTAGCCATAGAAGTAGTTAATAGGTAGTTAGTTTTTTTCTCTCTTTTTTTCTTTTAGAAAGATCAAGTTGACAAGCTGTTTCGAACTCTAGCAAGCCATATGAATTTCTAGTAAGCATTCTTCTCTCCTGTCCTCTTTCTCCTCTATTGTTTTTGTTACTTACTACCAAAACAAAATCAGCAACAACAGGAAACTATTCACAACATTCTCCTCTCAACTCTATCCCTCTCCACCTCCTCCCATCCTTCTCTGACTGATGATGACTTTACAAGCTATTTTATCAATTAGGAGGCAACCATCACCAACCAGTTCTCTGCACCACTTACCCACAGCCATCCTCCACCATCACACATTCCACACCTCTCTTCCTTCTCTTCCCTCACAGAGAACAAGGTCTTCAAAAGTTCTGTGCCAGCCATCCTACCACCTGTTCCCACCTTACACAGCAGATATCACCAACATATATCCACTCTGTCCCACATCAACACATCCCTTACTACTGGAAATTTCCCACCAAATTTAAGGAAGCTCAGGTAACCCCACTGCTCAAAAAGCCAACACTCAATCTGAAAGTATTTGAAAACTACAGGCTCTTCTTCTTTCTCCTTTTGTCAAAAAAATCTTGAAAGAGTTGTTTAATCAGCTCTCTGATCAAACAGAGACAGAGACCGGACTGAGCATTTTCACCCATATTTCAACATTGGGCCAGTCGCACTTTACAACATCAGGGGCCTCATTTATAACCGCTGCGTACACACAAAACATGTCCTGAAAGAGGCGTACGCCACTTCCCATGCGAAAGATGGGATTTATAAAAACAAACGTCATGGTAAAATTTGCGCACATGCACGCAAACCCTGACTCATGTGTACAAACTTTTACTAGAGTGAGAAAAGTAATAAAGTAAACAATTTTGATAAGTTTTGATATACACATTTACATTAATATTCCACTTTAATTATTGGCGATAGGCATTGAAATTACTTAAAGTCATTACGCAGAAGTTAAACAAAAAGGATATGAATTTAGATAGTGGATGTGCTACTTTTGATCACTTTTCCTGTGACACGCTGTTTTAATGACAGCGAGGAGGGCTAGGCGAACAATAATTCCTCTTTAAATTAAACTGCAGATGATATGGTATGACAAAACATTTTATTGAGAACGATGATCAGTGATGCACACTTACTTTGATATTATGGAAGACACTGCTGGATTCGGTGGTTGAATGGTCCATTGCCCAGTTTGAATAGGTCCAATGATAATAGCTTACCGTACAACCGCAGCTGCACAGGGGTGTTGATGTCATGTGAAGGCATCTTCAAACAATTATGAAAAATACAACTGTATTTGAAGATACAACTTGAAGAAAAAAGCAAGACTTGCACGTTTCCTTTATAATATACTTTGTCAGTGACGTGCTGAGTCACAAAATTGTATTTACACTGCAACAGGCCTATCTGTTTCCAATAGAAATAGCCAATAAACATCCTAAAAAAAAATATGTTCACCTTATCAGCAAAACTGCATAAATTTGATTTGATTTTAATTGTTTAAAACAATTAAATACTATTTGGCCAGTGGAAATGAATGAATCAACTCTATTCTAAAAACTTTATCTTAGAAGTATTTTATACAATTTTGTTTCTATGGATATTTTGATATATTTATTCTAAAACATAAGGATATTGGATGATTTTAGCAATGTTATTATTATGGCACAAATGACACTTTAAATAGTCCGTATCTAATATTTTACAGTGTCTTGTACCTTTGACAGTGTTAACCATGGTGTTACATGGTTGGGAATATGCATGGAAATAATATGCAGATGAGGTTATGCATAGTAAAACTAGGCATTGTAAGTACCATATATGGTGATTTTGGGAAGGAGACACAGTGGAGATGCACGAACGCACAATCTTCCTCTGACTGCGATTTATAAAGGGATTTTGTGCAGGTTCTGGTGTACGTGTGCTTTTATAAATCTGAAAAACATGCATACGCAGAATCTAGCTTTTGTGCGCAAGTACACTTTTAGGATGAAATCTACGGAAAGTTTTATAAATAAGGCCCAAGAAAAATCAGATCCTAGTATGCAGCACAACTTTTTGTCCAAGCTCATCATTTCAAGACTGGACCACTGCAATACTCAACAGGCAGGCCTTCCAGTCTGTGCAACTAAGCCCCTGTAGATTATCCCGAATGAGGCAGCACATCTGGTTAGGGTTGGGTATCGAGAACCAGTTACATTTTAGAACCATTTCCAAATTTCCAAGAACCGGGGATTCGATAAAACGTGTGCATTTCGATTCTGCTTTACGATTACTAATGCTGTGTTCGCATTATAATGTGATTTTAAACCATTTAAACTCTACTGTTTTGAGTGCCGTGACATGCACACATATGAAGTGCACACATATTCTGGCATGGTTCTGGCCCGAGTTCCCAGCCTGTGTCCTTTCTCGAACCGTTCCACACATTTCCACTGTTCTGGGCCAGAACTTACTTTCTTTCCTGTCTCCTTGTGCTCGAACGGACCAACAAACACAACATTACATCAATATATCTTCGTAAACACAGTCGGTTTTGTCTTAAGTGAACGTAAACAGGTGAGAAAGAAAAGATATGTATAACAGTATTTTGGATCTGTGTTCAGTCTTGAAGTGACCACAACCTAATGCTGCCTGTCATTAATGTTAATCAAACAACAAACACTGATCTTGATTGAATATCTTTTGTAACTTTAATCTATATTTTATTTATGAAAAGAAAACTATGCAGTGTTTTACATTTGTTCAGTTGTATTTATGCAATTGCCAATTTATTTGTTTGTTCTTACTGTATTTTATTACTCAATGTTTACTTGTTTTTAACAATGTAATGTTTGAAATTTATATTAGTCTAGTTGTTTTTGCAACCAGACGGTCAGACCAGACAGTAGCCAAAGAAAACCCACTTCACACCACTCCTGATCTCAGTCCACTGGCTCCCAGTTGTGTCCAAATTTAAGGTTGATGCTGGCTTTCAGAACTGCCACTGGAAAAGGACCTGCCTCTCGGCAGCTACAGTCACTGAATGAGCAATGCCTGGTTCCTTCTTGAGGCAAAAAAGTCCACTGAATGAGCTGCCAACCTCCACCCAAACTGCGGAGACGATCACATCTTTCAAGAACCCGCTGAAGACACACCTCTGTTGCAAGCACGTAACCACACCACACCCTTAAACCAATGCACTTACACACAAAAAAAAAAGATCCTCTGCATTTCTCCTCTTTACTAGCTTGCTTATTTATCTAGGTTGTCAAATTACTATTTATTACTACAAGCACAGAAATCCTCACCCTGGACTTTGCAGTCTTCCTCATACTCTATCCATGTCGTTTTCAATAACTCACTGAAGGATTATCCATGAATGAAGCCCACCAAATGAACACCACCACATTCCAAAGATCACAGAGATTCCCCACTGAACCATAGTGAGCCATAAAAATGAACCATGGTGCTAAACTGCAGGAAGAGACCGGTCTCCCATGCCTGCTTAATCTCAAACCAGGGTTTGTATTAACAGAGCAGATTAATAAAGGAGACACTCCTTTATTCCACAAACTTTTAAGACCAGATGGCTAAGTAACACCTTGACCGTAATGCGTAAATCCACAACCTTATCAGGAAACTGAGACTTGCTATGCATTACAAAAAGTTTCTCATAAACCAGCAGAAACTTTGATGAATTCACTCTCTTTAACAGAAATAGTCTGAAAATCCCTGCCAATGATATGAATTGATCACCAGTAGATGCCTTATATACAGTATCTGTCATGATCACCGTCTGTCCCTGTCACGCCCCGGACTACATCTCCCATGATCCTCTCTGCCAGTCACATGTTCTCTCCTTGTTAATCATCACACCCAGCTGTAGCTCATTACCAGGACTATAAAAGACTCTTACACACATCACCTCAGCACTAGGTCTTGTTTTCCCGAGTGTAACATTTCCAAGCGTTTCTCCTGTCTCCCTGTCTGTTCCGGTTCCTGTTACCGATCCCTGTCTGGTTCTACTGTTCTGTGATTGATAGCTGCCTGCCTTGTCTCTGATGTTCCTGTTCGCCCCGTTTGACCATGCCTGTACGACCACGCTCAACATTTAATAAAGCTTTGTATGTGGATCTTACTCTGAGTCCCGCCTTCGTTACAGTATCTCACAGAAGTGAGTACATCCCTCACATTTTTGTTAATATTTTATTATATTTTTTCATGTGACAATACTGAAGAAATCACACTTTGCTACAATGTAAAGTAGTGAGTTTACAGCTTGTATAACAGTGTAGATTTACTGTCACCTCAAAATAACTCAACACACAGCCATTAATGTCTAAACCGCTGGCCACAAAAGTGAGTACACCCTAAGTGAAAATGTCCAAATTGGGCCACCATTATTTTTCAGCACTGCCTTAACGCTCTTGGGAATTGAGTTCACCAGAGCTTCACAGGTTGCCACTTGAGTCCTCTTTTACTCCTCCATGACGACATCACGGAGCTGGTGAATGTTAGAGACCTTGCGCTCCTCCATCTTCCATTTGAGAATGCCCCACAGATGCTCAATAGGGTTTAGATCTGGACATGCCAGTCCATCACCTTTTTCCTCAGCTTCTTTAGCAAGGCAATGGTCGTCTTGGAGGTGTGTTTGGGGTTGTTATGTTGGAATACTGCCCTGTGCTCCAGTCTCTGAAGGGAGGGGGATCATGCTCTGCTCATTCATGGTTCCCTCAAACTGTAGCTCCCAGTGCCGGCAGCACTCATGCAGCCGTAAACCATGACAGTCCCACCACCATGCTTGACTGTACGCAAGACACACTTGTCTTTGTACTCCTCACCTGGTTGCCGCCACACACACTTGACACCATCTGAACCAAATACGTTTATCTTGGTCTCATCAGACCACAGGACATGGTTCCAGTAATCCATGTCCTCAGTCTGCTTGTCTTCAGCAAACTGTTTGCGGGCTTTCTTGTGCATCATCTTTACAAAGAGGCTTCCTTCTGGGACGACAGCCATGCAGACCAATTTGATACAGTGTGCGGCGTATGGTCTGAGCCAGTGGTTCTCAACCTTTTTTCCCAGTGGGCCGCACAGTGGTCCAAGTGCAAGTCTCACTGGCCAAATATAATTTACATATGACGTCACCAATTCAAACCAATCAGATTTAATGTTATGGTGTTAGCAGATAATACTATTATTATATCTAGATGTTGCACACAATAAACAACAAATAAAAACTAACTTACAATAATAATCAGATAGTAATGCTCAATGAACATACACAAACTGTATATGCAGTCACCTTAAGTTGCTTTTTAATTCTGTATGACTGTATGACTCTTCAACAGCATCACAATAGTCAACAAACAATCACACAAACCAAACGGCTTAAGCAAATTTTTACTCCGCTCTTTTTACAAACAACACTGAGCGCATTGTAATTACAATCTCTGATGATATCAAGCATTCTCTCATGTCGCAATCCCTCGAGCAGCAGCGGATCAGCGAGCGTGCGCAGAGTTGGGCTTATTCCAACCGTGTGTGCGCTGATGCGGTTATTTTTATTGATTTAAAATACAAGTACATCAAACAAACACATAGACGATGCAGTGACAATCTCGCGAGACTACGGGTGATCCATCATGGCGGCATACTAAACGCAGCAAAAACAAAAACTAAAACAGACCAATCATCTATAACTAAACTATTATTACCAATCACACTGCTTCAATATCACAACCGGATAAGCCCACCGTGGAAACTTTGGAAAAGTTCATAGACGACTACTTCTGCAAGACTGACCAACAGGGCTGGGGAGTAACGAAATACAAGTAACGACGTTACGCATTTAAAATACAAAATTTGAGTAACTATTTCGTTACAGTTACATTTTAAATAGATGGTAATCAAATTACAGTTACATTCAAAAAGTATTTTAGATTACCAAAGTAATTACTTTGAATTTTAATGTCATTTATTGCATTTAATAGGCTATTAACGTAAGCTGTTTGAGGATTTTTAACCAATGAGCCAATGTTGATGATTCTCAGAAAAAAAAAAAAAAAAAACGCACGCAGCTTCAGATAACCTGCAGAGTGCAGACATGAGATTGCACGCAAAAAATGGATTGGAAAACAAGGCATAACACATTTCTTTAGTGGAAATTCAAAGACATGAAAGAGACATGAAAAAGGACGTACAGTAACATGCAATGCAAGCTATGTCTACCTGCAACAAAACTTCTATCGGTTTCAGGATTCAACATCTAATCTGAAAAAGCATCTTGATGTAGGCCTAAGCGGTTCTTGGTTTTTGAAAAAGTTATTTTCCTTATTTACTCATTTTCCTATTTACTTGTACGTTGAGCTTTGTATGTTATCATTAGGCTAGTCGTTTAATATTTATAAGAATTTATTTGGTCTTTGAAAAATAAATCCTCATAGAATTAACATCCACTTAATCATGCGTTAAATGATGTGTTATAAAGCCAATTTTTTTGGTGTACTTTACAGACAAACTTTAAATCTTAATAATTAATTATGTTTATTTATTTATTTTATGTTTTTGTTAGGCGCACGCGAGTTCATGATCAAAAAGAGTGATGCAGTAGTCAACTGGTCGTAAATCCAAAGGTTTTTTATTTTGGTCTGTCTTTATTCTGGGCTTGCAAACAAACTGCTATGTAATAATTTCCCAAATTTTCGGGAAATATTTAGTAAGCATGTAAACAGGACGTTAACACAGGCACACGCTGAATACAGACACAAAGAGGAGAACAGACACGCCAGCAGATAAAATACTGCACCACGCACAAGCTCACTGTTCGTGAAATATAGGATGAATAACATAAATATTAAATTGTGGTTGATAATGTATCTCTGAAGGGAACTGTCTTCAGACATGTTTTGATGGCTTTTCCTCTCATCTCGGGTGCAGCGCTGCTGTGTATATAGTGTTAACCATGGAAACGCTATATCACTGCTGTTCCATAAGCGCCACCTACTGTCAGAGAGTGAATTTACATTTCATTCAGTCCGTCTGTTGATTTTGTTTTGTGCAGGTATCTTATAACAAAGTTAAACAAAGACCATGTTATTTTTGCTGTTAATCTTGAAATTATACATTAATTTAAATGAAAAACAACTGATCATGTTCATAACATCTTTTGATTGGATTGTGATAAAAATGCAGTGTTTGCCTCTAATATCAAAGAGCTACACATATTTTTTGAACAAATAAACAAATAAATTTGCTTTAAAAAAATCTGCAACCAGTATCAAAATTGGCCAATTTGCTTCTATTGGCCATGAAAAATCAAAATAGGTGAATCACTAATAATAATAAAAAAAAAAAAAATAAATAAGTAAAGGATTATTTTTTAAAAAAACAGCGGATTTTTCCGCTGTTTGTTGTTTATATGGTTAATATTAATGCAGCTATCAGTGCACTAAGGTTAAATATTAGTATAAACATATTTATACTAGGGATAGTTCACACAAAGTGATTACATTTTTTTTTCCAAACCTGTAAAATGGAGAGATGCAAAAAACTGTTGAGAAACCGTAGATGAGTCAGCTCTGAATATAGGCCTTCTCTTGAGACTATTGGGTAGATCACTATTTTCTTTATAAACATTCTAAATGTTACAGACAAACTTTGTTAATAAAACAATTTAAACCACTGTGTCAATTAGACTCGATACACATAAAACAACCTATATTATTAACAATATTTTATTTAATTGTTATTTAATATTTTGTTATCCCTCTGATGCACATCTTTACAAATATAAAAATATAATTTATGAATGATATATCAGTAGTAATTATATATAAGTAACAGACTGAGAATACTAATCCCCATTATGAAACAGTTTCGCCAGAATGGAAGGAAAGCGGTCCTCACGGTCAATCGACTATATGTTGACGGTCAGCTCTATAGAAATGAGACTATTTTATATCTTGTATTGCTTTTACTGGCGACATACATATGTATACTTTCTTCTTGCCTTTTATAACAGATTATAACCACGATATAAACACCTGTAGGCTACTCTCAAAGCATGCCTACTCATTTGAAACCAAGCGCTCTTTTTGTTCTATGTTATGTCTGTCTAGTATTTAATGTGTAATGTACATAGACTCTTATTGTCTATATTATACAACAGGGTACAGATTTCTCTCTCTCTCTCATTATATATATATATATATATATATATATATATATATATATATATATATATATATATATATATATATATATATATATATATATATATATATATATATATATATGTATGAAATACTGAATAAAGCTAACTATCTTAATATTAAATGTCACATTTAAAAATTGTAAGCTGGAATGTAAGAGGCATCAACTCACCAGCGAAACGATCCAAAATTTTAAACCATCTTAAACTCAAGGCAGATATATGCTTATTACAAGAAACCCACCTTTTGGACTCAGAACATAAAAAAAAAAAAAAAAAAACACAATTAACACAAATATACTCTGCTTCCTACAACTCAAAGAAAAGTGGCATAGCTATATTAATCAATAAAAATATAACAGTTAATAATCATTCAGCTATATGTGATCCAGAAGGGCAATATGTTATCATCAACATATCCTTTAATAATAAAATACTGACCGTCGCTAATATATATGGACCAAACATCGATGACCCCCAATTTTTTCATAAATTTTCTCATCAATAGCAAACCTTTCTCAATCAGGTATCATAATCGGAGGAGATTTTAATAGTTATTGATCCAACTAAAGATAAATCAAATACACCATCGCATTTTAAACCATGGCAATCTACAGAAATCATTAAACAATACATGGCTGACCTAGGTCTTGGCGATAGCTGGAGACTTACAAACCCAACGTCACAAGAATACACTTACTTTTCAGCAGCTCATAAGTCATACTCGCGTATTGATTATTTTTTAACAAGCAACTCCCTCATGCCAGACATTTTCAATACAACAATTAATCCTATTATATCTGACCCTGATCCAATCATTATAACTATCAATAATACTGTGGATACAAAAAAATAGTTTAGATGGAGGATGAATATATCTCTACTCAAAGATAAAGACTTTAATAAATATTTTGAAAAAGACTGGGCAATTTTCATGGAAACAAATAATTTACCAGGCACTTCTGCAATGACTCTCGGAGAGGGAAGGAACAAAAGGAATAGAAAGACCTAGAAAATAAAATACATAAGTTACACATTAGTTACTCTCATAATCCTAACGAACAGACTTTAAAGGAGATTAATAAAACAAAAATTGACTATGAAAGTATTATTAATAAACGGATAGAATTTCAAAAACAATGTCTAAGATATACACACTTTGAACATAATAATAAATCAGGTAAATACTTAGCTAATTTACTTAAACGTAATAGAGAAAAAACAACAATCCCAGTAATTAAGAACACAGAAGGGAAGACACTTCACACCTTACAAGACATCAACAACACCTTTCGAACATTCTATAAATATTTGTACAGTAACGATAAAAACCCAAAAATCAAAGATACCAATGAATTCCTTAACAACATAATTCTACCCAGTTTAACCTCGACACAAAGAGAAGCATTAGATAAATCTATATCAGAAATTGAATATAAACAGGCTCTTGAATCATTATCAAACAATAAAGCTCCAGGTTTAGATGGATACCCACCAGAATTTTATAATTCTTTTGGTCAACTGTATCACCGCTTTTCATGCAAATGACAGCAGAAATTAAAAAAACTTTGTCTATTCCAGCTCATATGAATACAGCACTAATTACAGTACTACTCAAACCAAATAAAGACCCGACTCAATGTTCTAGTTATCGCCCATTATCTCTTATCAATACAGATTTAAAAATAACAAGTAAAGCTTTGGCCAATCTTCTGGAATTAGTAATTTCATCCCTTATCCACCCCGACCAAACCGGTTTTATTAAAGGCCGACAATCATCAAACAATACTAGACGATTATTCAAAATAATGCATCTATGTAAACAAAATAAGAAAAAAAAACAATAATTGTATCATTGGACGCAGAAAAAGCTTTTGATAAAGTCAACTGGTACTTCCTTCATACAACACTTGAAAAATTTGGGTTCGGAGAATCCTTTATACACTGGATTAAAACATTATATAATATACCTTTAGCATCTGTCATAACAAACGGCATAATATCACCACCATTCCAGCTTCAGCGCGGGACCCGCCAAGGATGTCCCTTATCTCCATTACTTTTCACTTTATTTATAGAACCTCTGGCCACTGCAATAAGACAGAATGACAATATCTCCGGAGTTTTATCAAACAACACGAATCATAAAATCTCCTTATACGCGGATGACATGTTAATTATTTCTGAAAGTGATGTTTTGGGATTTTGAAGAAAGAGTAATGTCATCAATAAATACTCAAATATTTCAGACTATTCCATAAACTGGACTAAATCAACAATTTTAACACTGAACATGAATTCACATGACACTACTATACAGGTCACATCATTTACAATATAAACAATATTACATATTTAGGAATAAACATTTCTCCAAACCTTGCAGACTTATTTAACCTTAATTTTACCTCACTGTTAAAAACAATAGAAGATGATTTAACTCGATGGATGAATCTACCACTTTCCATTTTAGGTCGACTTGCAACAATTAAAATGTGTATACTACCCAAAATTCTTTATTTATTCTCCATGACTCCTGTACAACCAAACAAAAAATGGTTTACATCATTAAATCAAATAAGTAAATTTTACTGGAAAAACAAGAATCCGCTTACAAAAACTTCAAGGCGGTCTAGCAGCACCAAATTTTCAACAGTATTATTTAGCATCGCAATTACAATATATTTGTAAATGGAACAAAAACAATACTCCCCAAAACCCATGGCTAGAGATAGAACAAGCAGAATGTAAGGACATAATCATTTCAGATCTTCCGTCACTCAAGTAAAATCAAACAACTAAATCTCTTCAAGAATTTGACAATTAAAACAACTCTCACTGCTTGGTGGAAAATGAATACATTGATAAATCACAAGCTCGTACCACACATCAACTCACCTATATCGAATAATCCGGATTTCACAATTAATCATATGCCACTTTACAATACCAAATGGAAAGAGAAAGGCATCACATATATACATCACTTGTTCTCTGGCAACACCATCACGTTTTCAGAATTAATGCAGCAGTTTAATTTAGGGAAAGAACACTATTATTACTACTTACAAATCAGGAATTCTATTAAAACCACATCCGGAATTATAGATATTGCACAACCTTCCCCAATTATTAAACATTAATACAATCAGTAACTCAATAAAGACTCACAAAACTATATA